>NW_011494777.1:6056086-6060285 GCF_000754665.1 Bison bison bison | reverse complement strand
CCCCAGCTGCCCGCCACCCAGCGCGCAGGGGCCCGGGCATCCGGCTGCTCCACCTGGTTGGAGAAGCTGAGGACGCTGTTGTGGTGCACCGAGGGCGCCCGGGGGTCCTTTGGGGCAGGTAGAAGGAGTAGCGGACCCGCGGAGGCGTCATCTTGCCCACGGAGAGCACCTCCACCGTCAGGGGCTCCAGGATGGGTCGCGAAGCCTGCAGACTCTCCACCGCGGTCCCCGTGCCGCTGTAGCGTAGCAAGCTGCCCTTCACCACCAGGTCCCGCTCCACGGCCGACACCACGAAGTGCCCATTGAGCAGGTATTTGCCTTGGCTGTTCTTCAGGGCCAGGTAGTTGTCATCTCCGATCAGCCCCTTGTAGCCGCGCTGGCGGATGTCGATGCTGGAGGCACCCGCTGGGATGGCCACCACGAAATTGTAGCCGTGCCTGCGGTGGAAGGATGTGTGTTAGAGGGCTGCAGGCCTCTACCCCGCTGCCCTCCGCCCCCAGATCGGTTCCTCTTCCCCAAACCCCCCAGCGGCTCACGCAGGCAGCAGAGTCCATAGCCTGGCCCCGTCCAGGGTCATACAAACCAAGTGGTGGTGAGGCTGCCTCACCCACAACCAGATCCTCCAGAGGCAGTGGAGAGGAAGGAGGAGGAGCAGGTTGGGGGGAGGCTGGGGCTCTGTGCGCGGAGGTATGTGTGCGTGCTCAGTTACTTCAGTCGTGTCCCGACTCTGTGCAAGTCCATGGACTGCAGCCTGCCAGGCTCCTCTGTCCATGGGATTCTCCAGGCAAGAATAATGGAGTGGGTAGCCATGCCCTCCTCCAGAGGATCTTCAACCCAGGGACTGAACCCAGGTCTCCTACGTCTCCTGCACTGACAGGCCGTTTCTTTACCACTAGCACCACCTGAGTACAGGGAGGTATGTGGCCCCAGAGTCAGGGACCCAGACCAAGCCTTGGCTGGGGTGTCAGCTCTCTGATGAGTTCAAGTGAATCAGACTCTCTGGGCTCCACAGCTCATCTACGCAATGAGCAGGTTAAAAGAGCTGATGTCTTAGGCTCCTTCTGGCTCCACTAGTCTATGAAAGGGACACCTGCCATTTAGCTAGTGAAGCAAGTCAGGGGATCTACTTTTAATCCCCCCCCCCCCAGGTCTCCCCTGCAGGTCTCTGAGACTGCAATGCCATTGGCTCTCAGTGTCTGAGCACCCAGGTTGCACCCAGGGCTCGATAGAGGGCACTGTGTCTGGGGGAACAGTGGAGGCTCCTGGACAGCCATCAAGGCCTTCCCACCGGCAGCATGTGGACTCCCAAGTTCTCAGAGCCAATCATACCCCTCAGCTGAGACAGCAGGGGCTCTGCTTGCCTCCTTTTCCAGAGAGTGGATCTGGACTTTGCAAGGAGCGCAATCCCCTGAAAAAGAGGGGCTGTGCTGGACCTTGGAAAGCCAGGAGCCCAGGCTCTGCTGGGACAATTCCCCAGACGATCAGGGAGGGGGCTCCCTCACACCAGCTGCTCACTCCCCTGTCTCCCTGAAGTTTATTGCTGTTCTTGCCTTCATCCCACTCCCAAGGCCAGGGCCTCATGCTCAGGAATCAGGGAAACTGTCACATCTATCCCCAGGTAAGTTTTGTTTTTTATCAACATCAAGAACATTTAGTGAGCATTTATTATGCACCAGGTACTATGCTAAGCATGTTACTCGAATTAATTCCCTTAACCTTCACAACAGTAGGACTGGAAATACACTAGCACCGTACTCACTTTACAAGTGGGGAAATCTGAAAGCCTAGAGATTGTGTCACTGGACTAGGGTCATCAAGAAAGTGGGAAATGGGATCTGAACATAGGTCAGTCTCACTCTAGGACCCGAGACGGGCCCTAATGACTTTACTGTCTCCCTAAATATCATCTCCCGCTAAGCAGGGTCCTACTCAAGACTCCATCTTTGTTGGATGAATGAATGAATGAACATCACTCTCATGGGCGAGCATGAGTAGCCTCCACAGCAAGGGTGCTGGCCAGGATCTGACATTTACCCCATCTAACCTGGGAGCTGGTGATGGACAGGGAGGCCTGGCATGCTGCAGTTCATGGGGTCACAAGGAGTCGGACACAACTGAGCAACTGAACTGAACTGCACTGATCCTAAGGTTAGGTCCTGGACACACCCCCAGGGCCCAGAACTCACATGGGCTTGGTGAAGAGTCCTGACACCTTCTTGCAGCTCTTATTGTCTCCTCCACACACCCCACACTTGTCGAACTTCTTTTTGGAGCCCAGGTTCCCATCGCAGCCTGCCTTGATGCACTTGCCCTGGACGCAGACTGAGGTGGAGTCTGGGGTACAAGGCGTGCCGTCCACCACCTGCAGGGCCCCCCAGACAGGGAGAAGAGGAACAGGGGCAGCTCAGCCCGACGCTCCCTAAGACTGTGTCCCCCTGTCCCCCAGCCTCCTGCCCGGGCTCACCCACCTTGGGAGCCAGCACGTAGAAGTAGCCAGTGCCGTTGGCTCGGCAGATGAGCTTGCACTTGTCCCGTGGGGAGACACCCGAGTACTTGGGCACCCAGGCCACGGCCAGGGTGAGCCGGTTGGTGCTGTGGTTGTAGCCGTTGAAGGCCTCGCACTGCTCCTCCCGGAAACTCTTGCCAGAGGCTGGGGAGGGAGGAAGCACATGTAGGAAGCTAAAGGGAGGGGCAGTGGGGGAGAGGGCAAAGAATAGAACCCCGCCCCGTGTGCTTGCTCAGCCTCCCTCAGCTCTAAACAGCTCCTCTCCACCCTTGGCTGAGTGGTCCTCATCACCAAAGCCACCCCATCTCAAAGGACCAATGCAGGCTGGAACCAAAGGATGCAGGATGCAGATGATAATGCATCCCCCAGACAATGTGCCCCCTTCCCCAGTGGTCCAGCCTTAAATTCCCTCTACATCAGGAATCCTAAATAGAAGCCTTCAGTGACCTATTGAGACTGTTTACAGAATGTTCTTAAATGCATAAAATACATACATAGATTACAAAGATTACCAATTATATTAACACACAACAATCAATATATTTTGAAACATATTTGTGATGCATGTGCTTCCTTGTTAACTCATTATATAACAAAATTCAATGATGAGTCTAAAAAACAACCAGAAGGTCTTCCCTGGAGGGCCAGGGGTTAAGACTCCAGCTTCCACTGCAAGGGGCGAGGGTTATTTGCCTGATCGGGCAGCTAAAGGTCCTACATGCCGTGCCACACAGCCAAAAAATAAGATTAAGTAAAATATTTTTTAAAAGCTTCAAAAAAAACTAAGTGTAAAGTGCTGATGAGCACAAATGGCATTTTGAGGAATCTGCCACAACTGAAAATGCGTAATATATGAAAATACCTGGGATTTCTAGCAGGGGCAGAGCCACAGACCAGCATTACAGTTTATTGCCTAACTAAGAGAAATACTAAATTTTAGGTGGAAAGGTTAGCAAAAAACAAACCAAAAAAACACTAAATTCCTAACTTAAAAAACTATTAAATTTTAGATTAAAAAGTTAGTAAATATAGAGATGTCATCTTCCCCCCACCCAAGTTCAAGAGGCTTGGAGGAAGAATTCCTGCTCATATGTAAGTAAGAACCACCTCTGAGTTCTAAGCTGGGCTGTATCTATTCCAGTCTCATAAAAATAGCAAGAAACTGAGAATGTGGAAAAGATCTAATTTACTTTTATCCCAACAAATTACAGAGAGCTGATCATGGTCTATAGGAAAGTCAAACAAGGGATATGTAACAGTTTTTTTTTTTTTCCTAAACCATTTTATTTTCATTCTGCTATTGTTATTGCAAAGGATTATTCTTAGAAAGCACATAAATTAAAAGCTAACCTGTTTAAAAGGATTCCTGCCTATGAAGACGGGCTTGTCAGCGCTTAACTAAGAGGGTTCTAGTGTCCTGTCCCCCTTGGGCCACTTAGCCTTCCAGCCTCAGCCTCAGAGGATAACAGCCCTGGCAGAGGTGAGTGGGCAGAGAAATGATACCACGAGATACCTCTGCAGCTGCAGACTCTGCCCCAGGGGCGAGGACCTCAGTTGAAGTAGCTCTGTGGCCTCCAGCCCACCTCCCCAACCGTGCCACGGGCACCCCCTCCTCACCCGAGCTGGGGCAGGACTCCAGGTTGCAAGAGCGGTATTTCACCCTCACGCCCTCACAGTACTTGCCGCCGTTGGC
>NW_011494777.1:6055683-6055986 GCF_000754665.1 Bison bison bison | reverse complement strand
CCGCCGTTGGCAGGGGTGGGGTTGCGGCACTGCCTCCGGGCCAGCTGCACGCCCCCTCCACAGGTGCGCGAGCAGGGGCCGTAGGGCTCCCACTTGGCCCAGGAGCCGTCCACCTGCGAGGAAGGGACTGTTACACTCCTGCAGGGTCCAGGCGCCACACGCGCACCCGGATCCTACAGGAGAGCTACCCGGGGGCAGCCTCCACCCTCCCACCCCACCAGGACAAAACCCACTCTGTTTCCGGGCCCGGGACGCACACCACACTGTAGCCTGGAGATGAGCAAATGGCCACTGCTCCGAGTT
>NW_011494777.1:6054508-6055583 GCF_000754665.1 Bison bison bison | reverse complement strand
CGAGTTAGAAGCCAGGCCGCACGGGAGGACGGGGCTCCTGGCTGTGGAGTCGGTCAGGGACGCTCCACCTGTGCCCTCACCGCATGGGTGGTCTTGAGCAAAGCAGAAAAGCTGCCTCAAGTTTCAGGTGTTTCACATGCAAAAATGGAGCCAGCACATCTGACCTCAGGCATGAGGTCAGGTGGAAGATTGAAATGATGCAACGTGTGTGATATTTCCCAGGTCAATGCTGGCCACCTCCCAGGAGCTCAAGGTTCCTCTTTACATATTGTTAGTGTCCTTACAAGAGTCTCTGGGTCTAAAGTGGCCAGTAAACCATGTCATGATAGATACCCGAATAGTCTCATCTGTGAGGTTTCTACAATTCAGACACCAAACCAGATTGGCTGTCACCTCAGTCTGAGGTTCCATTTGTGAAAGTTTTGCTACAAGCAGATGTAATGTTTGTGTTCAGAGGAGATAAAGAGAGGAGACTATTAAGCAATCCTCAAAGTCTATTTGGCTTTGGGGTGAATTATGCAGTGTTGTTTTACTTTTCAAGAGGGTGGAGAGAGGATAGAGAATTTATAGTCTTCATTATGTTTTTCTTGGGATGACAGTAAAGTTAAGTTCTCGGCATTGAAAACACATGGGGTGGGCGACAGGGGATGAGGCCCCGCTGTACGGGCTGGGGTGGAAACATGGTCACAGATCATCCAAAGCCACCAACCCATGAGGAGACTAACTGTGACTGATGTAGGTACTCAGAGCATTTCTCCCATCTGTTCTCTGTCAGAAAGTTTCTGTTTCATTGTTGCCAGCGTATCTGTTTCATCCTGCAGAAGACCATTTTCCCTTAACCCCGCTTTCTCCTCAAATCAGAGCCCACCCCAACTCAGCCCTTCCCTTCCTCAGCGAGTCAGCTATACCTGCTCTTTCTACCTGCTGCCTCTGCTGTGCCTTGCACCACAGAAGCCCCCTGGCCATGGCAGCAGTGACCCCCTAAAGATCGAAAGAGTCCGTGCCCAGGCCTGTGGTCCCCAGTCTTCAATATTTAACTCTGCTCCTGTGGCTTCTGAGATGATGCTACATTGTT
>NW_011494777.1:6050695-6054408 GCF_000754665.1 Bison bison bison | reverse complement strand
TTACCTGGCATCACTTCTTCCTGCATGCTCCTACAGAAAACACTTCTGCCATGCGCCATCCAATCACTCATTTGCCCAGTATTTGTTGAATTGTTACTACAAGCAAATCTCTGCCTTCAAAGCAAACGCATCCCAGCAGGGAAGACAAACAATAAAAAGAAGCCTGTGCACCTGCTGTCAGATGGGATTAAAGCAGGTGGGGGAGAGGGAGGTGGGGCTGGTCCTGGCAAGGTGGGCTGGCACCACTGGGGATGGGAGAGAGTCAGATGCCATTGGGGGATGGCTTGGCCCAGTGAATACATTGAATAGGGACGGGGCAGGGGAGCATCTGTGAAGGAGTGATTCCAACGCTGGACCACCAAGTCTCCACTCAATAACAAGCTGGTAAGGATCTGAGTTGCGTAAGGGGCAATGGAAAGCTGGTCAGATCAATGGATGGACTGTACATAAAATAGACTTGAAGAATTGCTGGAGTTCAGAAACTAGAGGCAGTTAAACTGGGGAAAATGGGGCCTCAGTGGACAGAGTGGGATTCCTGAACTGAGGTCACTGGGGTGATTAATAAGCTTTGTGCTTTGATCTTGACTGCTGAGGGCAATAACTCCCTGAAGGGCCAAGGTAAAGAAGCGACAGTCTGCTCAGAAATGAGGTTGAGGACAGAGTGGATTTGGCTGCTGAGGGACTGACAGGTCCAGAGTGCCTCTCACATCACGTTTCCTATATCCAACGTCCTCTTAACCTATTTATTTACCCTCCAGATTCTTCTTCCCAAGAGAAGGAGGTGGCCATAACTGGCCTGTCCTCAAGAGCTCCTGGCCTCTGTGCAGCAGACTAGGGGTCCAGGCAGTCTCTGGCTGGTTCCAAACCACCCTCTCAAAGATGTCCCCAGTGGAGCACTGATCCCCACAAGCCTCCAGCTCAGCCCACCTCCCAGACTCTGCCCCATCTCTGCCCGTTGAGACCCCACTTATCCCTCACGACTCTCTTCCAGTCCGCCTTCCTCATCAGTGCTTTTTCAGGCCCCTCCAATCATCAGTGGGTTCTCATCCTTGTTCTCCACGACATGTGTCCTGCTCTGTCTCAACGCACAGCATACACTCCCCCACCCCATGGATGACAGTTACATTTCTGATTTCCCCACTAGACTGTGTGCTTTCTGACATGGCCCATGTTTTCTTTGCTTTTCTGACCACCCAGAACCCTGAACGCAGTGGGTTGTTGCCTAATGAATGAAGTTTTAATTAAATGTATATTCCAAAAACAGAAGATTTTACAGAATTCTGTACCATACCCATCTCAGAGAAATTGATTTAAGTATTTGATGAATGCTTTTTTATCATGTTGCCTCTGAGTACATAAAAACCCCACAGCAAGCTCTCCTGTGGACAGGGCCGAGGCAGAAGATGGACGGACAGTCCCCACCAGGATCCAGGGAGAGGGTGGACCTCCTACCTGGAAAAGTGCCAATCCCTTTGCTATCCCAACCCAAGATGGGAAGAATATAAAACTCTTACTATATTCAGAGAATATCTGGGTTTTGAATTTGTTCTGGTTTGGTTGGTATTCCTATTTATCAGGAAAAAAATAACTTTCATTCATTTATGTTTCAACTTCAAAAACAACAAATCACAACAGAAACTGAAGCTAAGTTCAGGATGTAACGGATGAGCCTGGTGCACCTCAGGCTCCCTGGCCATGAACTACCCAAAGAAGGTAGAAATGAAGAGCAGGTCACTAGCCAGTCGGAACTTCAGGGGCTGGAGGCCGGGTCCTGAGCCCCTCCCAAGGAGATGGGGTGCAGCTCAGGACTGGGAGGTGGGAGGCTTGCCAGCTTCCCTGACTGGCCACATCATTTTTCTCCAGTCTCATAATCAAGAAGGGGACAGGACCACCGCCAGTCGTGGAGACACCCGCAGCACTGACACAGCTACAGCCACGCAGCAATCTGCGCCGGGCTGGCCCCCTGGGGAGGCTCCTGAGCACCCCCGCGCCCGCCCCTCCGCGCCACCGCCCCCACTCACCCGGTACTTGTTGGGGTTGTGTCTCTCCACGCAGGCCCCCTTGAGGCAGAAGCGGCCCTCGCCGCAGCCCGTGCCGTCTGCCCAGGGGAAGTGGCGCGTCTGGCACACCATCTGGCCCCTGGCCTTGCCCGTGCACCACAGCTTGGTGCAGGACTGCATGTAGGGGCAGGGCTTGGAGCCCACACCGAAGGCCAGCTCACACTGCTGGCTCAGCGGGTAGCTGGCGCCCGGCAGGTCCTCGGGCAGGGAGACGGGCTTGCTGGGCTGGTCCAGGAGGCAGTCTCCTGCGGGAGCCGAGGATGTTCATCAGGGACGGGCCCAGAGAGGTGGCCATGGCCAGCACGGGGTCTCGAAGGCAGGGAGAGGACGAAGCCAGGGACACGGAACGGGCCCCACCAGAGCCTAGCTCCTCGAGTCGCGAGTGAGATGGGTAACAGAAGACAGATGGGCCGGGCGGCCCGCCTCCCCAGGCCCCGCTCACCGTGCCCACTGTCCAGGAAGTCGGTGACGATGGCCGCGCTGCAGGCCGACCAGGGGTTGGCACGGTCAATTTGGATGAGCGTTGGGGACATCATATGATTGCCTCGGAGCTTCCCGAACACCTCCTCGCACACCTTCACGTTGTCGTGGGGCATGTTGAACACGTGGCCTGCAGGGGAGACGAGGGGCCTCAGAGGGGGGCCGTGGCATGGGGGACCCATGGGCAGGCCCACCCAGAAGAGGGAGCCACTGCTACAGGGCCTTGAGGGAAAAAAGACAAATGTCCACCCCTGCTCAGAGCAGCCAGCTCACACCCAGAGGGAGCAGAAGGGAGCCCTGCCCTCTCGACCCCCACCCCGAGAGCCCTGCATACCCAGCTCGTGGGCAGTGGTGAAGGCCGAGGGCAGCCCATCGTCCTCGATCACCGAGCAGCTCCTCTTGGGGTCACACATGGTGCCCACGTCGGCCATGCCCAGGGTGTCACAGGTGGTGGCTCCACACAGGTCCTGCCCGGGAGGGGAGAAGCAGAGGCCGGCAGGAGTTAGAGATGTAATGTGGGGACCCGTTGAGAAGGAAGGACACTCAACCCACTCCCAGACCACGGGGACCCATCACCTCCCAGCCAGGCCCTTTGCCCAGGGGGTTACGGGCTGCTATTTCTGGAATGAGCCCAGGCCTCGGGAGGAGGCCTCGGGAGGAAAGCTTGCTGGCTTGCGAGCTGAGAAGATGCTGCCCAAATCCTACCCAGGAAAGCCCCAAGGAGGAAATCAGGAGGCCATAATTACATGAGAAGGACCACTGCTTCCTAGAGAGACCGCCTTCCAGCCCAGGAAGTGGGGACTCCCCAGCTGGGTGAGGTTCTGGTCGTGGCTAACTGGGTGGGAGGGGGTAGAAAGCCAGCGCTCTCCCAGCAGAGTCGGCTCTGGGAGCCTGGGTCCTCAATGGGGGATGGCCTTCAGACAACCATGAATTAAGCTCAGACTCTCAGCCAGCGGGTCACTGGCCAAGGGCCCACCCTGCCCGAGGCCCAGCTGCTACGGCTGGGAGGGGCAGAGCGAGGCAGATGCAGGCCCAGATCCAAACCCCACTCCACTGGCCACAGAGCTCTGGGGACCACAGGCTTGCCAGCTGCTACGAAGACTATACATAACAGGGAACAGGACCTGAGCAGAAAGGGCCGTCCCTCTTTTTGTCCTGAAACAAGCTGCTGTG
>NW_011494777.1:6012548-6050595 GCF_000754665.1 Bison bison bison | reverse complement strand
GCTGCTGTGGGCCAGGGTCTCCAGCAGCCCTCGGGGAGCACATCCCACAGGGCTTGGGAGCACCGTGGGCCAGCAACACGCCAGGGACCTTGGCGCCCTGAGAAGGACGAGAACAGGACCCCTGTGCACATTCTGCTTCTCCTGAAAAGTCACTTTGAACAGGTGACACTGATGCTGTCTGCATCCTACCCCCGCCTGTGGAAGGCCATTGGGCTGTTTACAAGAAGTATACGGGCAGCATCTCACGTGCCCCAGCACAGGCTGAGGAAGCAGAGGTGTTATCACACACATCTGTTGAGAGTGGAGCCTGCGACTCGTGATCACATCTCATCATGGGGGTGACCTTGGGTCTGCAGCTGACATGCAGAGTCCTGGGAATCCCCCAACCCAGCCTGGAGTAGGGCTTTCAGCACCACCCGCCCCACAGACGCCCCCTTTAGACTACCCTGAAGCTCGAAGATGCTCAAGCCCCAGCCAGGATCTGGGGTCTGGACACTCAGGCTCTCTTGGCCTCGTCACTGCTGTTCACCCTGTGCCTCTGGAGCCCCCCCTGGGGAGAAAGCACTGCTGGTGTTTCCCTGGGGAGCCCAGCGGCTCACACAGCACACACACACAGCTGTGCTCAGCTGTATGTCTCTAGGGGTGTGTGCGCATGTGTGAGCGTGCACACACATGCCGACGTGGGGAAAATGTAGGCAGCCGGGAGGCATAAGTGGGGCCAGGGGGCACGGGAGGAAATGCGGTCACAGTACAGAAAATCAGCAAAATTTAATCTCAAGCACTCACAGGTTTACCACCTGAGCAGTCAGGCTTGGCTTCCCACGGTCAGGTGACAGTCACAGCTCCTCACAAGTTCACAGGGCTTCTGGCCAGAGAACCCCCAGGGGATCAGACCAAACTGGAGGACACCCGAGTCACCGGTGGGTGAAATACCGTCTCACCCTTGCTCACGGCACCTCTGCCCCTTCTTCAAGCCCCCCAGGCACACCTCAAATTCCATCTCTTTCAAGTACCCTTTCCTCATCTAAGGCTCAGAAAGCTCTCCTTTCTGCCCCACCCCCGGCCCCTGAGTTCTGAAACCCAGAAAACACCTGCTGTCAGGACACGGCAGGAAGTAGGGAAGAAGCAGCTCATCAGTGGTTCAAGAACCGTGGCCACTGAGGAGCAGGCTGGGTGGACAGAGTGACCTGGGGACAGAGGACGGAAGGGAGGCAGGAAGGCTCCTGCAGGGGCAGAGTGAGGGGGATAGGGGAGCACAGGACCCCACAGAGGTGGTCACCTCTGGAAGTTCCAGCCTGGCAATCACAGCCTGCAGGGACAGCCTCTGCCAGACAAGCGTGTCACACTGTCCCCAGGCCGCCATGGGTGCCCTGCACTGGCCTTGAGTGGGAGAGGGCAGGACCAAGAAGCCTAGAGGCTGGCCCTAGCCCATCACAACACAGACATGTCACACCGTCCCCAGGTCACCATGGGCACCCAGCACTGGCCTCATGTGGGAGAGGGCAAGACCAAGAAGCCTAGAGGCTGGCCCTGACCCATCACGACACAGACGTGTCCCTTCAGGCAAGTCAGCCTATTCCCTGGGCCTTGTTCCCTTCCTGGAAGGGCCAGCTCCCACTGAGAACCAAGACAGTCCAAGTGCCGTGAGCCTCTGCCCCTTGGCAGCTCAGGGGAAGGAAACCTAAGGCCGATCTTGTCTGCCGACACACCCTGTGCAACTGATAAAAGCAACTCACAGAAGCGTGAAGTTACCCACAAGGAGGCTCAGAGGACCAGCCCCTGCCTTGCTCAGCCGAAGAGGCTGAACGGAGCGAGAGCTCAGGCCAGGGTCCGGCGGCTGCTGTAAAACCCACCTCTGCAGCCCAGAGGCCCTGGAAGCCGAGAGCTTTCTCCTTGCCCTCTCTTCTCTCTTGTCCTCCTTTCTCTCGCGAAGGCAGGTTTTCTCTGCAGCAGATGTGCCACTGAAGGCCCCTCCTGGCCAGGAGCAACCTGTTCTTGCCATTAAGAAACCCCAGTTTCTCTGGATCAAACGAGAGGAACAAGGCAAGAGCCGGCAACCTTCCTGAGGGTCAGGGTGCAGGCAAGAGCAGCCATGCCTCAAGAGCCAGCCTGTCGCTGGAGGAAGACCAGCTGCTGGGTGTCTGGGGCTCTGCCTGGCCCTCAGCCCCATGTCAGGGGAACTCTCACTGGGCCTCCTGCTTTCAACTCCCACAGGTGACTGTGTAGGGCCTGCCGTGCCTCCCTTGTGGCACTGAGTCTCCACCCTTCTGGAGGGATCTCACACGTACTCCAGCTGCCTTAACCGCTTTACACAAGGTGCTTGTCTCCAGAACCAGAGCCGCTTCTGGGTCCTTCCACCTACAGGGTGCAGGCACCGCCCAGTCCAGCTGCCACCTGCTTCACTATTTCTGGGGACTTGCTGATTCTTCTTGTAGCCACAGCCACTTTTCCAAAGGACCCAAGAATCCTCTTGGCCAAGAACCTAATCCTCCTGGATCATTCTTTTCTCTTTTTATAACAATAATTTAGGATTGGAGCCATAATTGGGAAACAAATAAGGATAGCAACCTCACTCAGTTAGGTAAAGAATCCACCTGTCATGCGGGAGACTGTCTACAATGCAAGAGACCCAGGTTTGATCCCTAGGTTGGGAAGATCACCTAGAAAAACAAATGACTACCCACTGCAGTATTCTTGCCTCGGAAGTCCCATGGACAGAGGAGCTCAGCAGGCTGAGTCCATGGGGTTGCAAAGAGTTGGACGTGACTTAGTGGCTGAACCACGACCACCACTGTCACCCCACAGGGTTCACCATGTTTATCAAGACTGTGAGCTACACACACACCACCCCTCCCAACCAGCTGTCCTCCTACAGTCCTCCTTCCACCTCGTCTCACTTTTCCCACCATCTACTGAGGTGCTTGATGTTTCCCAGGAGTATGAAGAAAGGGGACGACAGAGGATGAGATGGTTGGATGGCATCACCGACTCAATGGACATGGGTTTGGGTGGACTCTGGGAGTTGGTGATAGACAGGGAGGCCTGGCGTGCTGCGGTTCATGGGGTCACAAAGAGTCGGACACGACTGAGCAACTGAACTGAAACTGAAATGCATAGCTCAGGAACTCTACTCAGTGACCGGTGGTGACTTACATGAGAAGGAAACCCAAAGGTAACAGGGTACATGTATACCTGCGGCTGATTCATTTTGCTGTACAGCAGAAACTAACACAACTTTCTAAAGCAACTATCCTTCAGTAAAAGTTAATTTAAAACATCAAGCACAGTAAATTTTTTTATGTGGCAGAAGACACATGTTCTGATGGAGACAGCTTTCCTGCTCACATTGAATTTCTGGGCATGAGAGGCCATGCTCATGGTCACAAGTCACATCACAGCTTTCAAGAATTCTACTCACAGTTCTTCATAGCCTCTCTCTCATTCTACAGGTGAGGAAACTGGGGCTCTGAGGGCTATGATGATTCCCCGCCAGCCAGGCCACTTTGAAGTAAAGAATGGAGTCAGAATCCATTGGACACCCAGGGCAGCATGGCCTTTAGTCTGAAGAGTATCACATGAGCGAGGGCTCAGTTCACCACTGGTGAGACCACCTGCACTGGTATTAACATGGCCCCTGAAGTCGGCTGCCCACCTGAATCTCTCTCATGCGTCACTGGAGTTCCTCGTCAAACTCAAAATCCACTTCTGTTTGCAATCCCCAAGGACAAGAGGGCCTTGCTTTGCTAGAAGAAAAAGAATCTATCAGCTCAGGGTCTGGACAGCGTGACTCAGGAAGCCTAGTGAGAAGAGGTTGGCATGTCCTAACAGTGTGTATCTGCAGGTTCTGTTCCCCCAGGTCTACTGCATGGCAGATGGATTATTTACCACCTGAGCCACCAGGGAAGCCTAATTCTGTTCCACCAGAATACAAATCCCTCGAGATGCACAGAACGGTGTCACAGCAAGAGATGGAGGGAATCAGACAGGAATGCCCTCAGCGAGGAAGCAGAGGAACCCAAAGTTTGCAGGGGACCAGACTCTCTCCAGAAACCATCACTTCAAGGAGCAACATGTCCAATGGTCGCTGGCATTCACGTGGCAGATGCTGTTCCAAGTGCCTCACCTGCTTGTTGTCAGACTCCTCACTGCACCTTTGTGAAGTAGGTGCCACAACCAGGCCCCATCTACAGATGAGCCCCAGGAGACCATGCGCAACCAGCCCAGGGTCAGCAGTGAGCTCGAGGCGAGACGGGGAAGGAGGGGCCGAGTGAGGGCTGAACCCAAGCCGTGAAGCCATGGAGCCTGATCCTCCCCAGGCCTGTGTGCTGCCTCCGGGGCATAAGCACTCCAAGAATGAAGGGGCTAGGGAGGGGCTCAAGAGGACAAGGCAGAGGGGAAGGCAGGCTCAGGAGCCAAGAGTGCTCTGGGAGAGGGGTCTGTGCCTGGCTCCCGACCCCATACTGACACGCCGAGCCCGTCCCTGTGGTGCACCAGGGCAAAGCCAGACCAAGGAGCCTCGATGCGATGCCAAAGAACCTAAGGCTCCCTCTCCCAACTCTGCAGGCAACAACCTCAAGCAATGGAGGAATGATCCCCTGGAAGGAAGGTGAAACCACCTGAGCACTCAGGGTTCTGTGGTCCTCCCACCCAAAGAATGACAGCAACGTGCAAGGCCCCATCAGAGGGGCTACACAGATGCAGGGAGGCCCTGCCTGAAGGCATTTTACACATCACCGGGACTGGCCACTTCAGAGTCCAGAGTCTCCACACATAGAGGAAGCGTCAGGGCATACCTGCAGGGGGATGGGGCAGAAGGCTTCGAAGCAGAGCCATCTTAAACCTAAGCTCCAGCCAAGGGCCCACCCGCAATAACTGGACAACGGCAAACACACAGTCAGACTAAGGCAGTGATGGTAACAGGGCACCGATTCTGGAACGCCCAGTAACTCATCCCCTGAGCAGCCCTGCACAGCATCATTATCCGTGTTTTATGGATGAGGATAGAGAACGTCAAACAGCTGATACATTCAGTGTCATGACTAAATATGCAAGCACCAAGATCCCAAGTCAGCTCCGCCTGCCTCCATGCCTGTGTTCTTTCCATCATTCCACGCGACCCAGGCAAGTGTCACAGCAAACAGCTATGAGACGTTCAGAGGCAGGGGAGGGGCAGGACCCACAGGGGACAGACCTCGCTGGCTCTCCTGACTCGCCAGTGTCTAAAAATGCAAAGAATAGTTTCCAGTGCACATTCCTCCCTCCAAACTTCCTCCCCACCCTGGCCCATCACTCTTGGCTTCCTTATGTGCTATAAGTAAGAAACGGGGCAGAAGAACCATTTCCCTACAGACAGGGAGAACCGTCTCCCCTCCGTGCTGTCTGCCTCCTCCCTCCCAGAAGGAGTGCAGTTGAATTTCCATTTAGTGATCAAGATTTACAAACTGTTAAATACCAAATCTACAGCTCGCTCGCTCTCTCTCACTCTCTCTCTCTCTGCTAACATCTTCCTCCAAGGCTGACTTCAAAAAAGATCCTAACGAAAGACAAAAATTCTAATTCCAAAAGCTACACGCTCCCCAGTGCTCACAGCAGCACTATTTACAACAGCCAAGACATGAATGCAACCTAAAATTCCACTGTCAGATGACTGGACAAAGAAGATACAGTCTCTATATACAATGGAATATTACTCAGCTATAAAAAAAGAATGAAATAATGCCAGTTGCAGCAACATGGATGAATCTAGAGACTGCCATACTGAGAGAAGTAAGCCAAACAGAGAAAGACAAATATCATATGATATCACTTACATGTGGAATCTAAAATATGATACAAATAAACTTATTTACAAAACAGAAATAGAGCAAGAGACATAGAAAAAAACTTTCGGTAACCAAAGGGGGACAGGGTTAAGAAAGGGATAAATTAGAAGTTTGGTATTAACATATATACGTTAAGATATATAAAATAGGTAATTTTACACTAAGGTTTTACTGTATAGCATAGGGAACGATACTCAATATTTTGTAATAATCTATAAGGGAAAAGAGGAGAAGGCAATGGCACCCCACTCCAGTACTCTTGCTGGAAAATCCCATGGATGGAGGAGCCTGGTGGGCTGCAATCCATGGGGTCGCTAAGAGTCGGACACGACTTCACTTTCGCTTTTCACTTTCATGCATTGGAGAAGGAAATGGCGACCCACTCCAGTGTTCTTGCCTGGAGAATCCCAGGGGTGGGGGAGCCTGGTGGGCTGCCGTCTATGGGGCCGCACAGAGTCAGACATGACTGAAGCGACTTAGCAGCAGCAGCAGCATAAGGGAAAAGAATCTGAAAAAGTATACACACACACACACACACACACACATATGTATGGCTTCCCTGGTGGCTTGGCAATAAAGAATCCACTTGCCAATTCAGGAGCCACAAGTTCTTCCTGGGTCAGGAAGATCCATCCTCTGGAGAAGGAAATGGCAGCCCACTCCAGTATTCTTGTCTGAGAAATGCCATGGACAGAGGAGCCTGGCAGGCTACAGTCAGTCCATGAGGTCGCAAAAGAGTTGGACTTGACTTAGCAACTAAACAATGACAATAACAATATACGTACATATATAACTGATTCACTTTGCTGTACAGCTGAAACTAACACAAGGTAAATCAAAAACAAAGACAAACAAGCAAAAAAAGATCTTGACAAAATTATGATTCTTTTTATTATATTGATAGATATATATAAAAGACATTTATCATTTTACTATTAGCATTTTTTGTCTGAACACTAAATTTTACTGTCATGTTGCATCTAGTTCATTACGGAAAGAACTGGCCTCTATTCCAAATGAGACTCCGGAATGCTGATGGATCCTATGCGGTGCAGGATACGGATTTGTTGTTCAGTCGCTAAGTCATGTCTGACATTCCCCAGGGAATGCAGCCCGCCAGGCTCCCCTGTCCTTCACTAACTCCCGGAGTTTGCTCAAACTGATGTCCATTGAGTCAGTGATGCTATATATACAAATCTGTGCTGTACACATACACGTGGTATACATACACATCCCCACAAAACCCAAGGCCAGAATGGGAGACAAGTGCCAAGCTTGAGATGTGAAAGGAAGAAAGGTAAGAGCAGGAGTGAGGAGAAGAAGAGGATGACAGAGACCCTGCCTCGAAGACCCTACAAGAGGAAGAAGAGAGCTTGGAGGAAATCGGGGAAGGGAGGGGCTAAGGGAGCAGCATGCGCGGTACTCAGCACACTCAGGAAAAACAGGTACATGAAGAAGTAAGCGGGCAAACCCCACAAACTACACACCCTAAAACCTGTCAGTCCCATGGAGGAGACATCACAGGGAGCAAACCAGAGCAGGAACTGGAGGAGCGGGCCTCCCACAAGAAAGAAGCAAGCTTCCTGTCCCATCAACACTACCTGCTTCCTTCTCGCCAGTCCTTCCATCCAGCATCTGTTTGTCCCTTATCCTCGGCTTCTGCACACCAGTGTTAAAGAGAATGATTTGGCCTCCAGCAAAGAGGGATCTTGGTCTTCACCAAGGCAGTCACACCACATTGCATTGGTTGTTTCCTTGTTGGAGGTCCCTGACACACGGTGAATTCCTAGGGGCCAGAGGCCACATCTTACGAGTATCTGTATCTCCACGCCCGGGAAAGCACTGCAAGTAATAGATGCTCAGCATGCGTTAAGAGAATGTATGGATAAATGAATGGAAGTCACCCAACTACAGAGCTACCCAAACTGCAGAGGCATCCAACCTAAAGAAGAGAGAAGACCCAGGAAAGTGTGGTCCCACTGGGCCTCTGCCCAGCAGAGCGGAAGCCATAGAAACTTCTCCTCATAGAAATAAAAGTCCACGCAGAACAACTGGCTCTCATTCTCCACAGATCCTGGTTCCAATTCCGTGTGACCTCACCCGGCTGTTATGAGCTGGAAGCTGATCGCTTTCCACAATCCAACATGCAGTCTTCCTCCAGGAACTTAGACTCATTCTGAATCTTTAAGGAAACTCCTCAAATTGTCAAAATCCTTGCTGTGTGATCCATGGTTCCTCCTTTGTGGACAGTAAAGGATCGTCCCCGGGTCTCGTCTTCCCAGTGTTTTAATTTCAACACCTCACATCCCCTCCTCTGCCTGCCAAGGGGACAGCAGGCTCCCACAGCCTGGCCCAGGCTCGTTGCCACTGCCACAGCACTGAGGGATTGGAAGGGAGCTCCACGTCCGCCCATCCAGCCCTTCTCCTGCTCTTTGCCGGGCACCCCAGAGCACCTGGAGCTCCCCAGAGCTGCTTGCCCCTTGTCATCACAGGAGGAAATATGACCCGGCCAAGCCCGACCTCTTCCTAACTGCTTCCATCCCATGAAAAACACAATTGTGTGATCAGAGACAATCACACCATTTTTCCAATATCTCCAGGAGACCCAAGAAATAGGTAACTCTAAATGTACCTGTCAGTTCAAGGTCCTTTAGAGACAAAGGTAATTTACAAAATAAGTACATTTCTAAAAACGTTTAATCCAAACAAATTATATATGGCTTACCAGATGGCATTAGTGATAATGAACCTGCCTGCCAGTGCAAGAAATTTAAGAGACACAGCTTTGACCCTGGATCGGGAAGATCTCCTGGAGGAGGGCATGGCAATCCACTCTAGTATTTTTGCCTGGAGAATCCCATAGACAGAGGAGCCTGGCGGGCTACAGTCCATGGGGTCGCAAAGAGTCAGACATGACTAAAGCAACTTAGCATGCATATATAATTCTTTTCAAATTTTAGTTTGAAAAAGCATTAATTACACCAATATTCTGATAAATATAAGCAGAGAAGCTCACACATCTGATTTAAAGGATTACTCCTGACCCTTACAAAGGTAAAGAATCTCCCTGCAATGCAGGAGACCTGTGTTCAATCCCTGCATTGGGAAGAACCCCTGGAGAAGGAAATGGCAACCCATTACAGTATTCTTGCCTGGAGAATCCCAGGGACAGAGGAACCTGGTGAGCTGCAGTCCATGGGGTTGCAAAGAGTCAGACACGACTGAGCGACTAACACAATAACTTACAAAGTAAGACAAAAGTCCCTCTTGTGTTGGCGCAGAGAGGTGGCTCCAGACTCCTGGAGCCCACGCCGGCCTCTGTCTAGAAAGCGCAGCTGTACGCTGGCGTTCTCATCTCATACTGTTTCTTCCCCCGGGAGCTCAGGAATGAGCCATTCCTAAGACTCTGAGAACTCGGCAGGCCCCGGAGTCTGTGCTGATGAGGAGGTGGGGGAGAGACGTTTGCTATAAAGCACATATCTGCTTGACGGGCCTGCCAACACAGCCTCCCTCCCCACTCTCTGGCTTTGCCCTCGCGACGCCTGAGCAAAAGACAGCTTCTAAGGGATCACACCGCACACACCCCTGCTTCTGACCCAAGTGGCCACACATCTTGTGCCTAATATGCATGGCCAACAAGGCCCCCTGGGAGTGGGGAATCTAGCCCACACCAGCAACAGACAGAAGCTATCACACTGTTTGATTGCTGCTGCTTCACAAGGCCGATCCTTCCAACAGCATGACCTATACTCCTGCAGGAGTCCTGTTCCAAAAGTGAGCCACCCCACGAGGCGGCAGAGACACAGGTCTGTTACATTAGACTAGTGAGCAACCTTCACAGGGCATCCCGGGTAGCAGGTAGGCCAACAGCTGCTTTGCCCATTAAGAGATCTGTTCACAGCCTCTGCTCTCTCCCCAGCCATCTGACTGCCAAGCTGTGTGCAGAGGTCGAGGCCCCCTTCCTTGCAGCTTCCCTGTAACTCAGGCAGAACTTGGAGGAGTGGGGCAGTGACAGCTCCACAGACCTCAGTTGGAAGAATGAGCACAAGGAAACAGACTCAGGCCAAAGACCTCCCTAGAGGAACCAGGTGGTGGGAGGAGAAGGCTGGGAAAGGAGGAAGTTCAGATCGGAAGAGCGTCGTGTAGGCAGCTGGGTCAGTGTGGAAGGCTCCTGCCCCAGCCCTGTGCGCACCAGTCCACCTGCATACAGCAGAGACTCAGGACCCCACAGGTACCCGAGGGCTCTGTGCCATCCCCAGAAGGCTGTGGTTATGACATGAACAAAGCGAGAGCCTGGCACTGATTCAAGCCCCAGCTCCCAGAGTCAGAGGAAGCAGGTCACAGGGACGCCCTCTTCTCTCTCAGTCTCTCACACCTGAGAAATTTCAAGACTCCGACAACACAGCACCCAATCTATGAATCTAAAATGTCAATAGATCCATAGCACCAAAGGCTTCTCTGATCTGCTATTCTGACCTTTCTAATCCCAAGACTCAGTGTCTTTCCAGCCCTGCAGCTGGGATCTGCGCTCTGTCACTGAGCTGACTCTTTCCGCGCGGCCGGGGGCGGGAGCTGGAGCCCTCACAGGACATGTCAGTGAGCCTGCTCCGGCGGAGCTACCTCAGGGCGCCCAGGTCCCCCATCCCCTGACCTGCCAACAGGGATATGGGACAATTCAGCTCAGCTCCGAGCAAAGCTCCACTCAGAGCTCCAGGCTCTGAACTCTCTGACTACTCCACCTGCTCTGAATGGGCCAGAAGCCCCCTCAGAGAAGAGCCAGACCCCGCGCTGCCCGGGGGAGGGAGAAGCAGCAAGGAAGAAGGGAATGCTCCCTGTACTTGAGTCTGTCCTTTCCCTGCAACCCACGAAAAAATCCAAACGAGCCCTCCACCCTAATCCAGACTTCCCAGGCCCAAGACGGATAGAGGACTGCAACGTGCTGCCTTCGAGAAGAACAGCAGGCGCTCAGCTCCCAGGTCCCCGAGCTGAAGAAGGAAGCCTAGGAAGGAGGGTCCGGAAGGACTCGGACGCCCCCTTGAAGAAGGGCTGGACTCTCCAACACCATCCTCGGGGCGCCCCCTATCGGCCGTGCAGACCAACCGCGGCTCCGGGGCGGCAACTTCCTGGGTCCCGGCCCCTCGGCGTCATTGGCCGCGCCGGGCCAACACCTTCCGAAGGAGCGGGCGTTCCTCCCACCGCCCACGTGCGTCCGCATGCACGCGAGTCAGAGCTCCGCCGTGCCTAGCGGCAGTCTTTCCCCCGAAGAGCCCAAGTGGCAGTCGGAAGAGATCAACGAAATTCAAACTCGGGGGTGAGTCGGTGACTGCGCGGCACAAAGGACATTCGGAGAGTTAAGGGCGGAGACTCCCGCCCCCCTCAAAAAAAATGGGGGCCACCTGGGTCCAAAGAGATGACGGGTCGACTCACCTGCCGAGTGAAGAGGATGGCCGTGTCCCAGTACTCCGGGTGCTTGTCACTCACTTTGTTCAGTTTCTTCTGCCACGCGCAGAAGTTGCGCAGCGTCAAGGCCGCATTGCCCGTGACTTTGGGCCCCGTGTCGCGGTCTCCGAGAAGCAGCACCTTGACCACGACGATGTTGATGGGGTTGAGGATGCTGGGGTGGCGGTAGAGCCGCGCCGCCGTGGCCAGCAGCGTCAGCAGATAGTGCTCCAGGTCCGCGCCGTGGAACTTGACCATCGACTCGTCCGCCACCACCAGCGTCTCCACGTATCGCGGGATAGACACGAAGCGCTTGGCGCGCCCGGACCTGCGTCGGCTGCGAGCCTCCCCTAAGCCGATCCGCCGAGGAATATAAGGGTCCAGGGCCCGCAGGATGGCGGGGTTCCAGCCTGAGCCCACCCCGCAGCGAGACGTGGAATCTCCGGGAGGCCCCCCGGGGGCGCCCCGGCGCTGGAGGAGGTGTGCGCCCTGGCTGTTGCGCTGCGTCGCCGGCGCGCTGGTGTTGGGCAGCGGGCTAATGACATACTCGGCGCCCCGGTAGCCGAAGGCTCCGCGTAGCCCCCCGCACAAGCTCAGGGCGGCGAACGAGTCTGGCTCGGCATTCACGTCCCCAGAATAGAAGCAACGTCTCAAGTCCGGAGAGCTGCGGATGAGTCCCTGGAGGGGGACGCCCAGGTGCTCAGTGGCGAAGGCGGGTGCCAAGAACTGAGCATCTGGCGTCAGGTGTAGGTAAAAGTCCTCCTGAAACGCTGTGATCTGAAAAATGAGTCCCTGATCCCCGGAGTCCTCGGGACCCTGCCAATAGTAGTGGCGGCCGTTGATGTCCGGGTCTAGTCGGATGGGGACCACCACCTCCCGCTCTGGCTCTGAGCCGCCAGCGGGTGCCCCGGCGAGAACCAGCATTAAGATGCCCAGCAGAAGCATGGCGCCGGGCAGCGCACAGCCGCGCTCTCGGAAGGGCCCGGCCCGGCTCCCCGACCGCCGGCACGGTCTCCTTGCAGCCCGCACACCGGAACCACCGACGCCCCGGGCCGCCCGCAGCTCCCAGAAAGGAGAACCCCAGGGAGGGAGACTCCTCCCAGAGCTGTGAGCGTGCACCGAGCAGCTCGCGCCTCCTACCTGTGCCTTTCCAAGCAGAGCGCGCCCTGGGAGCTTAAGTACAATCGCTGTCAAGTGCAAGGACGAAGATTTGCAGCGGAGAGCTAGAGGGAGGTGCCGGCCGCTTCTCCGAACCCCAGCGGTTCGCAGCGCAGCAAACCAGGCGCTGGGCGAGCCTATTAAAGGCCCCCTCCTCTTTGGACTGCCCAGTCAGCGCTCTCCCTCCCTCCTCTCCCAGCCTCCCAAAGCTTGCAGCCTCCTGGGGCCACCGAAGAACTCGATCCCGCCTCCCGAGCGCAGAGCCACTTGGCGGGGAGGGAGTGGCGTTGCGCTGAAGCAGGAGGCGTGGGCTGGCCAGAGCAACCCGCGGCGGAGTCTGCATCTGCGTCCGGCCCCAGTGCCCAGAGCATCAATCCGGACCTGCGGCTGGCTGCGCCCTGGGTCTTAGCCTTTATCTCAAGGCAGTTGGGGTCAGGAATGCAATATGAAGACTGGAGGCTAACCCCCTCTCCCAGACCCACCTCAGCCCTCCCGTTGCAATTTCCTCATCACTGCTGGTGCTGCTGCTAAGTCGCTTCAGTCGTGTCCGACTCTGTGCGACCCCATAGACAGCAGCCCACCAGGCTCCTCCGTCCCTGGGATTCTCCAGGCAAGAACACTGGAGTGGGTTGCCATTTCCTCCTCCAATGCATGAAAGTGAAAAGTGAAAGTGAAATCGCTCAGTTGTATCCGACTCTTAGGGACCCCATGGACTGCGGCCTACCAGGCTCCTCCGTCCATGGGATTTTCCAGGCAAGAGTACTGGAGTTGGGTGCCATTGCCTACTCCCTTCCTCATCACAGTGTCCCCTAAAAAATCCAGAACAAAGAATTGCCCCTGTACATGTGCTACTGCTGCCAGAAGGGCACATTCTGGGGCCCATGGAGAGCTTGTTTGGAACCTATGGCTGCCCAGGCCCACCATCTGCCACGAGGGCAGACGGTGGGCAGAATGGGCTGGTACCGATGGTTAGTTTTCAAGAACTTTGCTATTACACAGTCATCACTAACATTTTGGTTATGTGAACTTATAAATCATGTGTAATAACAAGCCCCACCACATCCTAATGGTTTGAGCACAATTATCTGTGCTCTGGAGCCTGGGAGATCAACAGTCCTTCAGGACAGACCCCAGCCCACTGGGGCGGGGACGTGCAGGGAGGAGAGCAGATGGTGAGGGTAGGAGGGCAGGACTGAGTGGTGCCCATCCCACATCCCACATGATGCAGGGGCATCATGACAGAAGCTCAGACCAGGTCCTGTGGGAGTGTTAACGCCACTCAAGGAGGTAAATGCTCAGGACTGGAGAGGGGTTGGGTGATGGAGAGCCATATTTAGCACTGACCAGCACACCAGTGCCCAGGGATGTGGAGAAAAGGGTGGTCTTCCTGCCAAAGAGGGGCTGAGGCACTGGTGGACAGTGGAAAAAACATCAAGAAAAGGTACTTTCTGGGACTTCACCGGTGGTCCAGTGGCTAAGACTCCAGGCTCCCAATGCAGGGGGCCTGGGTTCAATCCCTGGTCAGGGAATGAGATTCCACATGCCACAGTGAAGACCCAGAGCAGCCAAATAAATAAATGAAAATAAACATTTTTTAAGGGAGCATCCTCAAAGTATTTCTTAGAAAAGAAAGAAAGAGTACTTCCTCCCTGCCTTTCTCTCCTGTGATCCTTGACCAAGTACAGGAAGGACTCTGGAGTGAGAAGCTGAGGGTGTGCAGTGGTGATACCATCAAGTCACGAGATCCCACTGACTCTGAGGGGAGTCTGGGAGCCCTGTTTCAGGCTCTGGGCCCCAAGGTCCTTCCTAGCTCTCAGTAAAATGCACGTCTTTCTTCTGAGAAGAAAGGAGGGCAAGTAGAGCAAGGAAGGCTCTCCTGTCTCTCCTGAGACCTAGAAAATCTTTCCAGAACCAAAGGGCTCTGGGTTGAGCTTGTAAGAGGAGGAGCATGTAAGAGTGGGACAGTGCGTGAAGATCTGAAGCATGAGAAGGGGATGTGCAGAAGAAGTTTGGAATTTTTTTAGGAGAGTGGCTGCTGGAGTCAACAACTCTGCTGTGGAAGGGAAGAGAATGCTGGGACTGGTCCCAGAAAGAGCACTTTCTGCCCATTATTCTCTACCCATAAAGGATCCGGGCGCAAGAGCCCCCTGGGGCTTTGGAACAGGAAGAGTGCTCCGGTGCCCACTATTCTCCTGGGGCCCCACTTCAGCTGAGATGTGTGGGGCTGAAATTCATTATGTGAATGAGTAAGAGATGGTGTTTACGCTCTGCAAATGAAAGGGAGAGTGTGCATGTGGAGATCTGTGAGAGAGAGAGTTCACATTGACAAAGGCCTTCTGTGTCCAAGTGTTTAAAGAGGGGCTGTAATTAAAGAGAAACACAGACAAACAAGGGCGATCATAAGTCACTTCTTTAGGGTAGGCAATTGTTTTCCTACACGCAGCAGTTTTAATGGTGAGTTACAAGGCTTCCAATGACATTTTACGTTCACTGTGATCCATGGGGTTTGGTAGGGACTGTGATGTGTCGCTAGTGATGATGGGCACAGGAGAAGAAACCCTTCCCCACCTGTTGGCCTCACTTCCCCTTCCCCAGTCACACCTCGAGCACAGAAGTGGGCCATGTGGACATCGCCAAAGGCGTTCGCGTACACTGAGCCCTTACTCTGCACTCAGCACTACACTGATTTCCATGTGCATCGTTTTCCGTGACCCTGGTCTCTCTGCTCTTGGGAAGCTGCCCTTCTGTCCAGTTGCTCTTTCCAGGGGTTCCTAAACAGGGTTGAGGCTCTAGGAGAATGCAGGTTGAGCACACAGAACACTCGAGTCGAAGTCAGAACTCCACATGGACCCTCCATTTCCATCACTTATCTGATTCTCTGACTCTGTCAAAAGAAGAGGGACCACCCACCATCAGAGGTCTTCAGTCAGAAGACTGCATTGGAAATCTCAGGTCTAGATAACATCTAAGATCACTTCCGGATCAAATACTGAATGACCACTGGAGGCCTGTGGAAGGCAACAGAGCGCGATGACTGAGAGCCAAAGCTCAGAGGACCCCGTGTGTGTCCTGGCTGCACCCCATCTTAGCTGTGCCTGCTTGGGTAAGTTACTGTACCTCCTGAAGCCTCAGTTTCTTCATTATTACAATTAGCATACTGATACAAACCATGTCCTATACTCATTTTGAGGATTGCTGCCGCTACTGCTGCTAAGTCGCTTCAGTCGTGTCCGACTCTGTGCGACCCCATAGATGGCAACCCACCAGGTTCCTCTGTCCCTGGGATTCTCCAGGCGAGAATACTGGAGTGGGTTGCCATTTTCTTCTCCAATGCATGAAAGTAAAAAGTGAAAGTGAAGTCGCTCAGTCGTGCCTGACTCTTAGCGACCCCATGGACTGCAGCCTACCAGGCTCCTCCATCCATGGCATGTTCCAGGCAAAAGTACTGGAGTGGGTTGCCATTGCCTTCTCTGCATTTTGAAGATTAAATAAGTGAATTTTTAAAAAGTATTTTTAAAAAGCTCAGAAGTGCTTGATGAGTCATAAAAAAAAGCATTCTTAAAGTCATCTAGCAGTGTTGTTTGTATTTTTATTGTTGCTGTGTTAGTTGCTCAGTCTTTCTGACTCTTTGTGGCCCCGTGGACTATAGCCTGCCAAGGTCCTCTGTCCATGGGCTTCTCCAGGCGAGAATACTAATGGGTAGCCATTCCCTTCTCCAGGGGATCCTCCTGACCCAGGGATCAAAGCCAGATCTTGTGAATTTCAGGCGGATTCTTTATTATTATTATTACTACCAAGCCTTACTTGGTCCTCCAAGATGCTTCCATCATCACCTTCTGGAGCTTCTGGTATTTCCAGTGGAAAAGAGGAAACCTAGCGGGACCACCTTGTCCTAGCCCCCCCCCCAGGGGCCCTCAGTGTCACGCTGGTGGCGGCCCTGCCTTCACACTAGGACAGGGCAAGTGTCACCCTCCAAGATCTTAAGATCTTTGGGAAATAAAAAACACCTCTTCCCCAGAGAAAGACAGGGGCCTGCCCTGCTGCCAGATCTGAAGACCTCGGCTTGGCCATCATGCCCTTCACCTGTTGAGCTGACCTATTCCTGGCCTTCTGGCCTCAGCCCAAGTGCCACTCCTTCAGAGAAGTCTTCCTAAACCACCCAACCTAGCAAGCCCAAATCATGATTATGAGCCTGTATTTTATTTTTCTCCATAGCATGTCTTCTATCTAAACCTATTTTGTTCACTTGGATCTTTACTCTTTAATTGACTATGTGCCCCCCAATCCCTCGACTAGAAAAACAGTCAGACTTCCTCTGTCTCATGCACTGTTACCCATGCAGGGCCTCGTCCACTGCTTGGCAGTAGGAACTCTCCATAGTGGCTCAGACGGTAAAGAATCTGCCTGCAATGAGGGAGACCTGGGTTCGATCCCTGGGTCAGTCAGGAAGATCCCCTGGAGAAGGGAATGGCTGCCCACCTCCAGTATTCTTGCCTGGAGAATTTCGTGGACAGAGGAGCCTGGTGGGCTAGAGTCCATGAGGTCACAAAGAGTCGGACACAACTGAGGGACTAACACACACACATACACAAATACAGAGTGAATGAATGAATGCGCCCAAATCTAACCTCAGCTCAGCCTCTCACAGCAGACAAGGAGCTCCAGATCTAAAATGGGAGTAAGGGACTTCCCTGGCAGTCCAGTGGTTAAGTCTCTGCACTTCCAATGCAGGGAGTATGGGTTTGATCTCTGGTTGGGGAATTAAGATCCCACATGCTGTGCAGTGTAGCCAAAATAAAAAGTAGTAAGAAAAATAAAAATTACAAAAATACAATGGGGGTCAGGCTAGCTCCTTGGAGGATTGGGAAATTGGGATTGCCTGAAATACTCCTCCCATAATTATCTGTGTCCCCTCTGTGAGGGGACCTCAGCCCAGCACCCTAGTCTCCCAGCCCAGGACCCTCATATCATAGTGGAGGCCACTGAGGTCCAGAGAAAATTCCTTGTCTAAGGCTGCCTAGAGAGATGCTTTGCTCATCTCATAACTCATTATCTTTACCCTTTTCATGAGAACCTGGCTCTGGCTAAATTAATCAATTTGGCTTCTTCTGCTCCAAAGCTGTTGCTTCAGCTTGCCCCCTCCCCAGCGTGGGGGTGCCCTCTCAACCTCACTTCTGCTCTACCTTTGGCCTCCTGTAGGAAACCACTTCATTTAACTCAGAAAGCTTTGATGGCTCCTTTTGTCTTAGCTCCTTCAGCATTTGTGTATTCCATTTCTAGCAAATGAGTGTTTGATTTGAACTTGCTTATCTTTCATCCAACTCAATGGACATGAGTTTAAGCAAACTCCGAGAGAGTTGGTGGTGGACAGGGAAGCCTGGCGTGCCGCAGTCCATGGGGTCACAAAGAGTCAGACGCGACTGAGTAACTGAACTGAACTGAACTGCTTGCCTTTTGCTAATTAAATGCTACACCTTTTCCTGGGACTGGGCTACAGGCACGCTTGACTGGAAACTCATCAAAACCGGGGCTTCCTTTCCTTTAACATGAGTCTCCATGACAGTCCCTCAAGCAGGTGTGGATGGTATGGCTGAGCCAGGGGGGTGCAGAAGGTTTCAGGTAGGAGATCAGCCCCAGAGGGTGATGCCCTGAGGCTGGAGAGGGGTTCTCTTAGGAGATTCAGAATTCACCCCTTTCAGGTTCTATTCACCAACATCAGGACCAAGGGTGACTTCTGCCTCTTGAAAAAATCAAGCATCCTGGCATATCTTCTCAAACAGGAAATAAGAATTAAGGAGAAAAGAGTGGAGGAGAAAGGAGGAAGAAGTTCTATGGTCCAGGCAAGATTTCAGTGGGCAGGGATGTCTCTCAACTCCTCAGATCAGGTATTATTAATTCATTGTGGCTCAGATGGTAAAGAATCTGCTGCAGTGCAGGAGACCTGGGTTCCATTCCTGGGTCAGGAAGAGTCCCTGGAGAAGGAAATGGCTACCCACTCCAGTATTCTTGCCTGGAGAATCCCATGGACAGAGGAGCCTGGCGGGCTACAGTCCATGGTATCGCAAAGATTAGGACATGACTGAGCAAATAATACTTACCACGTTCACATTTAGATCAGAAAATACATTTAAGAATGTACCATTGTTGTGCTGTATATCTGTAGCATTCTCTGGCAAAGATCCCTGGAAGTCCCAAGTATGTTTAATCTGCTTTTCATGGACACCATGCCCCAGAGTCAGGCAAAGCAGACAACATCCACTGAGGTATTTGGGAACTTCTTGGAAGGCTCGGGAAGTGTTAAACTGTGGAGACATCGGCCACGGGCTCCCAGCAGTGCCGGAGCTCTTGGCCTGTCTTCCCCCAGATGTGGAGACAGCTGAAGCAGCTGGAGATTCATCTAAGGCTCCATGAATTATAGCCCTGGGCCTGGGTCCATTCTTCTCTGCTCAGAGGAAATATTTAACTCTATTTTTTCCCTCTCTGCCACCCACTCTGTTTTCTCTCTGGGGCTCAGTATTTAACAGATGTCCCTTTGGTACTTAAGTGCTGTATCTGTTCTCTTGGATGCTAGGGGGCTAGAATAAAGGGTCCTGACTTGGCCTGGGGACACTCACTGGGCAGTTCCAGGCTGCCTCCTTCTTGTACCCTGAATACCTCTCATACCATCTTGAATAGCAGCCACCACCCTCATATCTCAGGCCCACCAATTTAGTGACGTATTCCATAGCTTTACACACACACACATATACACATCAGTGTGAATGACTGGGACTCTTAGCTGTTTAGGATCTCATTGGTGTTCGAACTGGTACAGGAGGAATACCTAGGACGGAGACAAAACGTGTGCTAAATCCTCAACTCCTGCTTGGGGATTTAGAAAGCAACTTGTTCTTTCTGCCAAGCAAGCTTCTCTCTGCTCTGCTCCTCTCAGTGTACAGTGTCCTCTTTCCCACCATCATCAGCATCCAGAATAGTAGCTTCAATATCGAGCCTGGGCCGGAGCCTCGGGCCCCCTGTGCAGTGGGAAGCACCACCTTTACACAGGACGTCAGGATGTCAGGTGAGGCCCCAAATAAAATTCATCCTTTCTCCCAAGCGCCATGTTTTCTTTCATCAACCCGTTCTCCTTCTTAATAAAAATACTTTACATACACAAAAACAGCATATGGTTTGTAAATGAGTTCATATATATTATCTGACTTCATCCTCACAAAACCCTGGGGGCAGTGGTCGGACAGGAATTATTAACATCTCCACTTTGGGTAAGAAAAACAATTAACCTGATGGCCCTAATGTATTTGGAGTTTTTACAGAAAGTCACAGAGAACTTCCTAACATAGTAGAGGTGTGTTATTTGATTTGTATTCAAAGGGCATTTTTTCTGTTGTATTTAAATATTTTCACTTCCTTCCTTCCTTCCTTCTAAGCTACGGCACTAAGGGAACTCAGCTCAGTGGAACTTGGTTAGATCGCAGTTTGCTCTGATGCAGCGATCCTGAGCCACTTCAGGCCCACAGAGGATGCTGTAAACACTGAGAAACCCGATCCTTGGAAACACCCAGACACAGACACACACTCAGAGCTTTGCGCGTAACTTTGGGAGATTTATAGACCCCCCAAGTGAGTCCTGCCTGTGCCCAAGCAGAAGGAAAAGCCTCCTCTCACACCTGTTGTTAAAAATGCTGAACAGCAGGGAACCTCCCTGGTGGTCAGGTGGCTAAGTCTCTGCACTCCCAGTGCAGAAGCCTGGGTTTGATCCCTGGTCAGGGAACTAGATCCCACATGCCACATCTAAAAGCTTGCATGCCACAGCTAAAGATCCCACATGCCTCAGAGAAGATCGAAGATCCTGCATGCTGCAACTAAGACCCGGTCAGCCAAATAAATAACTGTTTTAAATACTTGAATATCAAACATGGGACCTGGGCAGAAAACAGCAGCCCTTGTGCGACTGAGAGTAGCTCGCTGCTCCAGACTGCAGATCTGCAAGCTGGAGCCCAGCCCCAGCCCTGCTTGGCGGTGGGTTGTTCGGGGTGCCAGCTAAGTGGCCCCATCTCCTACAGCTTAGAATTCCTTCTGTATGAAAGAGGAGGAATATTTGTACTGTCATTAGTAAGGACACGCAGAACCTACGAGTGAAGAGCATCATTTAGAATTCTTGCAGTTAGAAAATACAATATAGTTCTCACTTGAGGAGTTTACAAGAAAAACTGAGGTGAACTGCAGGCTCTGGCTGCCTTCCTGTGGATGAACCGAGGTGGGACATGCGGCCTGTGGAAGCCAGGGCGTCAGCACCTCATCTTGGTGCCGGGCCCCTCCCTCTTCCCTCTGCTTCCCCATTCGCCTCACCCTCTCTCCAGTTCTTCTCCTGCACCCTCTCTCCCCATTCTCAAAGTTTGCTGCTGCCAGCGGTTTCATTTTCACTAAGGCCAAAACAACTCATAACCGCATTATAATGTTTCCATTCACGTATATTTACACCTTAAAAGAATCCAAGTCTTTTCCAAAACAAAGTAGACAGTAGACTCTCAGACAGCAGGTGCTTATACCAGGAGAAAACCATCGTTCAGAAAGACACACACACCCCAGTGCTCACTGCAGCACTATTTACAGTAGCCAGGACATAGAAGCAACCTAGATGTCCATCAACAGAGAAATGGATAAAGAAGCTATGGTACATATATACAATGGAATATTACTTAGCCAGAGAAAAGAATGGAATTGTGCCATTTGCAGAGATGTGAATGGACCTGAAGAGTGTCAGGCAGAGTGAAGTAATCAGAAAGAGAAAAACAAATATCGTACATTAACACATATATGTGGAATCTAGAAAAATGGTCTAGATGATCTTATTTGTAAAGCAGAAGTAGAGACACAGACATAGAAAACAAATGCGTGGATATTAAGGCGGGAGCGATGTGGGATGAATTGGGAGATTGGGTCTGACACATATATACACTAAGTATAAAATAGATAACTAGTGGGAACCTACTGCTTAGCTCAGGGATCTCCACTCAATGAGGAAATCCAAAAAAGAGGGGATATGTGTATGAGGATGGCTGATTTGGGCTTCCCTCATAGCTCAGCTGATACAGCATCTGCCTGCAATGTGGGAGACCTGGGTTCAGTCCCTGGGTGGGGAAGATCCCCGGAGGAGGGCATGGCAACACACTCCAGTACTCTTGCCTGAGGAATCCCATGGACAGGGGAGCCTGGGGGACGACAGTCCATGAGGTCGCACGGAGTCGGACACGACTGAGTGACGAAGCCCAGCACAGCACATGACATTCGTTTTGCTGTAGGGCAGAAACTAACACAACATTGTAAAGCAGCTATACTCTAACAAAAATATTTTTAAAAGAGGGCAGGAAGGTGAAGGGGTGGCACAAAGACCTTCCCAGGCAGGGCCACAGACCCGCTCTGAGGGCACGGTCCTCATGAACCAGAAATAAACCGCCTGTGCGGCATCTGAACCCGCGTCCCCACCCTGCTGTCACTCATCTCACTGCTCTCCAGGCCCAGCACTGGAAAGCTACCTGCCTCGAGTTTTTTTCTCTGGCACCTCATGTAGAAATACTTTGTGAACTGCTTCTCTGGTCTGTCCGGATCGCTGAGTAACCGAGTCCAGCCCTCTGCCTCAACCCAGGCTTCAGGAACTCTCTGCCTTACCCTGGAAGTGGAGAAGTGAGGGGAAAGGGGCCAGGTCTGTGGATGGCCAAGTGCAGAGCAGAAGCCAGAGCAGCAGAAACAATGCCCACCTGAGCCTCCGTGATCCCGCAGCCACAGCCATGCTTACAGGACATCAGAAATTGAAGGGCTGACTGGGAATTTCCTGGCAGTCCAGTGGTTAGGACTCTGTGCTTCCAGGGCTCCAGTCCTTGCTTGGAACTAAGATCCACGGTGTTGTGAAGCTTGGCAGAAAGAAAGAAATTAAAAGGCAGAAAACCCTGGTGTTTAACCAGAGAAGAATATAGAATGAGCCCCTGACCAGGCCATCAGGAGAAGAAAAGTTACTCTGGCTGGTCCAGGCCCCTTCCCACCAGAGTGAGGGTCCCAGAGCAGAGCCTGCTTGCTCCCACTCTGGGTGCCCCAAAGCTCTTCCGGAGCCAGGCGTTCTCTCCTTCATCAGAGCCCTGCATACTCTGCCTGCCCTTGCCTCCTCCCTGCACCTTTGCATGGCCTCCCTTGTCACCACTGAGAGCCAAGAGGTGATGGGATACAGCAATGTCACTGCTTAGCCAACCTGGCAGGAGCAATCCAGCAATGCATCCAGTATTTTCCAGCTGGGGTTGGTGAGACTCCAGAAATCGAGTCACTCCAAGCAGACATCCGCCTTCCTTTCCTGCTCTCTCCAGGCCAGCCAGGAATCCCTTCCCTCACCAGGACATCCCTCATCATCAGACACCCTGATGTCTGAATCAGGAAAGGACCAACCAGGAGACACCTGCAGACTACAGAGCCCAGGTGGGTGCAAATCACCGCATTTCATAAAAGAAGACAGAGGGTTCTGGCTTTTGGGGAAAGACCCCAGACCGGCAGGCTGGCCTTGCCTGTGCTCTGGGGGAGGTGGGGGTTGAGAAGAGAGGACAGTGAAAGAATGGGAGATGCTGAGAAGATGAGTAGAAACTCAGGAGGAAGCGAAGAGAATCCTGGACTGCACATGTACTTGTAGAGCAGGGCATGCACACCGTTTCAGCCACTGTCCCCGCAGCCAGCTCCGCAGCTACATACTGGTGCCATCCCTGCCTGAGCCGCGAGGGTGTGCATCCATCCACACCAGCCATCCCAGAAGGTGCTCCACAAGCCTGGACACAAACGTGCTTCTCCCTCCATGCATGTGCCCAAAGCATCCTGCTTGTACATGTACACCTTCGTCCTTGTACACGGCACCTCCATCCACCTCCCCTCTCCACAGGCACCTCAGCCCCATCTCCTCTTTCCCCACGGCCCCAGAGGCCCCAGTGCATTCCTGCCCGTCTCCACCGCCCCTTCCCTCAGGCTCATGCCGCCTCTGGAAAGCGTGCGCTAACAGGTCCCCGTCACTCCAATCCCTCCCTTAACGCCACCCCGGTTCCAAGTAACAGCTGAAAAAGTCATCCTTCTAAAAGAAAAATGCAGCCATGTCGCTTCCCTGCATACAAGTCTTTAGTGAGTCTGCATGGCCTGCTGGAAGAAAAGTCAAGTGCCCAGGTCACAAATACAGCCTCACACCTGTGCCCAGCACCTGCTTCACTGCCCACTCTCCGGCACACCCACCTGCAAGGCACACCCAACTCCATTTCTTCTCAAGTGCAAAAGCTTCTTTAATGTCCTTGTGCGTGTGTGTGTGTGTATATATGCTAGAGAGAGAGAGTGGGTATATGGGTATGAGTGGGTGTGCACACGCACACACACACACACACACACACACACACACACACTAGATGTGGAAAAAAGCCTTTGACATTTCCAAGCTTCAAAGCTAATCAGAAAGTTTTCCCTCGCCCGGGCACCAGCTCTTTGTCCCTGTCCTCTTCCCCTTCCTCCCTGGCCATGCAGCTGCTCTAAGTCCCACTTTCTTCCTAAGTCCCCAGGCCTTTCCTATTTCCCCATCTCCTTTTGAGGCATTCGGAAGACACCTCCACATTCTTAGTATCACTCAGGGTGAAGCCCTCCTTTGTAAATCATTAAATATGGCTAAAGTCTAAATACTTGGAATTCTTCCTCAATGGAAGGCTCTTTCACTGAAGAAAAAGCAAACACCCGTGGAAGATTCCACGTGGAAGGTGGCACGTGGGGGGATGCAGCACACTGAAACACTCCGGCTGGCCCTGCTGCAGCCCAGGGACCAGGGCTCTGGGGCCACATCCATCTTCCAGAGGGGCTGGGCCTGGCTGGAGTCACGGGAACTGTCCAAGTTCAGGTCTGGCTCTGCAAGACCTGATGGACACACGGCCTCAGATGGACACAGAACACTGGGCTGAGAATGCACCTTCACACCCTGAATTGCCTCTCTGTCAACCAGCAGTGTGACTTGAGGAGAAGGATGGCCTTGCAGGTCTCAACCTCCCCATCTGTCAAGTGGGAGGATGGAGGAAAGACCTCCTGCCATCCTCGTCCAATGTCTACATGCCTCTTTAAATTCTCCAAGGCAGTGAGCTCGATGAGATGGCGAACAGAGAGGACTGCATGGAAGAATATTCTGAAAAAGAGAAATAAGTCCTGTAGCCTGACAAAATGGGATCGGTGGACAGTTTGCACTAGGCCCAGATGTCTAAGAGAGAAGAATCTGGATTCTTTAATCCAGAATCAAGAGAATGCTTGTTTCTTCCACTTATCTGAGGACACCCAGAAAGTAGAACAAATGGGGCTCTAACATTCTCATAGCATCATCTCTCACCCAATTCAAAAGTCCTCTTTTACCTTGAAAAAGAATGGAACGTGTGTATGTATAACTGAATCAGTTTGCTGTACACCTGAAACGAGCATCATGTTAACCAACTACGCTCTAATATAAAAGTTTTAAAAATCTGCTTTTAACACCCTTGCAGGTGCCTCCATCTGTCACTTAGGAGCCCTGACGCGTGTCCTTGGCCCCCAGATTTCTCGCTCAGTCTAAGGCAACCACGTCTGAAATTCCACCATTGGTTGTTTATTTCTTTTTGTTTCCCTTAGTCAAGACTCTTAAAAGTCAAACACTCCCAGGAGTACTTGCTATCAAACCAAAGTGTTAACGACTTGGATTCCCTTCCGTGAATGACAGCAGGTCAGGGAAGCACCCCGATGACTCTAAAGAAGAGACACTGAGGATGAGGGGAACGAGGCGAGGTGAACTCCAGAGACTTTATGACTAGTCCACCAGGGTGCCGGCTGCGGGGTAGACGACTATGATGCCGCTGTGAGGGAAAACGGTGACCACTTACGCATGCCTACCGTGAGTCAAACACTCTTCTTGGCACTTCCCATCCTGACTCACTGGGAAGATATTTATAAAAGGTGGATCATTTCTATATGAAGTCCCTTCATGACCTAGAACAAGCACTTCACATGCTCTGAAATCACCCTCCATCCTGAAATCTCCTGCATCCCTCTTTTCTTCCCCTGACACAAGGAGAAATGGTATACAGCTCTGCAAGTTAGTACATTAAAGTATATACTTATACATATGTGTGTGCCTGTGAGTGTATAATTAGAAGTGGTTAATTAGGAGCATCCTTTAGAGCGATTTCAGACCCCACATCATCAGCTGTAAAAAGTAAATGTGACAAGACTCCCACCTGGTGGTTCGAGTCAACCATGAAGATATGAAGGAAATGTACAGTTTTCACTAAAAATTAAAGGATTCACCGGAGCCAAATCATTCTCACGATTAAGGTGGTCCCGGGCCTGAAGACACCTCGGCTTGGCCAACTCTCCAAGACTGACAGATAATTTGAGTAGAGAGACACTCATCTGATGAAGACACTCATCTAATTCTTTACTAATTGCAGTAAAGAAAAGTAAAAATGTTACTCAGTCGTGTCCGACTCTTTGTGACCTCATAGACTGTAGCTCACCAGGCTCCTCTGTCCATGGGATTCTCCAGGCAAGAATACTGGAGTGGAGTAGTGATCCCTGAGACCCCCCAGGGATCGAACCTGGGTCTCCCGCATTGCAGGCAGATTCTTTGAGTCACCAGGGAAGCCCCAGTAAAAACTGGACAGTGGAAAAGGGGAAAACACTGGTCATGTCAAGCACAATGACCACAGGACACCTCCTTCAACATTCTCCAGGGACTGGGTGTAAGAAACAGAATGAAAACTCAGATTTATATGTATAATTTTGAAAGATTGCTGTCTCAGACTTGCATGCTGTGATAGAAATGTCTAACTTTTGAAGAAGTTGCTCTGCAAGAAAAAAAAACTAAGCAGATACATACCAAGCTGAACATTGCCACCTGCTGGCCATTTGATGGTACAGCAAGCATGACCCAAGTCAGCCATTCCTTTTTGTGGACTTTGTTAAGACTCAAAATGCACAAGAGACTGAATGGCCAGTTACAGTACTGACCACAGATGTTCATCACAGATATATCCCAGTTGGGATCAACCTTATATGGGGGTGCCCAACAGTGAGCCCAAGACTTGGCAGTTAGTCATTGAAAATACAAAGTAGGAACAAAAAATTTTGTTTGCTGCAGCTCCGGGTACTAAAATCAATCAACATCTGGCCAGCAAGAAAGGCTACGTCAATATTAGACTTAAGTTTGTGCTAGAGCTGGTTCTCAGTGATATAAATAACAGAATTGGGAGTGTGCCCACTGAGACTGTAAACACCAGACAGCCAGATGAAGATAGGGAAAATAATCAGAGTAGCTAGTGATCCACGGGAACTGGGACATTGAACTTAAAACAGCCTCAAGAACATGAATTAATGATTTTCCATATACTGTGTGAAGTTCCAAAGGTTCCAAAAGATGGAATATTTAGGACTAAGGGAGAATTAAACAGATAAAAATACAGAGGAATGCTTGTGTACAAGTGGTGATCACAAAATTCTGCACACCAAAGGGAGTACAAAGGCACGTCAGCACACAAGTGATATCAAAACCAAACCTTGACAGCTGGAATTCTGAGCTCACTAGTGAGAGACAGAACCAGGAAATCCTCCCTCTGTTATAGGCAACGTGGGGGCCACAGCAATTAGCCAAAGTTATAAAAATGAACATGAATTGCAGCAAAAAAAAAAAAAAAGATATTACTTTGTTTAGAAAAAAGAACTCTGTTTATATTTAAATGCCTTCACAGGCTTTTGAGAAAAGCTGTTTATTCCCTTCTTTGAAATCTTTAAAAATGAAAACCTAGAGGTCCTTCCAGCTCAGTAATACCATGATTTAATCATTGGTTCTAAACAAAGAAACACTAAATCAGTGTAGGATGATGTCACTAGAAAAACATTATATTTAATTGGTAGTTTATGAATGCGACCTTTAGTTAAGAATGCTGTTTCCACCGCTTATTAACTGAGTGACCGTAAGCAACTTATCTAACCTCCCTAAACCTATTTCTTTATCTATGGGACATCTTTTCAGAGGATTGTCATGATGATAAAGTGAAATCATGTTTGGGGGCTGTTCAGCACAGTGCTGAGCCATAGCAAGCAGTCAAAAGGTGGATGCTATATTTACCCAAGACTTAAGGAAAATTAAATCTAAATAAGCCTTTAGAACAATGCCTGGCCCAGAGTAAGCACTCACTTTTAACAAAAAGGTATGGATTACAAATGAAATTTGAAAGCAATAAACAGGCTTTTTCTTTCCTTAATCATCATGCGAGGGGTACCATAGTATTTTAAGAAAATTTGTTACCACTAATTATGTGCCTTTGGATAAGTCACTGAAAACTCTACATTTCTGCTTTTACACTGAAACTTCTACATTTCTGTGGAAGCGGATTAGATAGCCACTAATGGATCTTCCAATTGAAAGCAGATTCTAGAGAATACTAGAGCTTAGGATATATTAAAAATGTATAATATATACTCTATAAAACCCTAGTGATAAACTGAGAAATAACCAGTTACTAATAGTTATGAGTTAACTAAAACGTCAATATGCACGACAGATCTATAGTATTGCTGTGTTCAGTTGCTAAGTCGTGTCTGATTCTTTGTGACTCCATAGACCACAGCAAGCCAGGATCCTCTGTCCTCCACTATCTCCTGGAGTTTGCTCAAATTCGTGTCCATTGAGTTGCTGATGCTCTCTAACCATCTTTTCTTCTGCCTCCCCCTTCTCCTTTTGCCTTCAGTCTTTCCCAGCATCAGGGTCTTTCCCAATGAGTCAGCTCCTCACATCAGGCGGCCAAAGTATTGGAGTTTCAGCTTTAGCAACAGTCCCTCCAATGAATATTCAGGGTTGATTTCCTTTAGGATTGACTGGTTTGATCTCCTTGCTGTTCAAGAGACCAAGACTCTTGAAAATCTTCTCCAGCACCATAATATGAAAGCATCAGTTTTTTGGCATTCAGCCTTCTTTATGGTCCAGTTTTCACATCTGTACATGACTACCAGAAAAACCGAAGCTTTGATTATATGGAATTTGTCAGCAAAGTGATGCCTCTGCTTTTTACTATACTGTCTACGTTTGTCATAGTTTTCAAGGAGCAAATGTCTTTTATGACTGCAGTCAGCATACACAGTGATTTTGGAGCCAACGAAAATACCATAAACATAAAAATTCTTTAGTTACTTAAGGACTAATTAAATAACAAATAACTGCTAGATACAGGATTCAAGACAGACACAGATATTTTAATTTTCATTTTTAATGTTACCCTTCATATTCAAAGTAAGAAATCATGTAAAAACTTCCTATTCCATATTAATCACAGACACTGAGTCTAAATAATCCCACATTCCAAATTTAAGCACTCCAAATTAATGCTGCCTTACTGTAATTCAGAGGTCAGGAAACTATTTCTGTAAAAGGTCAGATTGCACATATATTTTAGGTGTGCTTAACCCTGCTCTCATAGCATAAGAGCAGCCAATGGGTAGACCATGCACAATGCAGTCGTCTTTCAATAAAACATTATGTATGGACACTGATATGTGAATTTCGTACCTTCTTCCAGCATTATGAAGTTTTACTTTTCCTTTTCATGTTTTTAATCATTTACAAAATGGGAATAGGAAACATCTTTAGTTTGCAGACGATACAAAAACAGGCAGTGTGCAGGACTCAATTCGTGGGCCGCAGCATGCCTCCTCTGCTGTAATTATATATGTGGGGAAAGAACATGGTAAGGTAGGAAATCTGCAACTGGCAGATACCCACCTGGGAATTTCACTGGCTGCTTGTTGCATTCATTTTCTTGTACTGTGTCCACCTACCACTCTCCTGGGGCTTTCACCACAAACCAGGGAACCCCCTTCTCAGTCCCAGTATCCAAGGCACTAGATGGAAGCCTGACACCTTGAGGACACCGTGCCAGTGGCAGGCACAGGCTGGAGTTACTAGCAAGGCCCATATGGCTGTGGGAAGGGTGAATCCTGGAGGGCAAAGAGAGGCCAGCCATCAGGTTCAGACCCACGTCCTCAACCTGACCTCTCTCCAAAGAACTGTCTTTGGGGACATCTCATTCTGTTTAAAAACAATAATTTCCAGAGACTTCCCAATTGAAACCTGGGGGCGCAAGGATGTCTAAGAATTTCCCTGATCTGGTTAAGACTCCCACCTGCAGCCTTTGGATTTGCTGAAAGTTTTACTTTCATTATACGTTTAAAGGATTTGTTAACAAAAGAAACCACTCATTACATACAAATAAAACAATTTCAGTTTCTTATAGAAGGTTGATTGTCTGAGGAAACCTTACAAAATGGTTGACGAGGCCTTAAAAAGAGCTGAGAAAAGAAGTCAAAGGCAAACAAGAAAAGGAAAGATATATCCATCTGAATACAGAGTTCCAAAGAATAGCAAGGAGACATAAGAAAGCCTTCCTAAGTGAACAATGCAAAGAAATAAAGGAAAACAATAGAATGGGAAAGACTAGAGATCTCTTCAAGAAAATTAGAGATCCAAGGGAACATTTCATGCAAAGATGGGCTCAATAAAGGACACAAATGGTATGGACCTAACAGAAGCAGAAGATAATAAAAAGAGGTGGCAACATTACACAGATGAACTATACAAAAAAGATTTTAATGACCCAGAAAACCATGATGGTGTGATCACTCACCTAGAGCCAGACATCCTGGAGTCCAAAGTCAAGTAGGTCTTAGGAAGCATCACTATGAACAAAGCTAGTGGAGGTGATGGAATTCCAGCTAAGCTATTTCAAATCCTAAAAGATGATGCTGTGAAAGTGATGCACTCAATATGCCAGGAAATTTGGAAACTCACCAATGGCCAAAAGTTAGTTTTCATTCCAATCCCAAAGAAGGGCAATGCCAAAGAATGTTCAAACTACCGCACAATTGCACTCATTTCACACACTAGCAAAATAATGCTCAAAATTCTCCGTGCTAGGCTTCAACAGTACATGAACCAAGAACTCCCATATGTTCAAGCTGGATTTAGAAAAGGAGGAACCAGAGATCAAATTGCCAGCATCCATTGGGTCACAGAAAAAAAAAAAAACAAGAGAATTCCAGAAAAATAACTACTTCTGTTTTATTGACTACGCCAAAGCCTTTGACTGTGTGGATCACAACAAACACTGGAAAATTCTTCAAGAGATGTGAATACCAGACCACCTTACCTACCTCCTGAGAAATCTGTATGCAGGTCAAGAAACAACAGTTAGAATTGGACATGGAACAACAGACTGGTTCAAAATTGGGAAAGGAGTACATCAAGGCTGTATATTGTCACCTTGCTTATTTAACTAAGATGCAGAGTACATCATGCGAAATGCCAGGCTGGATGAAGTACAAGCTGGAATCAAGATTGCAGGGAGAAAAACCAATAACCTCAGACATGCAGATGACATCACCCTTATGGCAGAAAGTGAAAAGGAACTAAAGAGCCTCTCATTGAAAGTGAAAGAGGAGAGTGAAAAAGTTGGCTTAAAACTCAACATCCAAAAAACAAAGATCATGGCATCCAGTTCATGGCAAATAGATGGGGAAACAATGGAAACAGTGACAGACTTCATTTTGGGGGGCTCCAAAATCACTGCAGATGGTGACTGCAGCCATGAAATTAAAAGACCCTTACTCCTTGGAAGGAAAGTTATGACAAATCTTCATAGAATATTAAAAAAGTAGAGACATTACTTGCCGGCAAAGGAGCTCTGGCAAAGGTCAGAGCTATGGTTTTTCCAGTGGTCATGTATGGAAGTGAGAGTTGGACCATAAAGAAAGCTGAGTACCAAAGAATTGATGCTTTTGAACTGTGGTGTTGGAGAAGACTCTTGAGAGTCCCTTGGACTGCAAGGAGTTCAAACCAGTCAATCCTAAAGGAAATCAGTCCTGACTATTCGTTGGAAAGACTGATGCTAAAGTGGAAATTCCAGTACTTTGGCCACATGATGGGAAGAACTGACTCATTTGAAAAGACCCTGATGCTGGGAAAGAGTGAAAGCAGGATGACAGAGGATGAGATTGTTGGATGGTATCACCGACGTGATGGACATGAGTTTGAACAAGCTCCAGGAGTTGGTGATGGACAGGGAGGCCTGGCGTGCTGCAGTCCATGGAGTTGCAAAGAGTCAGACATGACTGAGCAACTGAACTGAACTGAACTGATAGAAGATTATTGTTATTTTTGTTCGGTCACTCAAGCATATCTGACTCTTTGCACCCCCATGGACTGCAGCAAGCCAGGCTCCTTTGTCCTCCACTGTCTCTCGGAGTTTGCTCAAATTCATGTCCATTGAGTCAGTGATGCTATTTAACCATCCCATCCTCTGTTTCCCACTTCTCTTCTTGCCTACAGACTTTCCCAGCATCAAAGTCTCTTCCAATGAGTTAGCTCTTCCCATCAAGGGGCCCAAAGTATTGGGAGTTTCACCTTCAGCATCAGTCCTTCCAATGACTATTCAGGGTTGATTTCCTTTAGGATTGACTGACTTAATCTTCCTGCATTTCAAAGAACTCTCAGGAGTCTTCAAAAGCATCAGTTCTTCGGTGCTCAGCTTTCTTTGTGGTCCAAATGACTACTGGAAACCATAGCTTTGACTATTCGGACCTTTGTTAGCAAAGGGATGTCTCTGCTTTTTATAGATTATTTGACTTAATGTCAATATACAGTCATCAGAAGAAGAGAAATAGAAACAATAGAGAAAAGTAACAGCACAAATATCATTAAACTGCACTGACAACCTACATCCAGGCTTGAACAGCGATGGCAAGTCCCTGGTTATGAGTGATCTGCAGTCCCAGTTGGGAAAGGATCCCAGGCTCTATGTTCACTCTATGGGTGAGACTTCAAATTGTAGTTTTAGAGGCTCCTGCTTATAATCCCAGACCACAAACTGATGTAATCATCAGTTTGTGCCCCCAAAATAAAGCCTTGGTCTTACTTTAACTTTTATAATGGTGTTTGATTCACCTTGTGAGTCAGAGGATTTCTTAAGACCTTGGGGATAGGCCAGGCCCTTACGGGTTTAAGCGATTCCAAGACCCACTCCTTTTCCGATCTAAAGTGCTGCCTGACTTGCTGCGCTTGCAGGAGGGCAGAGCATCCCACTAGTGTCCAAGCAGCTCAGAAACAAGGAGAGGTCTGCTCTCCTGCTTCTAAAAACTGAAAACACCCTCCATTTTAATTTCCGTAACAGTTGGCCTCAGCATTGTTTAGGCTGAAGAGCATAGGAATAAGGCAAAATAACCCGAGCTGTCTTCTTAATTCTCTAACTCAAATGACGATTCCAGATAGTCCATAGAAATAAAGTGATCAAAGAAACAAGTAATGGGATAAACAATGCAGAAAACAATTTTTGAGCAGTAGGGGATTTCGTAACAAAAAAGTGCCACCACGAATGAGAAGTATGCTCTTGTATATCAGCTCCTACATGCATCAACTTATGGGCAGCAATAGTAGTAACAACAGCATGTTCTATCAAGTTACAATTAGGTTTATCTATGAAACTTTGTAACTCTTTGGTTCCTTACAACTATTACATAAGGTTTCTAAGAGAAAACTAATATTGGGAACAGAAAGAGTAAAGAATAACATTTGAGTTCACAACACCTAAGTTCTCATGGAAAGAAAGTAATAGGTGGTCCCTTTCCAATATAAAGGATCAACATGTGTCAGGCATCAGAAAAACAGGTTTATATCTGATACAAAGAAATCGTTTCTACATTATTGTTTAAAATACGTAAAAATTGAGGGGTCATTTTCAAAAAACAATGTAGTATAGGATTTAGGGAAGATAGTCCATTCAAAAGAGTTGATGGAGTTCTCCAATGAGCAGGATTCCCAAATGCGAGACATTGGTCCACATAGCAGTCCCTTGGTAAACCTTGTCACAATCTATCAGTCAACGACTGTGGCTATCAAAGCCCAAATAACTCCCAGTGAAACGAGGCAACAAATGTTCTTCTCCAAATACACTAGGTAAGACATGACACTGGCACACGGTACCGTGTTAACTGCACCGTTATGACAGAGTGCTACTGGGCAGCACATCTTAGTGCACTTTGTAATGCCATCAAGGATAAGCACTCAACGATTGTTAGCAATCCGTTCTCTAAATAAGTTTTGCTATGCACACACATTAGTAGACATGACAATTCCTTGGGAGTATCCTTTTGAGCAAGGTAATATAATAGATGCTTAGAACAAACAGTCCAATCAAATATGTCAATTAATGACTTAGTTTTGTGAAGCTGGAATATTACTGAGTCATTGAACAACTGTACAAAAGTCTTTGTTATAAATCAAGTTGAGGTCATGGGGCTTTAGCATTATAGGCATCCATTTAGCATTGATAGTTAAAACTTGAGCTATATGTTTACCAGTGCTGTCTAATCTAGCAAACAGATAAATTTTGTCCACAGAGCGTCAAGGTTAAGAAAAACAGGCCTTGTTTGCTGGGCAGGTGAACTTAATCCTGAGTTTATGTCCAAATTGTGTTTCTCCAGCTGGAGATTCCTCAATAGCTTTCTTCATAATTTTCTTTTAATTTTAGCATATCCTTGAAGGTTGAGGCGTGAATGACAATCCACATTACAGTCAGAATTCCAAGAATAGTCCATTCACGAGAGTAATAGTGGCTGATGGCACATATTTCCACGCTTCCGGTCCAGGAATCATCATTAATACGGTCTTATCCTTCCCCTGCACAGTGACACCAGTGGGTACAGGAGGACCGCTAAGTCTGGGTGAAGCTGCTTCACCCAGACTTTAGCTCCAACTGCATGTATTGCATTTGCAGATCCAAACCCTACATCACCTCTAACTGCTAGATAGGTTGGAAGTTCTCCTTTTTCTACTTTGCCAGTTACACATGGAAGAACCAGAAATCGGGCAATTAGATCATGTTTAGTAATAAATAGATCATCTTTTCCTTCATTCTGTTAAATTACTCAAATTTCTCCGTGGTAGTCTGGGTCTATAACTCTGCCGTGGACACCGATCCCTTTGAAAACCGAACTGGAGCATTCTTTGATTAATCCAAAGTGTCTGGGAGGCATTTTAATTCTGATACCAATTGAAACAGCACACATCAATCTTTTAATAGGTCTGTGTTCAGATACAGATACAAATCCAGTCCTGCGACCTCAGGAGTAGCCCAGAAAAGAGAGAGTGCCCCAGGCTAATTTCACAATACTCACTTGTCTCAGGATAGAAGTCTATTTTATGAATCTGTCAGTTGGGAATAGTCATTCTCATCAAATGAGTTTCTGATTCTCCTGTAGGTCTATTATATAAAATGTTGAAGGCAGTATTCAAGTTAGTCCTCCAGTTTTCATAAGAGTCCTCTTCAAGTTTAATTAATTGTTTAAGCAAACCATTCATTCTTTCAATCAAACCAGCAGCTTGAGAATAATAATATGAAAGATCCATTGTGTATTATGTTAATGGGCAAATGCGTGTATAAACCTACCTTTAAAATGTGACCCCTAATCACCCTGAATATAAAATAAAACACAATATAAATTAATTCTTTCCAATGTTTTAATAGTATTAGTCTGATTGCCTTTCCCAAAATGAATTACCATTGAATATCCAGAATAGGAGTCCATAGCAGTACACACATATTGGCATCCTTTATCTTGAATTAATGGACCAATATAATCAACTTGTCATATCTGCGCAGGCAGCCTGCCACGTGCCAATTGTCCTTCCACTAATATGCCAAGCTTCTGTGCTTAATATGTTGACAAACCGGACATTGTAAAATAACAGATTCAATGAGACCCATAGGCAAGGAAACGTCTCGATCCTGAGCCCACCTGTATGTTGCTCTTGCTCCCAGCTGGCCACATTTTTGGTGTGCCCACAAGTCAAACCTTTTAAGTTGCTGGAGTCTGGATCAGCTTCTACTGCTTGGATTTAGGTTTGTTCATCTGTAATTGAGATAGAGCATTGTTCATAGAATTTGGAAGACTGAGAGAATCTACTAAAAGATTAGTAGCTCAAACAATTCCCAAATGTCAGACCATAATTCCTTTCCACATAGTTCTCTGGAGAGAATTTGCCAGTTATTCTTTATCCACAGGGGAAGCCAAGTGGCCAATCCACTGGCTACCAACCAAGAATCTGTATATGAGGCATTCAGTTAAACTCTCTTGCTTTAATATCTGGTGAATAGCATATAATTTGGCAGATTGGTTACTTTTACCTTCCCCAGTACTTGGCAGCAATTTAGTTGTGACAGAATTGTTTGCAACCACTTTTCAATAGCAAGTGCATCCTATATATTTACTGCGTGCTGTTTTTCTTGCACAGTTAAAAGACTCAAATGACTTCCCCCATTTTATAGGTAATTCAGATAACTAGCTCGTGCTTAATTATATCCTCTTGCTCCAGGCCTTCCATAGAAATCTTTCATGTAAGACAGCGACCCCATGTGGTCCAGGTTTGGCTTGGTCCTAAATACAACATTTTCATTTGATTATGTTGGACTCCTGGGCTTGCTAAATGCTGTAGGCTTGGGGCGAACTTTGTACCCATTGCATGATTGTCACTTGAGGTCTTAATATTACAGTACAATCTATAATCAAATATTACATATCAATCAGAGCCCAGTAACAAGCCAGTAATTGTTTTTCAAAGGTAGTGTCATTTCTCTCTGCCTCTCAGAATTTCCTATTCCAGAAGCCCAAAGGCACTCTCTCACCTTGTGTTTTTGCCACGAGATCCGTTAGCATACAATTCTCTTACAACACACAAAATTCTACAGCACTGGGTTGTACTGGCCAGAAGTTTAAAGCATGTTGAAATGGACTTTTAGTGGCATCAAACGTCTATTATTGTTAATCACACCATTGAAATTCGTATCTATTCCTAGTTACTTTGTAAAGCGGACTCAATATCTGACCCAAATGTGGAATACACTGTCGCCAGACACCAAAAAGCCCTATAAATTTCTGAGCCACCCTTTTTTGTCTGGGGAGTCCTAAATTACATTGTCTATTGTCTATCTGTAGGTAAAATCTCTCTGTGTCCTTTAACCCATTGTATTCCCCAAGACTTTACAGTCAGACTCCCTCACAGCTGTTACACCTTTGTGTCCTGATGTGTTTTGCTCATTTTTGGAAAGGATTGAAGAGGTCATTCTTTCCATTCCCCTGCCTCCAGAAGTGTGTTTTCCCACACTGAGTTATTCCTATCTTGTAAATTACCCAGCAAAGATTAGGCAGCATGCTAGGATAGAAAGCTCAGCCTTCTGTGTTTCTCAGAAGCAAGGAGCAGGGACCCCTGGAAAGGATTTGCCAGGACTTGCCCTGGTATGCTGTGATCACTAAGGAACGTCTGTGTCTGTGGGGGCCTCCTCTTCGAGAGTAAGAAGCCCTGAGAGGTCACATTGACGCGGATCCTTCATAGATGGTGATGGAGTGGGAGGACTGAAGTGAAGGCACCATAACCCAGCCGGAGAACCAGGCAGCTGGGGCAGGGGATCAGGCAAAGGACTTTAAGGCCCTGACCTCCAGGAATCTCCCCCAAGGACACCTAGGAGCGCATCCTTAGAGAACAGAACCCTCAGGCTAGCTCAGACCTTGGCCATTAGGACTGGGGTGTCATCAAGTGCTGCATTTTGTGCTCTTCAAAGAGGTCTGTGGACCATACCATTCCCTTCTCCAAGTTACAGCGCCTCTCACTCCGAGGAGGTGATGTTGCAGGACACCATAATCCACTCGCATCCACGCTGGAACCCACAGCCACAAACAGTGGGGGGAGGGTTGCCACCATCCTGAGGTCCAAGGCAGCTGAGCGCTATTCCAACTATTCGTCAGGGCCAAAGACAAAGCTGCAAGCATTTACTGCCCCAGGGTGATCCCACCTTGCTGCCACCTCCCTTCTGGTAACTTACGGTCTTGCTGAGTTCTGCTCCCCTCCCCAGCCTCTGACGAGGCAGTAACAGAGTCCTTAGCTGTGTGAACCAGGTGGTATTGTTTGCCCTGATCCCGTTTGGGGTGAAAAACGTGATTTTTAGTAGGGAGCTTGAGTTTAGTATGATCTTTCTCACCCCTCTCCTTGGGTTTACAATGAAAAGCTCTGGAACCTTCTCTGGAGACCTCGTTTTTGCACAGTCGGATCCCCAAGTGACACTGTTGCGGGGACCTGTGCAAGGGTCTCCTGGGGGTGTGTCCTGGGCACTTGACCGGAAAAGAGGAAGCGACTGGGGCCTCCCCAAGATCATTGACTGAAGGGCACGTCCAGCGTTGGAGGAATTAACGTGGCACCACGGAAAACGAGGGGGAAAGAGTTGGCGTTGACTCTTACAGGAGGGGCGGGGGAGTCAGTCTCGCTGACTCCTGATTGGTTTTACATTTCATCCAGAATTTTTTTCTCTCCTCTCTTGCTCTCTCTTTTCAGTTTCTCTCTCTGATCCCAGGGGAGGGGAAACGGGAATAGTGAGAGATCAAAAATAAACCTCTTATGTCAAAGCCGGGAAGGAAGTATAAATACGAAGAACTCGGCAGCCCACTCGGTGCTTCCCGGGGTGTGGAGGAGGCGGGCGTGAAGGGCGCGCACGCGGCCAGGGCGCCAGCTGCTG
>NW_011494777.1:5982097-6012143 GCF_000754665.1 Bison bison bison | reverse complement strand
ACCTGTCCGCCTTCGGCCGCGACTTGGAGCTGCGCCTGGAGCCCGACGACAGCTTCCTGGCGCCCGAATTCAAGATCGCACGCCTCGGGGGCTCCGGCGGGGCTGCCGGGCGCGAGAGGGAGCTGCGCGGCTGCATCTTCTCGGGCACGGTGAACCGGGACCCCGAGTCGCTGGCGGCCGTCAGCCTCTGCCGCGGGCTGAGCGGCACTTTTCTGCTGGAAGGCCAGGAGTTCACCATCAAGCCCCAAGGCGCTGGGCGCTCCCTGCATCAGCCACACCTCCTGCAGCGCTGGGGGCACGTGCACCCTGCCACTGCAGCCCAGCCCCTGTCCAGAGCGTCTGAGAGGGAGGCGCAGAAGGGAGAGGGTGAGAGGCAGGAGAGAAGAGCCGACACAGCGGAGGAGGAGGAAAAGGAGAAACAGGAGGAGGACGAGGAGGGCCAAGAAGAGGAGGCAGAAAGTTCCAGCGAGCCACCACCAACCCTGGGGGCCAAGAGCAGGACCAAACGGTTTGTTTCGGAGGACCGCTTTGTGGAAATGCTGCTGGTGGCCGATGCATCCATGGTTGCTTTCTACGGAGAGGACCTAGAGGTAAGACTTGCTGTGCGGGGACACCCTGATCACCTCCCAGAGTCTCCAAATTGTCCCCTTTCTTGTCCCTCTGAGAAAAATCCTTCCAGCTCCTCACCCCAAACAAGGTCCTCTCCTTTCTGAGAAAGGGAAGTAACTCTTTTCATGACCTTTGACACCCAGGAGACCACCTGCTCCTGCCACTACCTCCCTTCTAATTGGAGGGGAGGCTCTGGGCTCCCTCCTCCATGTCCACCCCCATCCCACACATGCTGAGCTGAAAGTGAGTTTTAAAGCACCCCCACCCCAGACACCTGCCTCGCACAACAGAGACGATAAGTGAGCATTTGGGAAGAGCATCTACCCCAAGCCCCATTTCTCAGCCCCCTACTGTCTCCAGACCTGAGGGGCTCCCAAGGAAAGGCCGCTGGGATGCAAAGGTGTCCTTTGCCTGCAGAACTGAGGCTGCCTTAAGTAAAAGACATTGTTTGCAGGGAGTTGAGGCTGGAAAGGGGCTGCCCAACTTCTGTGCGCCCAGCTGGTTCTGATCAGGGGCACGGATACCTTGCCAACCTGGCGCTCAGCCCTGGCAGAACTTGGCAGCACCGGCGTCAGCACGAGAAGGGAGGGGAACAGAATTTCTGCCTGGGGATTCAGCCCAGGAACCTGAAGCTTCAGGGGAGAGGGAAGGAGAAGACAATGGGGATCTGACCTCCTGTGGTGAGTGTCCCTGGTGGAGCCACAACTATTCTTGGCCCACCTGAGCTGCCCTCTGCCTAGACACAGCTCTCTATTGAGCTGGGGCAGGGAACTGAGTCCAGGGGACAGTTCCTGCAGCCAGGCCGATTCCAAATAGATTTACTGATGCTGCGGACTCAGCAGGAGGTGTGTGTGTCACCCTACACCCCAGCACCTCCTCCAAGGACCAGATGAAGCAGAAGGCTCCAGGTGAGGCCGCACTTTCTCTTATCCTGGGGAGCGCAGAACCAGAGATGTGCCCCATGGAGGACTGACCTACCCAGAGGGCACCGATTCCTGAAATGGGCACCCTGGCCGCAGCTGCAGCTCAGTTGCTGCCATTTTGGTGATGGCAGTCTTGGCTATCATCCTATTCTAGCCTCAGCCTGTGCCCAGCTGATGCCTGCCTTGGGGGCTTTGGCACCACCTGTGCACAACAGTCTACATGAGGCACGGCGGGCCCTTCTATTACTTGCCCCAGCTTTCTCAGTCTGCCAGTCACTGGGAAATGCATTCTAGGTGCAAAGATGGGAAGAACTGGAGGTGAAAGGTCCACGTGGCTGCCCCCCTGGATGCTGCCAGGGTGGTTCAAACCCATCAGACCCCGTGTTGACAGTCTGTATTCACTCCTCCCAGAGCTTGGGATGGCAGCTTTGACCCCGCAGTCCAGTTCTGCCCAAGGACTGTGGGTCTGCACTGACCAAGTATCTGCTTCCTGGCCTTCCAGGAGAGCAGGGGAAGGTGCCAGCCGCCTCCTCTGACTCCTGCCCCAGCATGTCCTCCAGAAGGTGGCAGGTGGGGCTTCTCCCATCTCAGGTTGAGGACAGCCACACCTGGCTACCAGGGGACCCCTGGCAAAGTCCATCCACCTCAAACCCAGGGTGCGGTGCTGAGCCCTCCCACACACGATTCCTTTCTGACAGCTGCCTGACAACCGGGAGTAGGAAAGCCCACAAGAACAGGGAGAAGCAGCGGGAAAAGTCATTGCTTTTCGGTCTTCAGAGTCAAAATGTCCTCCCTAATGTTTCCCTACCCTCTCGGCTCAGCTCAACACCCAAACACTTAAGATGCTGTGAATTTTCCTCCAGCATGTACTTGGCAGCTCCAGCTGTCAGAGCCACCTGAGAGCAGACATGCGGGCTGCCAGGCACCAGGGTTCCCAGGCCGCTGAGGCAAGGGTAGGGCTGGGTTCTGCCCCAGGTCTACTGCACCAGACAGCTGGCTTCCTCTTTGCACCCAGGGGCACTTGTACCCTCATAGGACTCTTGGTTGGATGACCCAACATGCGCATGTCCCACATGGTCCCCCACACACACACAGGTTTCTGGACATTCAGACAGGATCGCTGCAGCAGCCCACCACCTCCCTGGGTCAGGAGAACACCCCAGAAGAGCTGTCAGGCACCTTGAAAGCTTAGGTCCTTCCCTGGGTGGGTAGGGTTCCCTCTGCCTTTGGGGCCAGCCCTGACCCCTCTCCCTTGGTCTCATCCCGTCACTGCCTGCATTCTGCTGTCACTGCCCCAGGTGGGGCTGAGGCTGAGGCACAGCTGTTTCTATGACTGACCCCTGGCCCCTCTGCTCTGACTGTTCACCCGCTGTGGAGATGCCACAGGACAGACCTGAATTTCTCAGCTCAATCCCTTGGACTGTCCCATGAGCTCAGCCAAGGCACAAGTGAATGTCAAGGCCAGATTCCCTGGCCTGCCCAGACACACTTCCTCAAATATAACCTAGTTCTCTGCAAGTAACTCTTCAAGGAGTCCCCTGGAGACCTCATTCACACAGATGGAGGTGCTTTGGGGTGTCCCAGCCACCAGGGTGTGTAATGAGGATAAAGAGATGCTTCCCCTTCCCCCATGAAGAGACGCACGTGGACTTGGCAATGGAGTCTAGTCTAAGCATCGCTGAGGCTGCTTCCTAGTGAGCCTTCTGGAAAGTTCAGCACCTCGTGGGGAAGTCACACGCTGAGGACATTCAATCTGCAGAGTGCTTTACAGGGACCACGCAGTGCAAACACCTGTGAGGGGGCAGAGGAAGAGAGTGAAGGTTACAGACGATCTGTGACTTCCCCCAGGTCTCCTCACCCGACAGCCATGCTGGGGTGCTGGGCTGTGCCGCCTGCTCAGCACCAAGAGGGTCTGTGACTCTGGCTCTGCCTCCCCTGACATCCTCCATGCTGTGGGAATGGATCACTGAGCCCAGCCACCCAAACAGGTCCAGCCACAATGGGAGGCCCAGTCCTGAGAAGAAACTGCCTTCAAGGCCAGAGAAAGAATTAACCGTGCGCAAGTCTGGCTTCACTGCGGAGTGACGAGGAAGTTTTCCAGACTCTGTACACTTGAGGAGCTCAGACAAAGGGGGCTTTCTGAAAGGGGGGACCACCTCAGAAGAGACCTTTAACTCTGTCTGCACCCAGCTGCTGCTGACTGTTGCTGGATGAAACTGCACCAGGAAGGGGCAAGAGTAGGGAGCGGCGCCCCACGCTCAGTCTGGAAAATGGTCTAGCCAGACCATCAGCTGCTGAGCTTCTCAAGTCGCTGCTGAGCAGGGAGGTCCCCAGAGAAGACCAGAGGCGTCCCAGAGTCAAGCTACTAGCCAGTGGCTTCAGGGAGGGCTAAGTCACTTCACCCCCGTTCCACTGCCCTTCAGGAAAATGTCTCCCACCAGCCCTATCACCAGAGTGGCCAAGTATCCTGGCTTGCCCAGCACAACCCCTGGCTAGGATTATCTTGGTGTAATTATTAACACTTCCTCTTTACTCTCAGAAGTGTCCTGTTGTGGATAATAACAGAACAGACACATGTCTGAGTCTCCGTGGGCACGTTATATTGCCGTGAAGTATGAACCCCCACTGGAAAAGACCAAGTCTTCGGTCTGTTGCCATCAGAATGATCGACTGTGTAAAGCACTTCCCAGTTTAAAAAGACCGTAGTCTTCAACGGTCCTTGAGTCACCATGTACCCATCCTCCTGTCCCACTGGGAAGGCAGGTAGGACAGAGACAATGTCAAGGGCACGCGGTCTTGCTCGCATACTTTGATCTCACTGTGCTGCAGTTGTCCTTGCAACAGCAAAGGTGGGCGGCAGTCAGTGCCATGAAGAAGAGCATAGACTTTGACAGAAAATAGAAATGCGTGACTTGAGTAAGTTACCCCTTTTTCTGAACCTCAATTTCTTCACCAGCCTGACAGGCACTGTTCTACCAAGGATCTGGCAGTGTCAGGAGGAGATAGTAAAATACAAAAGGCATCTGACCCAGGGCCTGACACATAGCAGATGCTCGGCAAAGCACAGCTAATACCAGAGTTGCCTTGGATGGCGCTTTTGGGCCTGGAAGTCAGACCTGCCCTTCTGGACCAGGAGATAGGCCCAGAAGTGGGGTTCACGGTCTCACAGCTGCCCACCTGCCCAGGCCTGGCTCCCTGCCCCCAGGGTCAGTTAGATGCACAGACATCTGAGCCACCAGTCCTCAGAGGAATTTCTCATCCCAAAAGCTCAGTGATTGAGAGAAAGGGTAGGTGGGCCAGGCCAGGACTGCGGACTTTAACAGACACTTTGGACCATACAGGCCTGGCAGCCCTCTTTTGATGGGAATTATCTTAGAAGAGAGCATCCAAGGGAAACTTCAATGTCCTCCCATTAAACCCACTGCCTAAAAGGAAAATTCTCAAGCCGGCTCAGCCTGCCATTTGCATGATGTTTGGAGAGGAAGCTACGAGCTCCCTGAACCCCAGGGAGAAGAATCCATGAGCCTCGGTGTCAGGTCGCACATCCCGTGCACTCGTGTACCTTCGGCTCACACTGGGGATCAACCCATTGACAGTCTCTGCTAGGATGATGGAACAGCTTGGGAAACAGAGCCTTCTTAAACCTTAGATCACTGGTTCCTTATTCCAAACCTTTAGGGACTGGTTGTGGGGCAGCTGGCGTTTCTCGCCTACATGCCTTCTTCATCAAACATCATCTCCCTAGTTTTGAGATTGTGATGTTGGAACTTGAAGGGAGTTCTCTTGTGAGGAGGGCTGCAGGTTGTTGCAGGTTGTTCCAGGAGTTGGCCACTGGTCCTCGTCAGGGGTGGCGGGGGGCACCCTGGAAGCAGCAGATAACTAGAGGGAAGAGCCAGACAGGCTGCCACTCCTCAGCCCTCACCCCCAGCTGCCTAATGAGGTGGTTACTTGTTTCCCTCAGAAATCTGACTCCAGGAGCGGGTGCCAAGTTTCAGCTTTGTTGATACGATGTTTACATCAGCCTAAACGTAGCTGGAGTGTCTGACACACTAAGTGACCTGCCGACCCTTGTTTATAGTCTTACCACATATCTGGCTGGTTGCCGGCGAGATGAACAGACAGATCCCATTCACAAGTAATGGGATTCATCTGGAACTCCCACACGTGACCTCAGCCCCGGAATGTCCCTCTGTAGCCTTTCACCTTCGGTTCCTTCCTTCCGGTCCCACCTTCCAGATCACAGGAGGGCAGAAAAAGAGACTACAGCGGGGTGGAGCCCTGAGGGGCAGGGAGCAGGACTGGCCACACTCCTGGCAGAGGACCTCGGTTTCCTGTTCTGTAGAATCATCCTAGACGATGCTCTTCTGGAGGTCCCAGAGGCAGGAGAGTGACCTGATCTGGCCTCCTCGGAGGCCCTGGGAGCTGTTGGCAGCCCAGGGTTGGGCAGAGGCCAAGCACCGATGTCCACTCTTCCTTTGACCTTGATGGGACCAGAAGCAGCGTGAGCCTGAGAGCCTGGGTCTCAGCAGCCCATCCCTTCTCTCCTGACCCAAGCTGAGGAGGATTAAACCCCCTGGGCTGTCCAGGCAGAAGCCAGGAGGCCAGGTCCTGGGAAGTTTAATGAGAAGAGTATAGACCTCAGAGGCAGACATGCCTGTGCTACACCCCAGCTTTAAGAGCTGGGTGGCTGTAGACAAGGTATTTGACTTGTGAGAACCTTCACTTCCTTGTTGGAGAAATGAGGATGACTGCCCAGATCATTGTGAGCATTTCCTGAGGTGACGCATATCCAGTCTGCGACTGGTGCAGAGGAGCTCCTGTTAGGAGTGACCATTACAGCAAAGTTTCCTTCCTGAAGAGTAGGGGTTACCGCAGCAGACTGAGGACAATTCTCCATGGACTCTAACCTTGAGTGCTCAGACAAGTGCTTCTGGGCTGAGAGCATGAGGGGAGGGGTGGCTGGCAGGGAGACGGTGGGTGTCCAGGTTAAGGTAGATAAATCGTGCAGTCCAGTAGAAGAACTTTCTGTGACAATGGAAATGTTCTGCAGCAGCCATGAGTGTTATGTGGCTATTGGTGCTCTTGAAATGTGCCTGGTGTGGCAGAGGGACGGTGATTTTAATTGGATTGAATTTTAATGGATTTAGATGTCCATGGCCATGTGTGGCTGGGCAGGACGTTAAACACACAAACTTTGGAGCCAGGCCTGCAGGGTTCATGGGCTGGCTGACACACTAGCTCTGGACCTCAGGCCACTTACTCAGCCATGGATTTCTAATACGTACAAGGAAGGGAAATAATGCCAGTGCTTGGGGTGGCGGGGAGGGGGGTTAGGAGCCCACCCAAAGAGGCTATACACCAATGCCCTGCAGTGAGGAGTGCACAGCTCAGGTGACAGCGGGGGTGGGCACTGCTGGGAGGTTGACCCCTCCCTCTTCACCCCTGCTCGCCTCAGAACCACATCCTGATGCTGATGTCCATGGCCGCCCGCATCTACAAGCACCCCAGCATCGGCAACTCCGTCAACCTGGTGATGATGAAGTTGGTGATCCTGGGGGACGAGAAGCTGGGCCCCGAGGTGTCAGACAACAGCGGGCTGATACTGCGCGACTTCTGCGCCTGGCAGCGGGACATCAACCAGCCCAGAGACCGGCACCCCGAGCACTTCGACACGGCCATCCTGCTCACCAGAGAGGTTGAGGGCCTCCAGACACTGCAGGGGAAGGGGTGGCACCGGGTGGGTCAAGGAGGGGGTGTGGCTCAAATGTGGAGCCAGCCCAAATGTGGGGACTGGCTCCCTGCTGGCCCTAGCTGGACAGAGAGCCGTGAATGTGGACGAGGGGGTGGGGCGGGAGGAGGAGGTCATGAGGACAAGTATGAGGTATTTCAAGGGAAGCAGAGGAATGCGTAAGGGCTCTTGTCCAGAAGTTTGTGACCAGCTGTCTGCTGAGGTCATGACAAGACAAAAAGGACTCAAACTGCCCTGAGAGACATGTGGAGTTGGAACAAAGTCCAGAGGTGCAGCTGCAACCCGGGTTAAACCCTGGGGGCAGGTAACCAGGCTCCTCCCATAATGTCTCCAAATCAGGAGGCCTGCCCACCTTCATGGTGAGGTTTAAGCAGGTGGTTTCCTAAAGTCTAGCCAGACTCCTCATGGGTAGAGGCCCTGCTCCCTGCCCCCCAGGCGTCAAGACAACCCCGAGGCCAAAGCTGCGTGTTTAGCCCCACTTCACAGCTGGGGAGCCCGAGGTCCAGGGGTCAGGGCCCACCCGTCTCCCTATGCAGGGGTGTCTATAGCCTCCCAGGCTATCCTGCCTCCCAGGACAGACTTCCCAGGCCCACAGCCTGATGTCTTGCTGATGTAGATGACAAATGTCCTTTGTGAAGAAATAGAGATTTGGCTGAAAACATCTCCCTCATCTCAGGAGGTGCAGGAACATGCAGTTCCTGTCCTCTTTCTGTCCTCACGTCTCGCTTTCTCCTGAGCAGAACCTTTGCGGGCAGGAGGGCAGGTGCGACACCCTGGGTGTGGCCAACGTTGGCACCATCTGTGAACCCAGCAAGAGCTGCGCCGTGATCCAGGACCAGGGCCTTCAGGCAGCCTACACTCTGGCCCACGAACTCGGTAAGATCCCCCACTCCCAGAGGCCAGGTGCTGGGTTGGGGGGACCTGCCTTCCAGAGTCCAGTGGTGCAGCCCCCCAGGGCTGTGCCGTGCTTCCTGGTTGTCACAGAGTAACTGTGCCCTCATGCTCTCCATCCCCACCCTGAGTGAAGGGCCATCCTCAGGCGGCATGGGGAAACACCAGTGCTCAGATAGAGCCGTGAGGGGGTGTCCTGGCTAAGCAGTCAGGATTCAGAAGGTCAACTGCAATGACAGTGAGAGAAAGTGAGCAAACGATTAAGGGGAATGTGAATCAGGAAAGGCCCCAGCAGAAAAGAGAGGGATCCCAGTGCTCCCGGTTCCCCTGGGAGAGTGGGCTGAGAACTGTCCCTGAGGAACAAACAGGTGGAGTTCCTGGATGAGCTGGCACTGCTTAGGCTTTCAGAGCACTGTGCCCCATGGATGGATGGCTGACAGCAATGGAGGCGGCAGGTGGACTAGGGGTCTCGTCCTTCCCAGGGCACGTCCTCGGCATGCCCCACGACGACTCCAAGCTTTGTACTCGGCTATTCGGGCCCCTGGACAAGCACCACATGATGGCGCCGCTCTACGTCCAGCTGAACAAAACACGGCCCTGGTCCCCCTGCAGCGCCTCGTTCCTCAGAGAGTTCCTGGACCGCGGGTACGGTAGGTCCCCGCTTCTCCCTGGCCGGCGGCAGGCACCTACTTTGCTTGCGTCTCAGGACGGGAGACATTCAGCAGCTGTGTCCTCACTGCCCTCCGGGGCTGAGGTGCTCTACCCACTCCTCTAGCCTGCTGTTCCTCAGCCCAGCTTCTAGCGCCAATGAGATTATCTGCAGAGCAGGTAGAAGTGGTCTGAGAAGGTCTGTTGGAGAAGGTGGGTTCCCACAGACCTTGAAGGAATGGAAGAATGTTTGTCATACAGAGCAGAGAAGGGAGCCTCCGGCTGGAGCCGTACATCACAGGGCAGCGTGAAAACAGCATAGGCAGGAACGCCCCTGAGAGCAAGGAGTGGGGCGAAGTGCCTGGTGCAGGCAGCCTGGCTTGTGGAGTAAAGAAGTGAAGACACAAGTGATTCTTGATGCAGAAATAATAGATTGTTCAAACATCAGTACTTTGGCTTTAATTCTCTGGGCCTGGATTTAACAGTCCATTTACATCCCTAATTATACTGTGACTTAGATTAGTGCTACAATTAGCTGGCCTTCCCTCGGTAAACACTGCATACATATAAGACATTCTGGATGACAAAGAAATTCAATCCTTTAAATAAATGTGCTACTGATAATCAAAACGTGGAAGGAATTTCTCTAGATGATGGAGTGTTGACAGTTTGTGGATTGAAGTCAAGGAGTCCTTGAGTGCCATGTGACAGGAGGGAACCCCTGGCCCTTATTCCTGTTTCTCTGCTTCCTTCATTCCTCAGGGGACTGCCTTCTGGATGCCCCTTCCTGGGCCATGGCCCTGCCCACAGACCTCCCCGGCCGCAGGCCCCTCTACGACCTGGACCAACAGTGCAAGCAGATCTTTGGGCTGGGCTTCCGCCACTGCCCCAACTCCTCTGACCAGAACACCTGCGCGCAGCTCTGGTGCCGCATTGATGGCCCCGACCCCCTTTGCCACACGAGGAAGGCCAGCCTGCCCTGGGCCGATGGGACACCCTGCGGGCCCGGGCACCTCTGCTGGGAGGGCAGCTGCCTGCCCGAGGAGGAAGTGGAGAAGCCCGAGGTGAGGGATGGCCACTGGGGTGTCAGGGAGAGGGACGGGGGAGGGCTGTTTCCATGGAGGAAGCCGCACTTGAGAGCTAGGAAGCAGGAGGCTTGGGGCCAGATGCAACTATGAGTAGAGCCACACATCCTTTGACACACAAAATAAAGCGTATTTATTCAGACACAAGAGGAGCCCTTCGAGGGTGTCCTCAGAGCAAATGGATGGTGCTATCAGGGCTTGGGCGTTTGGAGAGCTTGCCTTTGGAACAGCTGTGGACTTGACTTGGAGGACTGGTGCTAGGCGTGGACACTCCTGCGCGAGACTGTCATGGACACTCAATAAACAGAAGCCATTATGAATTCTATTATAAATGGAGTGAGTGACAGCAGAGGAGGGACACCCCATCAAGAAGGAGGGGAAAGTATTCATGCCCTACCCGTGTCTGAGCTGAATTCTTAGCTAGGGGTCAGGACAGTGGGAGGTAGTGTGGGGACCCCTTGTTCCAGAAGGAGGGAAGAAGGAAGGGGAACCACCTCTGAGCCAGCAGAGAAAACTTGGCAGAGTGAACCTGCAGGGAAGGCAAGGCAATGTCGAGAAGGGGTTTTAAACGACTGGCTCCTTTGCCCTGCTTTGTACTTCCAAACTGTGAGGCTCGTCACCTTTCTCTAACTGGAGTCACTGAGCCATCTCTGAAACAATGTCCGATGGGTCTCAGCCTGGGTCTGGCCAGCTCTGAATCACTAGGGTGGCCTGCGCTCTCACCTTCTGGAAGGCTGTCCTCAGGGCACATCCCGTGCACGGAGGCCCAGGGGCCTGTGTGGCCACGTAATCCACACATTCCTTCTAAGCTTGGGCCGGGATAGGCGTCATGGATTCTTTCTAAGTCCCCTCCCAGCCCCTGCCCAACACGTGGCTTTTCCCAACCCTGTCCTGTAGTGTGGGCTTCACACAGTCCTGAGGGGAGAGATGGGAAGGGGGTCCACTCCTACCTTCCCCAGCAGTGCAGCCAAGCTCCACACAGGAAAAAGTGGCCAGAAAGTGAACCCAGGCTAGTGCTTCTAATGTATTTTTAAGGGGAAAAGACAGATCAGAAATATTGCATAAAAAAAAAAAAAGAAATATTGCATATATTGACAGAATCATGTCTCTGTAAAATAAAAACACGGGACCTTCATGACGATAGTCAGAGCACAGGTATAAAGGGATATTGATGAAAATCATGTCAATGGCTTCATCTAAGTAGTGGTATATCTTTAAGTGTTACTTTCTCTCACATTTTTCCTATTTTTCATTTTTTATAGGATCACGTATGACTTCTGTAACCTTTAAAAAATTATTTTCATTTTGAAAACTCTGTGTACCCACCCATCACAACTGCTTGACCTCAGAGTCAGTTGTAAAGTTGGATGTGACTGTTCCCAGGATGTCCTACTCACTCCTGGACCTGGAGGCTAGTAGACTAGCAGCCTCACCTCCCAGAGATCCTTCCTTTAGGTCAGAGCTGCTCAGCCTCAGCACTGGTGGTGTCTGGGCTGTGTGCACTCTGGCTGTATAGGCTGAGCAGCTCCCTGTCCCCGACTCGTTGGAGGCCAACAGTGTACACCCTGCCCAGCTGTGACAACTACAGTGTCTCCAAACACTGCGGGAGTCTCAGCCCCCATGGGAAACCACTGTATTTTCCTCAGCCTTATTCCCATAAAAGTGTTTGATTCTGCAACTGAGCACCTTACAAAGGGTGAGGAACGGTTCTAGACCCTTGGCTGCTTGGGGGGCAGCTGAGGGCCAGGCCCGCACAGACTCTGTGGTCAGCTGCAGTCACACAAGCCAATGGGAAGACGAATTGGGCAGTTAGCGAACTCCACCCACCAGCACAAGCACAGCTAGGAAAGGAGGTCCCACCGAGAGCCTAGGCCCTCTCCCCTCACCCCACTCAGAGCGGCCTTGTGTGTTGCAGGCTGTGGTGGATGGAGGCTGGGCCCCGTGGGGACCCTGGGGTGCATGTTCACGGACCTGCGGAGGAGGAGTACAGTTTTCATACCGTGAGTGCACCAATCCTGAGCCTCAGAACGGAGGGAAGTACTGCCTGGGTCAGAGAGCCAAGTACCAGTCATGCCACACCGAGGAGTGCCCCCCAGACGGTAATGACCAGAGCAGCTGCTACGGCGACTGCAGCACATCCCTGGAAGAGGGTGGTCTCTCGGGCTCAGAGCTTTCCAGGGTGCAGACAGAAACGGGCTCTTGAGGCACCACACTTCGGGGCAGCCTACAGTGCCCCGGGCCAGCTCTCACTGTTCAGGGAGAGCCTGGAAAAGTCAAGGAGAGAAACCACCCTGGTTTTTGGAGATGTGGACATGGAGGATGTCACTCCCAACCAGCTTATGCTCTAGAGCCGGGGCAGGGCTCTGCGGAGGGCTAGAGTCCACAGTAATACTACTCCTGGAGGAGTCTAAACCCTGTTGTGTGTGCAGAACAATGGAGCCACTGTCCAAAGCAATTGTCGGAGCCACCTCCAGGGTCACTCCAGCCAACGTTCAGCCCAGGGCAGAGGGAAGGTTTCTGAATCTGATCCTAGCACACACTTCTCCTAAGAAGGTTGCTCATCTCCCCTTGGGGCCATGGCATCTGCCTATGGGAACCTTCCTGGGAAGTGCCTCATTTCTGCCTCCCAGGCACATCCCCCAGTGCCCACGAGAAAGCACATACCTTTTTTTTTTTTTTTTCCCATGTAGTCTTCTTTAATTGGAGGATAGTTGCTTTACAATGTTGTGTTAGTTTCTGCTGTGAATGAGCTCTGAGTATACATATATCCCCTCCCTCTTGGACCTCCCTCTCCTCCCTTCCCCTCCTAACCCTCTAGGTCATCACAGAGCACCGAGCTGAGCTCCATGAAAAGCACATACCTTAACTCCTTAACTAGGAGCAGTGACGGCTACAGAGACATGAGAGGGAGTCCCTGCAGATCTTTGCTCCACCACCCTGTCCAGCTCCTTGTCGCAGCTCCAGGGAGTGTGACAGGCAGCAGATGGCACACACTTTTAGGGAGGTTAGAGAAGTTCCTACAAGCACAGAGGCCCAGCCCAGGGAGGGCAAATAGCAAGGGAGTCTGGAGGCTTTGTAGTTTTGTAAGACGAGGAGGAGCCGTAATGGCAGGAGGCTCTAGAGCATCTGCCTGGAATTGTGGGCATCCTCCTGGCACACTAGTGAAGGGCTCCTGGGGAAATGAGAGAGAGAAGAGAGGAGAGGGGAATGAATACGAGGCACAGAGGAGACACGGACAGGAGCTGAGACCTGGATTTCAGGTGCACTGGTACCAGCCATCTCCATCAGCGGGAGCTTAGTGCCTCTCGTGTGCCTCGGCTGTCCCGACGCTCTCTCAGGAGGGGGCGTGGCCACCTGGGGTTCGAAGCTCCACAGACCATGAAGGTGTCCAGCTCGGTGGGGAACCTCAGCAGTAAGAGCAGCGCTAACTTCAGGACTGCGAGAAGGAAACACCCAGGTCTTCCTGTCTTGGAAGCAGCAGGATGGGTGGGAGACTAGGCACCAAGTCTCACAGGAAACCCCCAGCCTTAGCTTGTGAGCAGCGGACTGAATTGTGGAGTATGGGAAGGAGCATGCAAAACCTCAGCTCATCCTGAACAGAGGACAGGACTTAGTGACATGCCGGAAATAGCAGATGTAGGTGCTCAAATGTCAAGAAGATACCAGGGTTCCAGTCTCAGGCTAGAAGGTGGTAACATCACCCTGTGAAGAGCCAACCTGGAGAAGGCAATGGCACCCCACTCCAGTACTCTTGCCTGGAAAATCCCATTAATGGAGGAGCCTGGAAGGCTACAGTCCATGGGGTCGCTAAGAATCGACAGGACCGAGCGACTTCACTTTCACTTTTCACTTTCATGCATTGGAGAAGGAAATGGCAGCCCACTCCAGTGTTCTTGCCTGGAGAATCCCAGGGATGGGGGAGCCTGGTGGGCTGCTGTCTACGGGGTCACACAGAGTCGGACACGACTGAAGTGACTTAGCAACAACAATGAAGAGTCAACCAGGTGATGGAGGAACCACACGGAGTTGGGCCTCACTGAGCTGGAGGTAATCACAGTGTCTTCAAGTGGACTCCCCCAAAGACACCCAGAATTACAGCAAGTGGAGAGCAGAGGCCAGGTCAGAATTAGGGACAGAGGGGGCCTTTGTCCAAACGTCCCGTGTCAAGAGTCATGATTAGCAGAGGGTCCAAAATATACCTCCATGTGTCATTCTCTGCTTCCCAGGCCTACTGAGCTATCCCCATCCTCACCTAGGTTTGGTGTTGGTGGTGGTTTAGTCGCTAAGTTATGTCCGATTGTTGCAACCCCATGGACTGCAGCCCGCCAGGCTCCTCTGTCCATGGGATTTTCCAGGCAAGAACACTGGAGTGGATTGCCATTTCCTTCTCCAAGGGGTCTTCTCAATCTAGGAATCGAGTCTAGGTCTTCCTGCACTGAAGGCGGATTCTTTATACCAACTGAGCCACGAGAGAAAGCTAATCAGTAAAGCAGAATTAAGACTCTTCCCAATAGAAACACTGTCTTTCCCAGAAAACCCCCGCGGGGCAGGCTTCTCCTTTCCTGCCTCATGAGTCAGCGCCGAGGTCAGTGCTGAGGAAGGGCGGGCTGAGGTGACCCGCGTCCTGGGACCAGGTCAAGTCCAGGAGGAAGAAGGATGCCCAGAATCCGGGCATCTCCCCCTCGGGGTCCTCCCTGCTTCAGTTCAGCATGGTGACTCCGTGACCTCTCATCCTCGTTTTAGGGAAAAGCTTCAGGGAGCAGCAGTGTGAGAAGTTCAATGCCTACAATTACACAGACGTGGAGGGAAACCTACTGCAGTGGGTCCCCAAGTATGCGGGGGTGTCCCCCCGGGACCGCTGCAAACTGTTCTGCCTAGCCAGGGGGCGGAGCGAGTTCAGAATATTTGAGGACAAGGTGAGGAACCTTCTGGAACTCAGATGCACGGGTGGGGAGGAAGGCCTCCTGGCCCGGACCACGTGCGGGCTGCATCTATGCTCAGGTCCCTTCAGACCCCGCTTCCTTTCTGCAGGTGATCGATGGCACCCTGTGCGGACCCGATACTCTGGCCATCTGTGTCCGTGGCCAGTGTGTCAAGGCTGGCTGTGATCACGTGTTGGACTCACCTAAGAAGCTGGACAAGTGTGGGGTGTGTGGGGGCAAAGGCGACTCATGCAGGAAGGTGTCTGGCTCCTTCAGTCCCTCCAGGTGGGTCTCCCAGGAGTCCTGTCCCTAGCTGCAGGAGTGGACCGGGCTTTAGAGACAGTGGCGGCCCCTGCATACCCGGGAGTGCTAGCTGCAGTGTCTGCATGAACTCGGTATCCTCTCTGTCTCAGAGTGGTTGTGAGGGGTGAGGAGGTGGGAGAGCACGTGGTGCAGTCTGACTGGCAGAGGGGCCACCGGAGGCCACGTGCATGGGGCTGCATCATCTCTGAGTCAGTCGGCAGCAGATGTGCGCTGAGTAACTGGGACCCCTGCCAGAAGCAGCTCCTCCAGGCCTGCTGTGGGAAGGACGTTTCACCTGCACCCGGTGGGTCCTGCCCTTTCTGCAGGCGGATCTTCAGAAAGGGGGTTCTTGGGGGACCTTGGCAGTCTTGGAGCTTCCTGAATCTGAGAGCCCCAGATCCTTTCTCATACCTTAAATCCGTAAGTTCATGTGAAGTGAAGTGAAAGTTGCTCAGTCGAGTCCGAGTCTTTGCGACCCCATGGAGTATACAGCCCATGGAATTCTCTAGGCCAGAATACTGGAGTGGGTAGCCTTTCTCTTCTCCAGGGGATCTTCCCAACCCAGGGACTGAACGCAGATCTCCTACATTGCAGGCAGGTTCTTTACCAGCTGAGCCACAAGGGAAGCCCTTCTATATTTAAGTGCTTTCACTTCTGATTGATTCCTAAAATGAGTCTGTCAGGGCCAGGATGGTCATTCCCTGTTTATAGATGAGGAAACTGAGGCACGGAGAGATAACATGATCATCTGAGGTCACCATGGTAGGTAACGACGTCTGAGGAGAACCCAGGTTTCTCCTTTCCTAGAGGTTTTTTCCTGCCCTGCACACACTTCATAGAGAAGGGCAAGGGTCCATGGCCACACTGCACCCCTACCCAACTCCTTCATGCTACCTCATCTCATCAGAATCAAAGAACAAAATCTTCTTTCAAATACAACTCGCGAGTCTGTTCATATTTAAACTCAATGATATAGAAAAAAGAACCAGGCGGCGTGAGGCGGTCAAAGGGGGAGTCCCCACAGTGCTCGCTCAGACCTTAGATCAGGGGCCAGGGTCCTCTCACAGCTTCCCAGTGGGCATGAGACAAGAACAGCAAATAACAGAGTGACTGCCCTCCTCAGGCTTCTTCACCTCCCTCCTAGCCTATGAGACCAAATACTTTCTACCCACAACGAGAAGAATAAGAATTCAGGGTTCTCCATCCCACAGAAAGCCCAAGGCCCACAATAAAGTGAAAACATTTGCCCCAGAGCACCCTGTCGCCCCCGGCGGCCCAGCTCCTGGTGCTGGCACACCCGGGAGAAGGCCCCTGGGCACAGTGTGCCACCCTGCTCCCTGCCCTTGAGCCACACAGCCACACTTCCAGGAACGGACGGACTCTGAGAGCGGAGTGAGGCATCCATCTGGTCAGATCCTGGAATGGGCATGGGGACTTGAGCAGCAACAGCCCAGCTTTCACTTCCCTTTGGGGGGCTCCCTTCCCCTGTATGCTATCGTCAGTTCTCATCTCCAAACACTCACAATAGAGCTGCCGGGCAAAGCAAAAATCCCAATGTACAGAGCATTCTTGCTGGCGTCACCAGCTAACTTATTGGCAACTTTATGCAACTATTTCCTGATTTGATAGTGCAAATTTTTGTTTGCCCACCTCCAGTCACTCCACACTGACCTCTTGAGTGCCTGACTTGGGGAGCCACAGGTCCTAAGGGTATCTTTCTGTTCCTGTCACAGTTATGGCTACAATGACATTGTCACCTTCCCGGCTGGCTCCACAAACATTGATGTGAAACAGCGGAGTCCGCCGGGAGTTCAGAACGATGGCAACTACCTGGCCTTGAAGACCACAGATGGGGAGTACCTGCTCAATGGAAACAACGCCATCTTTCCCACAGAACAGTACATCCTGCTGAACGGGACTGTCCTCAGGTACAGCGGTGCCTTCACATCCCTGGAGCGGCTGCAGAGCTTCCAGTCCCTGCCCGAGCCACTGACCTTACAGCTCCTGAAGGTCCATGGGGATCCCCTCAAGGTCAAATATACCTTCTTTGTCCCTGATGATATGAACTCCAGCAAACAGAGCAGCAGAGAGAGGACAACCACCAATGTCATTCAGGCCCTGCTCAACACGCAGTGGGTGCTGGGGGACTGGTCTGAATGTTCTCACAGCTGCGGGGCCGGCTGGCAGCGGCGGATGGTGCAGTGCCGTGACCCCAGCGGCCAGACCTCTGCCGCCTGTGATGAGGCTCTGAAGCCTGAGGATACCAAGCTCTGCAGAAGCCTGCCCTGCTTCTCGTGATCCAGAGGGGGTGGCTTCTGCTCATGGACTCGGGGTGTGGGGTGCAAACAAGGTCGCACTATGGTGACCCCACATCTGGAGGTGGTATTGCCAGCCTACCCAGGCCTTACACTGCCATGGCCCTCCAGCTGGGCATGAATCTACAAGGGGAGGAGAGGAGAAGAGACAGACCACAGATGCTGTGGGGTGGACCCTCCTTGGTTCAAGTAGAGGGCATAAGGTAAAAGGGACACAAACAGAAGACTCGTTCAGCCTGTTTGAAAAGGAGTAGCAAAGTTAAATGAAAAAAAACTGTTTTCTACTTGGTTCCCTTGATAAATAATCTACCTCAGTGAGGAAAATATTAGTCACAGAGAGACGGGGAGTTGGGGTGATGGTGAGCATCACGGCAAGCCCGATATTTGCACCCTGAGGCATCTTCAGAGATGACCGGGACTATCTTCAGCATTAAACCCATCAGCTGGAGGGCTGCGAGCCCGGGACTGTGAAGAGCCCCGTGTTCTCAGGCTCCCACCTGCAGGGGTGGATCCACTTCAAGTATTTATGCAAATGTGTCTCTGAACTAAAGTGTGCTCTTGTGCCAATGCAGGGGTCTGTTCTGGCTCTGTACTTCTCTGGAAGGGCAGGGGACCCTGGGCCCCAGGACAGAGGCTGAAACTAGGTCAGCTCACCTTGAGCACACCCGTGGAAGCTGGCACCTTGCCTGCATCTCTGAGACCTCCCTCTGAGTGTTCTTATCTGCCGAGTCCAGCCAGTTGAGGCAAGGCTGTATCTGCATACTCCAGACTGGAGGTTCCCCAACTTCAGCGGGCATTAGGGTCATTAAAGGCCTGCTTGAAACACAGATGGCAGGGCCCAACCCCAAGGGTTTCTGAGTCAGTGTCAGGGACTGCAAATCTGCATTTCTAACAAGTTCCCAGATGACATGGAGGCTGCTAGTTTGGGGACCCTGCTTTGAGAAGCCCTGCTCTAGTGGAAACTTCCAACTCTGGGGTAACAAAGGTTTGGCGATGCCCCCAGGTTGCTTATTCTTGGGAAATCCTTTCCCATTCCACTCTGCATGTGTCCTCATCCTCATATTTACATACCGACCAGCCGGAGAAACAAGATTCTCTTAGCATCTGAGGAATGCCACACCTGTTTCTAAGGACCATCATCCCAGTGACCTCAGCTCCTTCTCTTCACGTCGAGTTCAGCCCCAACTCACAACTCTTTTGACTACACAAACTGCAGTGTCCCCATCAGTGCTGTTACACAGAACGACCTCCCCACCAGCACCTGAAACCTGCCCGAGAACCCCCTAATCCCACCTTACTCCAGGTCCCCTCATCTCTGCCTGGCTCTGAGCAAGCCCCCGGCTCGTCTTCCATGTGGTCTGGTGTACAAGGAGCTTAGTACAAGGATGGAAAGGAACAGACGACATCAAGAGACGACACTCTAATGAAGATGGGAGAAGTCTGAATGAGGATCTTCCTTTTTCTATCCCCTTTAACCCCCTGGTCCTTCCCTTTAGCTATCTCCTGAGACCCCTTCTAATGAAAAGTGGGCTCAGCAGAGAGGATGCTGCACAGAGCCTGTGTGAGAGGAAAGGTGCCCCTGGGAGGATTTAGTTGTGGGGCATAGGCAGGCAGATAGGATTCAGCTCCAACCCCACCTCCGTGGGTTGTCTTGACGTGGTGCGAACTCCACGTGGCGGCCGTGGATGCCACTGACCACTTTTCCCTGACTGCCATGTCCTTGGTGAGCGGGAGGCAGGCTCGCCTCAGCATAAACAAGGTGATAATGATGACCAGAAGTGCCATATTTGTCCTTGTTGCGCACCAGCTTTGTTGAGATGGACCGTGTATTTCTGCAATTCTTTGTCTCTTTCCGTTCTCTTTCTCCCCCAAATAATCAAGGCCAAGTGTGTCCACAGTAACTGCCCATGCATGCCCAGCTGTGCCTTCCCTACAGCCTGCATCATTACCAGGCACAGAGTCTGCCTGGCACTCAGCTGGCAGCAGAGCTGCTGGTGCGCAGAGCAGAATAATATCCCACTTGGCTCCTCTTTGCTGTGTGGGCTCAGCGAGGCTCACAGAAGACAGGCTTGTTTGTGTCTGGAAACTCAGCAGCTGCAGCTCAGGGACTCTGAAAACAGATCTGCAGGGAGAGACCAGGCTGTTGCTCCCCCAGCCTACCATGACCACCCTTGTTGCCCAGAGGAGGGAAGACTGACTTTCCTTTGCTGACAGCTGCACCCTCAGCAGTGGTTCCTCACCGAAGTGGTACCGGTGCCTCCCCTGAAACTCCGTGAGGCCCTGACTTGACAGGTAACTTGGTCTCCTCTGGCCCCTCCAAGCTCCTGGCAGAAATATTTCAAAGGTGGTCCATTAGCCTCAAAGTTTATTTCCAACCTTCCATCCTTGAGATAAGTGAGTCCTTGTCTGGGGTTATTCTCTCCCCTTCATTCCCCTGTAGCTGACCAGAGGGTTTGTGAATTCACAGAAGTATGCTATGTCACTGTCCCCAACCAGCTTTGGTCAACCACCCCTCTCTCCCAGGGTGAGGGACTCATCTTCCCGCCAGCTCCACGTGGTGCTCTCTGAAGACATTCGCCAGGTGTTACATCCTTCGTATGGGGGCTTTTTAACCAAGTTTGCCCTTTTACTGAAGACTGTTCCCCCTTAGCATCCAAACGTTTGTTCTTCTTGCTTTCCTCTGGGCCCCTCTTCACGTTTACCATGCCTTCCTCCCACCAAAAAGAAAACAATGACAGAACAATAGGAAAGTCCTTCAGAGTATGTTGTCTTCTGCTTTGTCGTGTGATCTCCATGTGGTCCAGGAAAACTGAGTGGCTTTGTCACAGCTGTGTTCTCAGATCTGCAAAGTAAGCTGGTGCCTCTGCATAGGGCCCAAGAACCCCATGTCTGAGTCTCCCCTGGTCTCATGGAAAGGGGCTCCGGAGCCCCAGCGATATCTGCTGTGTGGGCTCTGCCTCAGATCCCCAAACCCCTCAGGAGGCAGCCGCCTCCCTTGACTATTTGGGAATTAGGACCGGTTTGATTACAAGAGTGAATACAATGTGGAATTTACCAAAGAGAATCAGGTGCAGTGCTATCCTTGGAATTCGAGATTTCTCCTGACACAGCTGCATCACTGCCTTTTGCCTCTTGGGTGAGTTAAAGCTAAATTATTAAATACTCGGCCAAAGTCAAAGACAAGACACGGTGAGCATGATGAAGGCCGCGAGGACAGAGTTCTAGGCAATAATACATCCACGCCCCAACCCCTGTCCTCCTCCACCCTCTCCCAGTGCAGAGTGGAGAGACCTGTATCCACAGCAGTATCCTCCACCCCTAACTCCACCGGGGGACTGGATCCTCAGCCACCCCAAGGCCTGGAACAGGCTGCCGTGTGTCCTGGGAGGAAGAAGGGGAGGGTACAGAGGCAGCGCCACCCTGCCCTGTAGAAATGCAAACCAGGGTTGGCCGACCTGTGGGGGCTGTGACTGCAGGACAGCATGTCTTTCTGAGAAAGGTCCCTACTAGCACGGCACGTTTCCCCACCCCATCCCGCTCCTCTGGCTGAGCTTGTAGCTTCAAGAAAACTGCCCATGGAATGTGAGAAGAAACAAGGGCACCAACCTAAGTTGATGTTTTCGCTGGCTCAATCTAGTTGATCCGTGGAGACATACTGTGGTCAGATCGACCTTACATAAGAAACACTTTCAAACAAAACAACGTGAAACGCGAGGGGAACGAGAGGTTGACAGCGCTGAGCAAGCAGGGCGGTTGGGCTGTGCCCCTGCCTAGAGGGCACCTCATGAGCCCCTCTCAGGCACCTGTCTGCTTTCTTGGTCAGTACTTCCCCACAGCCGGGCCAGGCTTATAAAACAGGAGCACCCTGTGACAGCTCAGTTCCTGCTTCTTCACAGGGGGACCTCTCTGATATCCCACTGGAAAGGCAGTGGGCCTTCCCAGCTGAAAACTGAGTGTCCACCAACCCACAACCCAAAACTAGACCCTGCTCAAGTACTGGGAAGAAAAGATGAGACCCAAAGCCCAGGGGATCCTGAGCTGAGATGCTAGAGCTGGGAGAAAAGTCCTGGGAAGAAAAGATGAGACCCAAAGCCCAGTGGATCCTGAGCTGAGATGCTAGAGCTGGGAGAAAAGTCCTGGGAAGAAAAGATGAGACCCAAAGCCCAGTGGATCCTGAGCTGAGATGCTAGAGCTGGGAGAAAAGTCCTGGGAAGAAAAGATGAGACCCAAAGCCCAGTGGATCCTGAGCTGAGATGCTAGAGCTGGGAGAAAAGTCCTGGGAAGAAAAGATGAGACCCAAAGCCCAGTGGATCCTGAGCTGAGCTGCTAGAGCTGGGAGAAAAGTCCTCAGATGCACCTGTCTCTTTAGGACATACTTTCCCTCAGGCCTAGGCCTCAGCAACGAGAGACAGGAACGTTCTGGCTGACTTTCCGCCTCCACCAGCTGCCCAGCCCATCCCTGGCAGACGCACAGATGCCCCCAGGAAAGGAGAGAGAAGAGGAGTCTTCCCCAGCCCTCACTGTTCCTCATTCCAAACATTCTGTGAGTCCCAGCACACTGGAAGAGTGTGTCCTCCGCCAAGCACAGCTCCCTGTTTCTAAGAAAGGGAAGAAAAAATAGTTGAAAGGGTTTTTGGACCATGGAGAGCTTAAGTTTCTGGTAACATAAATGAATCAGACACAGGTAAAAGAATTTTCTCCAGAAGTAAAGAAAGATGCTGTGAGTTCCTCTATTGGACCAGAAAGTGGGGAAAAGATAGCGGAGAAGGGAGATGCATCCAAGGTTGAAAGGAGGGAGAAAACCACTGTGAACGGTAGATCAAAGAGAGGGTCTGGTGACGACAAAGGTCAGCGTGCACCTCCCAAGGCCATATCCTGAACTTGCTTATTACTCAACTTCTTCACCTCTAAAGTTATAGATTTAAATATTGTGTCCACCAACCACGACTTCCAATCCTTCCAGACCTTTCATGCTCCCTCAATACTTATTCTAGGGACCCCAGGTCCTTGACCCACCCACCATACCCACATCCCAATCTTTATTTCTCCTCCATCTCTACTTCTTTCCCTGTGCACATGGAGTCCATGTTCTAGCACTGCAAGCTCCATCTTGCCAACATTCCTGTCTTCCTTGCCCCACTGACTGACTAGGGCACCACAGCAGAGCCCACGGAGACCACTGCACCCTCTGCCCCAGGCTTACCATCATGGTGTTGACTCTGAGAAGCAGGGCCCATGCCACTGAACTCAAGGGGCCACCATGAAGTTAGCATGTTCAGTGGAAGCTCTGACCAGCCACCCAAGCAGGCCTCCCTCATTAGTTCTATCGCTGATCCTGTATAAAATTACCTTCCACTTTCTTCACTCTCCTGATGAGTTCATGATCCCACCATGAGTGGAAGACCTCACCTCTCCCAACTCAGCAGAACTCAACCCTACATCACCCATGATTTGAGGAGAAAGGAGACACAGTCTCACTGCTGACCAGTCAGGCTACAGACCTGAAGCTAGAGGAACACCCTGATTTTATCTTATTTTAGAACCGAGAAGCATATTCCAGTAACTCTCAAGTATATAGTAGACGGGGTATTTGGGACCTTATTAAATTAATCTCCCAGGTCCTCCGGGCATAGAGCATAGGCTTCCAGGACTCCCCACCCCGTCATCCTTGCCTGCCCCTCTTTCTTCTACCACCCACCCAGAGTCCTGCCTTTCCTTGTGCTTGCTCCCTGGCATGATTTATCACTTAGTCCACACTGTCTGCTGTCGCTGCTGCATGGACCTGGACCTTCAGATCTCAGGGTGGATGAGGGGAAGCTAGACAAGCCCTCGTGGGGACACAATCAGGACAACAGTGACAGCAGCCTCCCCACACTTGCCCGTCTCTGGGGCACTGTGATGCTGGAAGAATGTGTGCTTCTGCTCCATCTGGAGTTATGTTACCAAAGATCCCTCTATTTTTCTAGTCCCCAGATGTGCTAGATCTCAGAAAACGGATGGGATTTTAAAAAATCAAAAAACAAAAAACCCTGCCCACAAGAGAATGAAAGTCATCATTCAAGAAATCACAGTATCTTGCCACCGGTCTTAAGGTCTGACCCATAGGTCTACTTAGTCTTTTAAAACTATCCTCTTTTCCTGCTTCTGTTACACATTGAGCTATTTTCTCCAGGTAGAATCAGTTCCTTGCAGACACCACAGCCCTCTCCATTCTCAGGTCCTCAGTCCACATCTATTCTTCCCTCTTCCTGAAATGACCTTGCTCCTTGCTTTTTCTTCTCCCCCAACTTCAGCAGTGCCCTCAGTTCAGTTCAATTCAGTCACTCAGTCGTGTCCAACTCCTTGTGACCCCATGAATTGCAGCATGCCAGGCCTCCCTGTCCATCACCAACTCCCGGAGTTCACCAAACCCACGTCCATCGAGTTGGTGATGCCATCCAGCCATCTTATCCTCTGTCGTCCCCTTGTCCTCCTGCCCCCAATCCCTCCCAGCATCAGAGTCTTTTCTAATGAGTCTTATTCATAAATTCCCAGATTCAAGGTCACTTAGTCAAAGAAGCCCTCAGGTTAGGTGCAACACCCCACGGCCTCATGTACTTTGCTTTTCAGACACTAAGCTGGACCACAGAGCCCGTGAGGCCAGGACCACACCCTGGGTTCACTGCATCACTGGCATCTGCTGCCTGTTGTGCAGCAGGCACTTAATAAATAAGAAAACAAATGATTGAGTTATTTCTGTCTTACAATGTGTTTACAGCTCCCCACATCCCTCTGTTGCTTCCACTCTCCTAATCCGCTACCAAGTCCCTCTCCCCACAGCTCCCCACAGGACTGCTCGCGAGGCCGACAATGACCTTGCTCAGTCCCACAGACGTTCCTCTCTCCTGCCACCTGAGTCCTCGCCTCCTTTGTGGTTCCTGTCCTCCAGTCACTCCTAACTTGTGGAGACCCTCAGGGTCCTACCCATGCTTCCTGGGGTATCTCATACACTCTCATGCTCATGGTTTTTTCCAACATGCAGATCATTCTCAAATTCAAATCCTGAGACTATGTTGGGGTCCCCAAGATCACCTCATCATCAGAGATTCACTGGAATGCACAACACTCAGTGCAAGTTGTGTTTACAGCTAAGATTTATTACAGAGACACAGGGAGGGACAGAGATACAGGTGGGTCCAGAGGAGTCACCGTAAGGCTTCCCTGTGCTCACTCCCCCCAATTATGAGGGGTCACATGGAGCTCACTGTTCCCCAAATACATGCCTGTGAGGTGTCAGCCCAGGGAAGCCCAGCAGGGACTCAGAGCTCAGGGCTGTCCCTGGGGGCTGCTCACACAGGTACCCTCTGCCTCATACACCAACATTCCAGACTCCCAGAAGGAGAGCCGGTGTTCAGCATAAACCACATGGTCTGCACAAACAGTCCAGGCACCGAAAACCAGACTTATCAGTTAACTGGTGATGTTGACATTTTGAGAGCCAAGTTCCCAGATGCCAGCCAAGGGCCAGCCTTGTGACAGGCCTCACTAGGGACAGTGGCCTGGGCCTGATGTGTCCCTTCCTTTCTGCACAGGCTGGATCACTTTCCTGAACCATGGGTCCGTATGTTTACAGCTCCCCACCAGACTCAGTGCCTCAAACTCACCCTCTCCCAGCTGCTGTGCCTGTTACCTGTCTTCTGTTCCCCTCCTGCTCCTCACCCATCCTGTGCACCGGCTCCCACATGAACCATATCCCTCTAATCCTCCTGCTGCTCAGGACCCCCAAACCTAAGTCAGCGTCCACCATGCATCCCACCCCTCCCATCTGATTCTCACATTATTCATAGTTTTCCTTGGAAGGAAAGCTATGACCAATCTAGACAGCATATTAAACAGCAGAGACATTACTTTGCCAACAGAAGTTCATCTAGTCAAAGCTGTGGTTTTTCCAATAGTCATGTATGGATGTGAGAGTTGGACCATAAAAAAGGCTGAGCACCTAAGAATTGATGCTTATCAACTGGTGTTGGAGAAGACTCTTGAGAGTCCCTTGGACTGCAAGGAGATCCAACCTGTCAATCCTAAAGGAAATCAACCCTGATTATTCATTGGAAGGACTGATGCTGAGGCTGAAGCTCCAATACTTTGGCCATCTGATACAACCAACCAACTCATTGGAAAAGACCCTAATGCTGGGAAAGATTAAAGGCAAAAGGAGAAGGGGACAGCAGAAGATGAGATGGTTAGATAGCATCACTGACTCAGTGGACATGAATTTGAGCAAATCCCGGGAGATGGACAGGGGAGCCTGGCACACTGCAGTCTATGAGGTCGCAAAGAGTCGGACAGGACTTATTGACAGAACAACAATAACAGATCTTTTAAATACAAACATTGGATCATTTCACTTCTCCAGTTAAACCCTTTCATGGCTCTCTGATGCACTGAGCATGTAAATGTAACCCTCTCAACAAGATGTGCCGGTTCCCAAGTGACTGTCACCAGAAACTCCCAGTGACACTGTGTCTTGTCAGCTTCTCCCCAAACCCTGTTACCCCAGGCCTCGCACGCCTTCCCTGAGCCTACAGTGCTCTTTCTTCTGCTCAGCCGGCTCCCTCCTCTCATCCTTCACGTTGAAGACTGAAGTCACATCCCCAGAAGTCCTCCCCCATTTTCCATAGTCTAAATGAGGCCTGATTGCTCTCTTCCATAACAGTAACTGTGTATGTCTGCGAGGAGTATTCATCTGATGCCTCCTTCAAGCTCCATGGAGCCAAGACCCAGTGTTTGCCCTGGATGTCCAGAGCCAAGCCAGTCCTGAGAAATGGCTGTGTGCTTCTCCATCTGGGCAGGCTGCCATGACAAAGCCCTGGAGATGAGGGGCTTAAGGAACAGGAATCTGATTCTCACTGTTTCAGAGGCTGCAAGTCTGAGACCAGGGTGCAGTCATGGTCAGTTCCTGGTGAAGACCCACTTCCTGGCTTGCCAACGGCCACCTTCCCTGTGCCTTCCTAGGGCTTTTCCTTGGTACATGCTCATGGGGAGAGGGAGAGAACTTCCTCCGAGTTCCTTCACAATTCCCTCCTCCTGTAGGACAATTCCTCCTGTAGGACACACCCAGCCCACCTCTCAACATGGTGTATCTCTCAGCAGTGCCCCTGCGAGGCTCCCTCTTCTCCTGCAGGAGTAGGTCCAGTGCCCCGGCTGCCCTCACATCCCTGCCTCCTACAGGGCGGCGCTCTCTGTGGGGCCAGCAGACTGCACCCACAGCTCCTTCACCCCTTACTTTCCTGCATCGGCGATGGTGCATCCAAGGAAGCCTGGTGAGCAGATGCAGCAGAACGGCCCAAACCTGTGCTCGTAGGAGCCGAGGCACTGCCAGAGACATGTCCCAAGGGTGGAAAGAGCCATGCCAGTGAGCCAGAGGGCAGAGGCCAGCTCGGCGTGCTCACTCAGCACGGGGTCCAAAGCCCCTCAGTCCTGGGCCGCCGTGGGGAGCTCCCTTGCCCACTGGAGGAAGAGCTGGCCCAGCATGCCACCGCTCCCACTGCCTCTCGTGCCTGTCCTCTCCAAGTTCTGAGCGCGGCCATCGGTGAGGGAGGCACACGGTGGACGCTTCTCACATAGAGGCCCTCCCTCCCTCTTCCTGCTGCCCCTCTCTGGCCCACCCCTGACTCCACATCACACGCGTGCCTCCTGTCCTCCACCCTCCCGCCATTCTCTCCTCCTCCTTGGGCAACTGGCATTGCCCTCGCTGTGTTGTATACCACTCCAGGGGATCCATGTGGATAAACTGGTCCATCATCCCTTTTGTCTGAAGAGCCTCACTCCAGTGACAGAAATAAAAATTGAGAAGAAATTGCTAGCACCTCCCCCATATTCTAAGTTGAACGCTCACTTGGATGTCACACATGTGGCAAAAGGGTGAGCATATGTATTAGAAAAGCAGTGGACGAAGTGTTAGGTGACCTGGCTTTGTGTCTGTCATTTATCAACGAAGTGAACCCAGGCAAGCCACACAGTCCCTCTGAGAAAAGTTCCTCCATGGAGAAAATGTCCTGCCAACTGCAGAGCATTTGTACAAGATTTAGATGAAAGAATGCTATGTGAAAGTGCACTGCCAATTATCACATGCTGCAGAAATGTAGGGAATTCAATACGCTGAATCTTGGGAGAGTGGACTTGCTGGATCAGGATTTTGGTTACAATTAAATCCCTGGGTTGGAGAAGGATGCAGGCAGAGAAGGAGAAAGAAAAGCATGCAATTACCTAGCTAGGGAACACCAGAACTGGTAGCATAAGTCCTCTGTATGATGACAAGTTGATGGGGATTGGGCGGAACCAAAGAGCCAGCCTGAACGTGCCAGCCCCAGTGGTCCAGGGCTTCACCTCCAGTGGCAGACTGGGCAGATGTTCAAAGGGTGGGCCACACTCCTCTCCCCTCCCAGTACAGAGCCTTGGGAAATAAACACAAGCTCTGATGATCAAATAAACTGATTTATATTTTTATTACAATAGCAAAAGATTAGAAACTACCAAATGCCTGTCATATGGGACGTGTTAAATTATGGAAATTCATTCAATGATACACTACGCAGCCATTTTAAAAGGTGAAAAAAACAAGGATGCTGAACAATATAGTATGCTAGCAACTGTGGGGAAATATATGATTTGTTTGCTAATGTACATTTAAAACATGTGCAGAGGACCCTGGTGGGCTCTACAGAGGGACTAAAGCGCTAAGGGGCAGGAGCGTGGGAAGATGTACATGCCCGTTGTGTCTTCTGCACGTTGAACTATGTGACTGTGAGACCACCCGCCCTGTGTGCACCTGTGTGTGCGTGCGTGTGTGCGTGCACACACGTGTGTGTGTACAGTTTTATTGGACTGGATCAATGTCTTGAACCTGAAGCCAATGGACTCTCTCCTTCCTAACACTTGGGTCTCCACCCTAATCTCAGGCCCTATGAACCGCACGTGCAAAAATCAAATCCAGACAGCAACATGCATGATAAAAGCAACAGAACACGTGCTGTCGGTTCCTGGGAAGCAGCCTAGGGCTGTGGACAGCAGTGTGGTTCTCCCAGTCTCAACAGTGGGAAGAGAGGGCTTGGACGCTTCTCCAACCGGATGGCCTTTCCCTGCCGTGTCAATGTAAACGGTGGGCTGACAAGCATCCTCCCTAACAGTACAAGAAAAGTCAGCATCAAGTGGAGGAAGAAGAGACAGACCACATGTGTGAAACAGTTGAGGCTGGGGAGGTGGGTTCAGAGAAAGAAGTTGATCAGAGTCTGCAAAGCTAAGTCAAAGGATTCTGAGAAAAATTAAGTGGTGTCAGGGTGTCATGGGTCACAACTTCCGCTAGGGCCAAGGACCCAAATATTTTCTATTGCATCCATTAGTAAGAGGGAAGCATACAAGGGACGTAACCTTTGACCTGGCGTAATGAGCGGGTACACTGACAAAATGGGCGCGTGATTCATTCCGGTTCTAAGGAAGCCCCTCGCCTTCCTGGTCCCTCACTGCCTTCCTGCTCCCCACTTGCTTCAGTGTTCCAGCATTCTGTTTTACATTTGGCTTTGTTCAATCCCTGCATCTGCTTAGCCAATTTCTGCTTAGAAGCTAAAGTGCCAAGAAGCTACACGAGAAGACAGGGCCTGGGCAGGATCAGAACTGCTGGAGATTTTGCCACCAAGATTGCCAGGAGAGCTTTGCAAATGGAATCAATCTGAATGCAGCTGATGAGAAACATGTGAATGAGCAAAGCCAGCACAAACAGAAACCGTTGAGTTTCCCACCGCAGTAGCCTGGAGTGGCTTCTCCAGAGAGTCTACTCATATGTGTTTGCCTTGCTGTCACAAGGAGGACACATGCTTCTTCTTGGAAACGCTTCCAGACCCGCTGATTAACCCTAACCTTACAAAGCCCACGTCTCCTTGGGCCCACTTAGCGTTCTTTTGTGTGTAGTTTGCCCAGTAGCTGACTGGTTCCTCTGTTTGATATGTGTTTATGGGAGACAGGTGGGAGGTAAGTTTTCTTCAATATATGGTGCCTCCTCTTCCCTGGAATTTGAAAAGGTTAGAAAAGCTCTCCCCTGACTAGGTATGTCCTTATCATCCCCAAATAAAAGAAAATCAAGATATCTCTCAAATTTAGTCAAAGAATTTGGGGCATTCTCTTGTAATTTCCTCAGAGAGACATTCCTGATGCCAGCCATTCATTGATGTCATTCACTGTGACACGTCTCAGGTGAGGTTATAATAAAGGAACACGATTATTTGCCTAGAGCTGAGAAAGAGTCAGATGGTAACACCTGAACAGAGAGGTTGTCAAGCAACTTCTGAGGAAAAAGGCACTCTGATTTCTACTAATTCTTGCCCTGGAGCCCAGTCTGCTGTGTGTTCAGAGTAGAACAATCCCAACACCCCCATGAGATATGCACCTCAGAGAAGCATCATTCTGGCAGTGTCTGGTTTCCTTTTCCTGGTTCCGTCTTCACCACACGGCCTTTTCCATCTCAGCTGAGAGCAGTTGGCCAGCTTCCACGGTCCTGACAGTGGCCATTAGCTACCCAGATGTTATGCTGTATCTCTCAGGTGCTGTGTCTTTAGCTGGCATGATT
>NW_011494777.1:5952573-5981997 GCF_000754665.1 Bison bison bison | reverse complement strand
TCTTTAGCTGGCATGATTTGGGGCAAATGCCACATGGGGATTTGGCATCTGCAAAGCTTTGGTCCAGACCTGGGACTGATGGTTATTGATGGCTTTGTGATTTAATATTTGGGAGTCATCTAGCCACCAGTCCAGAAACAATTAAACCACTGGTCAGGGAGTTGTTCTGCTCCTTAGGTTCGCTGAAGGATAACTTAGCTATCTGTTACTCTGAGCATAAACATTACACTGACCTCGATCCAGGAATTTAAACAGTGTCATTTAATGTAAACGCTAGCAAATACCTTCTTGCTGAAGTGGTCTGTTTTCAGAATGGCTTAGTGTTTCTTCCCTCCAAAAGTACTTTAGGGCAGTGGACTTTAAACTCTTCGTCAGATCTGCGTTTCTTCTCTCATTTACATGGCTTGGCCTCCGGAGCTTCTAAAGTTGAGGGAGCCCTCTGCTGATGGCCCGGGTGTAACTTCACAGCACACAGCAAGGAGACTAAGGGAAGTCTCCAGAGCTCCTGAAGTTGAAAACCGTCACCTGTCTCTAGACACACAGCAGACTTCACTGTGAAAAGTCTGGCTCAAAGAATCCACATTGTTTCCGACTTTATTCTTCCAGGAAGTAGAAGAAAAAAGTCGTCTGTCTGTCTCTCTCTGCAACTGCAGTGCCATTATCCACTCCAGAACAACTCTGCTCAGCATGTGTCCTGCAGTAAAGGAGTGGGAGCTGCCAGAATATATACAGAATCCCAGCATCATGGGACTGGATTTAGGAACATTTACCCTTTGTGGTCAGAGAAGGCAGTGGCACCCCACTCCAGTACTCTTGCCTGGAAAATCCCATGGATGGAGGAGCCTGGTGGGCTGCAGTCCACGGGGTCGCTAGGAATAGGACACGACTGAGCGACTTCACTTTCACTTTTCACTTTCCTGCATTGGAGAAGGAAATGGCAACCCACTCCAGAGTTCTTGCCTGGAGAATCCCAGGGACGGGGGAACCTGGTGGGCTGCCGTCTATGGGGTCGCACAGAGTCGGACATGACTGAAGCGACTTAGCAGCAACCCTTTGTGGTGTGTCCAGACCGAGAACTTGATGAGGCCACAACTTCAAGGAGGAATTATTCCCAGTAGCTGTGGCCTTGATGCTGGAGGTTAACAGCTTAACACCAGGGTGTGCAGCCCAATCCTGAAGTCTGAAAATTTACGGTGATATGGACAGGCTGCCTGCCAAGGCCTGCAGTGTGAATCCCAAGAGGAGCACCTTCTATTCTGAGACCTCTCTCAACCCAGGGCACACCATCCTGTGCTTTGATGAGTGTCCTACCTCTCTGCCTACATGCTTCTTTCTCCAATTCCTTTATTTCTAAACTTTCTTTTCAATCTACAGACAATGAGGAAAACTTACTCCCTGACCCATCTGACTTTCGGAAAAGAAGTCATGAGGTAAAGTGAGTGAAATACCTGCCCCAGCTGTCAGCAGGGAGAACCAAGGTACAACTTCCCTTGCCACAGGCATCAAAAGGAACGTAAAGAAATGGCAAAGAGTATCAAACCTGGATGAAAGGGAACAAAAGAACAATAAGATCCTTTTCCTTGAGACGGCTCCGCTGGGGAAAAAAAAAAAAAAAGGGAAATCTCATGCCTCATAACACAACCAACACTGCTAATAACCACAGGCAGAAGGAGCCGTCTCTGGAAAATCAAAAGGTCTTTGGTGCTCAGAATTCTTCAGTGAGTCCCCATGGCCCAGTGAAACCTGAAGTTTTCAAGAGGATATTCAGCTTGCTTTGCTTTTTCTGCTGCAGTCCCTACCTGACCCAACACATGGACACAGAGCTCACTCTCATTTTGCAGTTAGACCATTTTCCCCTCATGTCTTCCTGTTCCCATCCCTTTCTCCTCCATTTGTCAGGGGCACAGCCCCCCACCCCATTCTTCAAGACTGAGCACAGATGTCCCATCCTCCGTGAAGGCTTCTCCAGCACCGCCAGCAAGAATAAACTCCTCTCTCCCTTATCTTCCCAAGGGTTTTTGTTGACATCCTGCTCCACCCCCACCATTATCATACTGAATGTACAGTCCTGATAGTCATCTCCTCTGCAGTTTACAAATAAGATGAAGCCACACGTTCCTTCCTCCGTCTCCCCTCGAACCCCCTCCTCCCCCAGGTTTCCTCACACCCTCCCATTCACCATCCTCATTCCTCCTGCCAAGGGACTGCCATAGCATCTTTTATATTGGACATTCTCAACACTCTGCGTGTTCCATTAAATTACATTAATAACAAGAAGATCAGAGATTATGGTTCACTCTAAAGACAGAAGAAGGCAGTAATATGACAACAGGTAAGTGAGATATTACTTCAGATCCTAAGTCATAAACACCCTCATTTGTCAACTCCAAGATGGCTTATCTAGAAGCATCTCAAAATTTCTAATTTCTCCAGTTTTCAGACCCTGCCTTCTACATGTGACCATAGAGCACTGAGAACAATTTCTGAGCAACTGTGAGTTAGGAACCACTCCCCCACCCACCTTGTTCAAGACACTTTACTTCCATCTGCTATAAATTTGTCATAAAAATGATCCAAACATGCTATGAGCAGGGGCCAAGTGCTGACCCCAGAGCTGTGCCATGACTAGCCCAAAGTGGCCTTGAACATGACAAGTTGAAGACATCCAGTCAAGATATCTTGTCCTTCAAGATGATCATCACAGTGGTCGATGGACTTTGGAGTCTGACAAACCTGAATTCAAATCGAAGTTAAACATTTTAACCTTCAGTTTCCATACCTCTGAAATGGAGCTAATAAAATCCCTCTTCATCATCAGGTTGCTTTTAGGATTAAATGGGATTTTGAATATTAAGTACTTAACTACTCACAAGAAATGCTCAGTAAGTGAAAGCTATTCTTTACAGTAACACTTCCATAATTTAATACATTTCTGAAAGTTCTCTTTTGGAATCACCTTCAAAGCCCTTTTACAAGTCACATGTAAAAATCATGGGGGTTTTTTTTCTAATTTTTTTTTATTCTTTATTTTGTGCTAAAACAGTACCATCTTCAAGTCTCTATTTTATTAATCAGATTTATCTAAACATTTTATTTAGAGGTTCACAAAAGTCAAATCCACTATTTAAAGAACAAGTGTTGCAATCACTGCCTATATGTTTCAGGTACTTACAGAATTCCAAAGGCATTGTTCAAAACCCAAATACTGTATAAAAGCATTTATATCTTACACAAACACCCCAGACCCATTCCCCACAACACCTAGTAAAAGGTTAGAACCACTATTCCTAGCTTAATTCAAATCAAGTATTTTACTGAGCAAATATATGAAGGTTATTGAGCGATGACAACTGTAAAAATCAGGTCTTTTGAGTCCATAGACTAGAATGCCAAGAAACCCCAAACTGTGGAAGCAACCCAGCCTGGAAGCTGAGTTAAGCTGCCATTCTAGACAGCTTCAGGGCACTTCAGTGGAGGGATAATTTCTCTGAGCTCCCTTCGGGACCTGAGAATAACTTCAAATATTACCTAATATTCCCATTTTTCACTGCGTAGCCAGAGAATGTCCTTGAAAGGCCACTAGATTCACTCACAGACACTGCTAGAGTGCTGCTTCTTCAAGAGTGGATTATTATTCATTTAGAGATGGTTGGATGAAATCACTGACTCAATGGACATGAGTCTGCGTAAACTCTGGGAGTTGGTGGTGGACAGGGAGGCCTGGCCTGCTGCAGTCCCTGGGGTCGCAAAGAGTCAAACACGACTGAGCAGCTGATGACTGACTGAATCGACAAGCACTTCCTGGCTCCTCTTGTATATATAGCACTTAACACCATAGGAAGATAATGCATGGCCCCTGACCTCATGGGGTTTCCATTCTAGAGGAGGCTAGAACCTAGAATTTCAATGTGAAAAATGTCCATTCTAAATAGAACATGAGACTACAAAGAATCTATCATAAGTAACGTAGTGATTCATTGAGTAAACAGTAGAAACAATGCATGCTATGGAGAGAAAGACACCTATGAAGGGAGTGGTCCTGGAGGCCCTGGAAGGAAACTCAGCCCAAACAGCGAGAAAGGCTATCAGTAGGCAGAGAGAAGGGGAGTGATTCCAGGGACGGGGACCACCGCAATAAAGCCAGAGTTATATAAGAGGCCTTGGACCAAGACTCATAAATAGAGTCTAAAGTAAGGATGGAGTGGTTATAGAATGAGAAAGGTAGTTTGGGACCAGATTGTAAAGCATCTGAATGGCAGGAATTCATACTTAATCCTATAGAGTCTAGGACTTGACACTCCCCTGTTATAGGCTGGAGAAAGTTAGGCAGGAGACTAAGCTTTCAATGGGCCCTTTTGACATGAGCTCCATAATCAAAGGGTCTCACAGGCAACTGAGTCTAAATTTTCTGCCTTAGAAAAAATAGGGGGATTAGCTGTACATTTTAGTCTTCTATGTTCACTCTGGCCTCTCTGACTGAGGGTCACCAGTGATGGGCAGCTGAAGCAGGAAGAGCCAAAGAAACTCAGAGCTGCTGGTGGCTGGAAAGAAATTGTCCCTGGCAGTGAAATCTGCCCCACTGATGCCTGGGATAGAGCAGTGGGATTAGGTGGTTTGCTGGGCCCCATGGCATGGTCCGCGGTGCTGTCAGCAGCCTTTCATCAAAACCTGATGGTGCAGCAGGCAGTGGTGGCTGTTTTATGTTCTGGATATGAAATGCAGGCTTACGTGTCCTCTATTTATACATGCACCCAGGCCTGCTGGATGACTGCCATTCCATTCAAAGGAGGTAAAATAAAACCTTCTCGTGTAGCACACTGACACGCACACCACGCATTCCTGGAAGCAGCGGGCAAGAAAGGGTTTGACCTCCAGCCACAGAAAGAGAATCCAGTAGGGGAAACCGCACAGCGGCCTAACAGACCACAAAGAAATCCATTCTCAGAGTGTGGAAAGCTGGTCGTTATAAAAGCAGTAAGTGGCATTTTGAACAAACCAAACCAATTTTGAAGACAAGATGAAAGGCACTGGGGGCACCACCTGTCCCATTTGCATCAGCTTCACTGTCAGACTCCAGTCTTATCAAAATTCTTACATCGGGAGCCCACATAGTTTACACTAGCTTCATCCCCCATGCCTCAGGCATATCCTACAGCAGAAACTAAGCCAGTTTCAACCCAAAGAGAAGCAGATTGCAGAAGTCAGCATGGCTGGTTGTGTGGGGAATGGCTAAGTGGAATTTGAAGGCTCCTAGAGATACAGCTGGAGAAGGCAATGGCAACCCACTCCAGTACTCTTGCCTGGAAAATCCCATGGACGCAGGAGCCTGGTAGGCTGCAGTCCATGGGGTCGCGAAGAGTCGGACACGACTGAGCGTCTTCACTTTCACTTTTCACTTTCATGCATTGGAGAAGGAAATGGCAACCCACTCCAGTGTTCTTGCCTGGAGAATCCCAGGGACAGAGGAGCCTAGTGGGCTGCTGTCTACGGGGTCGCACAGAGTCGGACATGACTGAAGCGACTTAGCAGCAGCAGCAGAGATACAGCTGGGACTCCCTAGGTGGCACAGCCATAAAGAAGCCGCCTGCCAGTGCAGAAGATTCAGGAGACAGGGGTTCGATCCCTGGGTAGGGAAGAGCCCCTGGAGGAGAAAATGACAACCCACCCCAGTATTCTTGCTTGGAGAATTCCATGGACAGAGGAGTCTGGTGGGTTACAGTCCATGGGGTCACAAACAGTTGGACACAACTGAGCAACTAAACAACAAGAGAGATACAACCAGCAGGCGGAGTACTCTGACAAAATCCACTACTTCGTGGACCTTCCGTTTCAACCCCCAGCCTCCCGTTCCTCCCAGATCCCCCACACATGAGCGTCTATAAACAGACCCATATTTTATCAGCCACCTCCTTCCTAATGCTTTCCCAGGTTTCTAGGACTAATGCCACCTCTTCTGAACTTGTGATAATCTCATGGCACTTTTCACATACTTCATTTTGTCTGATTATTTACATATACAGCTTTTCCCCTGCTAGTTTGTGAACCCCTGTGGGTGAGATATAATCTCCCTCCTCCCCATATCACCTTAAACATCAGAGATATTCAATAAACTCTTATTGAAAAATATATACAGATACTTTTTGTATCATTGGGAAACTATAAATCATTTAGGAAAAAAATGGACACTATCAAAGGTTTATGAGTGGGAGACCACTTAGGAGATGACTGCCACAGTTCAAGGGACAGTAAGTGAGCATCCAAACTTAAGGGGGCAGGGGTGGTAGGAGGACAGAACGAGACATGCGGCCTCGATACATGCTGCTGACTCCCTCACTGACTTTTAGAGCAAAGTAGCAACTTAAGCAAAGCACAAATATCCTCCAGGATGAAGATCACAGTCAGATAGCATGCTCTCTGTCCAAACTTTGACTGGCTCTGAACAGATAATTGGGTACCAAAACCAGTACTATTCAACTGTAAAAGTAGAAGGACCCTCAGATTTGATGTGGTGACCACCAACCTCGAGGAAAAGAAGGAAATGTGAGCATTTTCCCCTCCAGCATACCCTCACCTTCATCCTTCCTTCCCTTCCCCAAAGTCATCTTTTCCCTACCCAGACCTCACAGCCCCTTCTCTCCTCTACCACCTGAGTTAAATGCTCACTGTCCCTTGAACTGTGGCAGTTGTCTCCCACTGATAAATAGTCTCTGGTTTCCATTTTTTTTCTAAATGGCTTATAGTTTCCCAAACATGTCCCACACATTCCCACCCCCAGATCTCTGGTGAAGGCTTTGTGGGGCCGGTGGGATATTTCCCCCATGTCTGCCTATCTAAATTTTATTCTTCAAGATTCAATTTAACCACTTCATCCTTCATTGAGTCTTCTCTGAAATTTCCTGGAAGCAATTTCTCTTTTTCTGAACTCTCATAGCACTTGGCATCTTTTTACTGTATTTAGCACATTCTATATTACATCTTTCCATGTACATCTTCACTCTCCAATTAAAATGGAAATTCCTGAGGGCACGAATTTTATCTCCATGGTATTATGCATTGTTAATTTCATATATGTCCTCAATGAATATTTGTTGGGTGGATGATATTTGTTGTCTGAATGAATGAGGATATAAAACAATATAAATAATTGAATGAAAGGGATGGACTTTCAGTATTTCCCAGATTTAAGGAAAGGGAAAGTCACTCCAGATATTTTTGAGGTTGAATTTCTTACTTTTTACCTTTCAGACAAAGCAACTGAGATCAATGTAGACTAAATGCTTATGGAAATCATACTGCCCAATGCAAGGCTCTTTATTTTATGCCATTCTGCTTGAAGTTAGTCTCTATTTTTTTTAGTATCTGGCACATATATCATGGGATTATCTTCAAGAAAACAAGAAAAATAACCTAGTTCTTTTTATTCCCTTCTCATTAACCCTGTTTTAGTTCCATGCCTTCATAGAGGGTACAGATGAGCACTTACTTACAATAGGAAGATGTCCTACTCAATAGAAACAAAGCAGACATGGTCTAAGTATATCCGAAAAGCAAAAGTCTTTCAGGATCAAAAGTAATTACCAAAGAATTTCCTGGATGTCCAATGGTTAGGACGTGGCACTTTTACTTCCATGGACAGAGTTCAACCCAAGGTTGCGGAACTGAGATCTCACAAGCCATGTGATGCAGCCAAGACAAAACAAATTTCCAGATTAGAGTCTATGGACATGATGAGGAGTTAACTTTTATCAAAAGAAATGGCCTAATTGTGTAGAATATGAGGAATGACTCAATCACAGGTGCCTCCTTCCAGGCCAGGAAAACAGCTGGCTGCCAAGTGTTCCTGTCTCCCCTGGTCGTAACACCACCAGGATCTCGTTGGTAGATGGCTCCCTGGACTTGGGTCAAAGCCCATGAATGGAAACTCTCAGGGCAAACTTATTCTTCTTGCTGCTGGCAAACTGCCACAGAAACATTCCAACCCCCTGTGCTCCACCAGGAAGCAGGCATCAGCAGAGCACCAGCTACCAGGGCCAGAGTGGACTTGGCTCAGTAGAGGCCCAAGGCTCCAAGAAGTGGGAAGATCACTAAACAGGCTGATTCTGCTGCAGCAGGAAGACTTAAGGCCTGCTCCTGAGAAATCTCTGGCAAATTTCCTCACAGTTTGAGTTGTGAACAGCAGTTCCTGATGAAAATTCAGAAAGAAGATAGTAGCTATTAACACCCTCTGGGCTGAGGTCTACAACTCTCTTGACAGTCTTTCTGCATGTTAGACAAAGGTGTGCAGAAAATCAGAACAGTTTACAGGCGGGTGGGGACTAGAGCTGCAGCCTGGAATCAGAAGGTAGTTCTCACCTGGCCTTTCTAAGAGATAAAAAGATACATGGTTTTGTGCCTCTATCTCCCCAACTGTTAAAGGGGTTTTCCTGGATTGAGACTGCTGTGCTTGTGTGTAAAATGCTGGAATTCATGCTCTGTAAGTATCAGCCAAATGTCCTGCAACCACATCAGCCTGGAGTGGGAACCCCAATGGTCACTTCAGGCTCACCTTCTCAGGGGCTGCTTCATCCTGGCAACTCAGTCTCTGGACATTGTTGCCCTTCCTCTGGCTGCAGCAAGCCCACTGGATCCCCAGTCTGGGGATCCCACAGCACAGAGCTGTGCTGCCCCTGCAAACACTGGTGCGGCGTTATAGTGCTTGGCTCCAACCCTCTCTCCCCAGAGGGTAGGCATCTGCTTCTCTCAGATTGCTTTACATCCTCTTCTTGAGCTCCCACACACAGACCTTGAGGGAAGTCTGACTGGTTTCTGTGGTTCACTAAGCTTCCTTGGAGGGTTGGGGTAAAAGGCCATTCAAAAGGCAATTTCATTATGTTATACTCTTCTAAAGTGTCCTTATCTTGGGACTTTCCTGCCATCCAGTGATTAAGACTTTGCCTTCCAATGTGGAGGGTGTGGGTTCAATTCCTGCTTGGGGAGCTAAGATCCTACATGCCTTGTGGTCAGAAAGCCAAAAATATAAAACAGAAATAATATTGTAACAAATTCAATAAAGACTTTAAAATGGTCCACCTTAAGAAGAAAGCAAAGTGTCCTTATCTTAATGTTGAGGACATTTTTAAACATAATCACTATGCTTTCTTATTGCACTCTGTATTGCAAATTTCAGACTTAAATTGAAGAAAGTAGGGAAAATCACTAGGCCTTTAAGATATGACCTAAATCAAAACCCTTACAATAATATAGTGGAAGTGACAAATAGATTCAAGGGATCAGATCTGATAGATAAAGTGCCTGAAGAACCATGGATGGAGGTTTGTGACATTGTACAGGAGGTGGTGACCAAAACAATCCCCAAGAAAAAGAAATACAAAAAGGCAAAATGGTTGTCTGAGGAGGCCTTACAGATAACTGAGAAGAGAGGCAAAAGGCAAAGGAGAAAAGGAAAGATAAACCCATCTGAATGCAGAGTTCCAAAGAATAGCAAGCAGAGATAAGAATAAGAAAGTCTTCCTAAGTGAACAGTGCAAAGAAATAGAGGAAAACAATAGAATGAGGAAGACTAGAGATCTCAAGAAAATTAGACATATTAAGGGAACATTTCATCCAAAGATGGGCACAATAAAGGACAGAAACGCTATGTACCTAACAGAAGCAGAAGATATTGAGAAGAGGTGGCAAAAATACACAGAAGAACTATACAAAAAAGATCTTAATGACCCAGATAACCATGATGGTGTGATCACTCACCTAGAAACAGATATCCTGGAGTGCAAAGTCAGGTGGGCCTTAGGAAGCACTACTACAAACAAAGCTGGTGGAGGTGATGGAATTCTAGCAGAGCTATTTCAAATCCTAAAAGACGTTGCTATGAAAGTGATGTACTCAATATGCCAGGAAATTTGGAAAACTCAGCAGTGGTCACTGGACTGGAAAAGGTCAGTTTTCATTCCAATTCCAAAGAAGGGCAATGCCAAAGAATGTTCAAACTACCACACAATTGCACTCATTTCACACACTAGCAAACTAATGCTCAAAATTCTCCATGCTAGGCTTCAACAGTATGTGAACCAAGAACTCCCAAATTTTCAAGCTGGATTTAGAAAATGCGGAGGAACCAGAGACCAAATTGCCAACATCCATTGGATCACAGAAAAAACAACAGAATTCCAGGAAAATATCTATTTCTGCTTTGTTGACTACGCCAAAGCCTTTGACTGTGTGGATCACAATAAACACTGGAAAAGTCTTAAAGAGATGAGAATACCAGACCACCTTACCTGCCCCTGAGAAACCTGTATGAAGGTCAAGAAGCAACAGTTAGAACTGGACTTGGAACGATGGACTGATTCTGAATTGGGAAAGGAGTACATGAAGACTATATTGCCACCCTGCTTATTTAACTTATATGCAGAGTACATCATGCGAAATGCTGGGCTGGATGAAGCACAAGCTGGAATCAAGATTGCAGGGAGAAAAGTCAATAATCTCAGATATGTAGATGACACCACCCTTATGGCAGAAAGTAAAGAGCAACTAAAGAACCTCTTGATGAAGGTGAAAGAGGAGAGTGAAAAAGCTGACTTAAAACTCAGTATTCAAAAACTAAGATCATAGCATCCAGTCCCATCACTTCATGGCAAATAGATGGGGAAACAATGGAAACAGTGAAAGACTTTATTTTCTTGGGCTCCAAAATCACTGAAGATGGTGACTGCAGCCATGAAATTCAAAGACACTTACTCCTTGGAAGCAAAGCTATGACAAACCTAGACAGCGTGTTAAAAAGTAGAGACATCACTTTGCCGACAAAGGTCCATATAGTCAAAGCTATGGTTTTTCCAGTAGTCACGGATGGATGTGAGAGTTGGACTATAAAAAAGGATGAGTGCTGAAGAATTGATGCTTTTGAATTGTGGTGTTGGAGAAGACCCTTTAGAGTCCCTTGGACAGCAACAAGATCAAACCAGTCTATCCTAAAGGAAATCAACCCTGAATATTCATTGGAAGTACTGTTGCTGAGACTGAAGCTGCAATACTTTGGCCACCTTATGCGAAGAACTGACTCATTTGAAAAGACCCTGACGCTGGGAAAGAGAAGGCAGGAGGAGAAGGGGATGATAGAGGATGAGATGGTTGGATGGCATCACCGATTCAATGCACATGAGTTTGAGTAAGCTCCAGGAGTTGGTGATGGACAGGGAAGCCTGGTGTGCTGCAGTCCATGGGGTCGCAAAGAGTCAGAGACGACCGAGTGACTGAACAACAACAACTGTGCTTTCATCACACTTACCAAAAATAACAATAATTCCCTAATGTCCTCTTTTACCAATCCCCATGCATATTTCCTTGATTTTCCCAATCTTCTTGTTGATTTGTTTCTATCAGGATCCAAACAAGGGCCTCACAATGTATTTGGTTATGTCCTCTGAGTCTGTTTTACCTGATAATAACTCACTCTCCCTTTTTCCCTAATGCCATTTTTGTTGGAGCAGAATCCTCATTTGTTGGAGAAACTCGATCACTTTTCCTACTGAATGTCCCAACTTCTGGATTTAGCTACAAACATTGTATCCTTGTCATTTGGACTTCCCAGATGGCACTAAGGGTAAAGAACCCACCTGCCAATGCAGGAGACTCAGGTTCAATCCCTGGGTCAGAAAGATCCCCTGGAGTAGGGCATGACAAGCCACTCTAGTATTTTTGCCTGAGAAATCCCATGGACAGAGAAGCCTGGTGGGCTATGGTCCACAGGGTTACAAAGAGTTAGATGTAACTGAAGCGCTTAGCATGCATGCACACACACATCCTTGTCATTTAAGTAGTTCTTCCAGCCCCTGTATCTCCTATAAATTAATAGCAGTTCTGATGACTTGATTAAAGTCAGGATCGATTTTTAGGCGAGAAACATTCTAGGAAACACTGTTGCATCAGTGCATATAATGTCTGTGCTGCCCCTTTTACAGAGGGTAAGATTGATCACAGGGTGTAGGTGGTGTCAGCCTGATCCTCCCGTTATAATGTTCCCCACTGACATTTCAGTTAATAATTTTAGCCTCTTTAATGGATGTTGCTGGATCAATTATTTCTTTAGAGGTTGAAAACAGTGTATTTTTAAAAATTCTGTTATTTCTTCTGCATTTATTAGTTGGGATTCTTCTATTATAAGACCTACTTTTATCAAAGATGTAGTTACCCAAAACATATGGCATAGGAAAGATAAAATATATACTTTCTCATTATTTATCCATTTTCAGAATAATAAGTTATTACCTTAGCAACTCCCAGTGGCAAGTTATTACATTGTTTACAGGGTTTTTTGGTTTCATTATGAACTCGTGGTTTTTGTGTATGTGACAGTTTTTAATCCATTATAGTTATCCTTCTTTTTGATCCAGAATTTGCCCTATTTGAACCAATAGGAGTGCCTTTAAAGTGGCTCCTGTGTTGTTTTGACATGATTTCAACTAGTCTGGTAGAGCTTTCTTGCAAAACAAGTTGTCCATGGCTCATCATGCAGATTTCTTGTCCGAAAGCTGAACTCAGCCATTTCACCATGAGAAAGGGTATTTAGAGACTCACTTCAGGATTTTTTTTTTTCCCAATTAAGCATTGCAAACATAATTGAGACTTCCTGTGCAGACATCTCTCAGATCTCATTGTCTTTTTTTTCCCATTGGAGGTAAATACTACCGTGAATATGTTATTTATCACTCTTGTTTAGGTTTTTATTCTTTTACTATGTATTTTGGGCACGTATATTTTAAATGGCATTGTCTTGCAGATATTTGAATCTTATTAGATGGCATTACACTGTGTGTATCTTATTTCAACCAGTATTTCCCACACAGTGTTATATTCCTTATATTTACCCAGACTGGTAGATGGATTGCTGGTTCACATTAACCTCTGCGTGTTGTTTCACAGTATACACATACCACAACTTTTTTCCTGTTGATGAATTCTTTGGTTTTCAAATTTTGCCATTACAAACAAAACTTCAGTGAAGATTGTTGATCATACCTCACTGCACACTGCATGAGAATCTCTAGGGTATACTTCTAGATGCAAACCAGCTCAGTCATTGGGTATGAGCACTTCCACATCTACTAGATACTGTCAACTGCTCTTCAGGATGGTTATACAAATTTATGCTTCCACCAGCAGTGTACAAAAGTCCACACTTTCTTCCTACATCCTCACTCAAACTTGGTATTATCAGATATTTTAATTTGTGAAGTGATTTCTCCTTGGCACCTTAATTTTTAATTTCTCTGCTAGTGAGATGAAAATTCTTCTGGTGTGTGTGTTGACTCTGTGGGTTGATGTTTCTATTGCATTTGAAAGTATAGTAATTAAGACCATAAGACTTGGAGCCAGAATCCTAGGCTCAAGCTCAGCTACATCTCTTAACTATCAGTGACATTAAGCATGCTATTTAACCCTTTCTCTATTTCTTTACCTGCAGAGTGGGGGCGATAAACATTAAGGACAGTGCCTGGCTATTATAATCACAATCATTGTTATTGGTTTGTCAGAGTTCTTCCTATATTCTGGGTACAATTTCTTTGTCAGATTTTGCATTTTACATGTCTTTTCTCAAATGTCTGTGATTCATTTCTTACTTTGTTTTTTGGTATCTTTTGCTACTGCAGAAAGTTTAGGGTTAATATAATAAAAATTTGCCCTTACTTTTTCCTATAAGTTGGAAGTTTTGTTGTAAAGCATAAAGAATCTTTCTTAAATCTTTCACAAGGTCATAAGGCCTATATTTTCTTTAAAAGTTTTTAAAGATTCTTTTATCCCTTGTAGGATTTTTAACTTACTTGTGAGGTAAGAGAGAAACCAAACTTTGTGTTTTTCCCCACAGATAATCGATTTTCCGAGCACCATTTATTGAACAATCATTGTTTTCCCATTTATTTATAATTCTGCTTTTATCATGTATTGTGTCCACATACATGTGACTGGGTTTCTGGGCTTCTTTTCCAGTTCCATTGATTCGTTTTTCAATTTTTTCATCATCCCACTATGTCCAAATACCTAAGATACATATAAAAATAAGCCTTCATATTTCACAGAACAAGCCCCATCTCTTCTTTTTTGAGATGGAATCTAAGTTCTTGGCCTGCTTCTCCATAGAGTCTCCTAGAGCCTGAAGGATAGTGAACACTGTGTCTAACATCTGAGAAATCTGGACGAGAGACTGGCTGGTAGCTGCTCTCCTGGCAGAGCAAACTTAGGAAGATCCCACCGTCCCAAGATTTATCTGAGCAAAGTGCAGATATATTTCCCATGAGCCATCTGTGGGCCATAAGAAGAGTATTTGCCCTCGTGGGATCATCTGAGACCCATGTAAGAGGACTAGCTTTGACAAAGAAGTAGAGTTGATAATAATCTAAGTAACCAGGGTGCCTAAGAACCTATGGTTTCACTTTAGTAACCACTCTAGAAGTCTTGTAAATGGACAAGTTTGTGGCAATACACAGAAAGAGACTAAGCATGGGCTTTGGAGTCAGGCCAGAGCTGCATAATGACTCACTCTCTAACAGTTGTGGGCTTAGAATATGCCATTTAATCTCCCTGTGCCTCTGTGTCCTTATCTAGAAAAGGGGGTTTGTTGTACCTCCCTGGTTGGGTAGCCATAGGATTAAACAAGAGGACTAATGTAACACACTCTGCGCAATGTCCAGCACTTGGTAAATGGTCATCTTTATTATGGACACTCTTCAGGGAAAAGGTGTCAGGCTTAAATTTCTAGCCTACAAAGGCATTCATTTGTGAGGTTAAGATGAAGGGATAGTGCCTCAGTTCTTCTTGTTTGCTCAGCAGTCAGTCCCATTGTTCTGGTAGCAGGGACCATTTTTTCTTAGACAGTCATCACCACCTTCTAGTACCAGTTCATGTAGTTCAGGCTGATGGACTTGACCCTGCCCTCCACCTCCAGGGCTGAGAGTGATGAAGGCCTAGCCAATCAGCATCCTTCATTCCCCCTGGCTGCCATAATTGGTTCTGAATAAGGAGCATGACCCAAGTTGGTCCAATGAAATCCAACCCTGGGACTTGCACTAGAGCTGTGGGCCCAGAGCTGAGCTGCCAGCTGCTCTATCTCCAGAGGAAGGGAGGGCCCGAACCAGCAGTAGAGGAGAGAAGGGCCAAGATATGGGGACCATGGGACCAAAACTCAAAGATATTCTGAGCCCTGGAATCAAGATATGCTGAAGCAATTCCATCCTGGGACTTTTCAGTTATGTGAAACAATGCATTTTTTTTTAACTTAAGACCGTTTGAGTTAAATTTTCTGTTACTTGCATTCAAAAGGGTTCTGACAATGACTTTTAAGGCATTTCTTCTTCTTTAGTCTCCAGCTTACTGTATAATCATGTAAGCCCCTTTTGTCTGCTGCATTTCCTAACTTTATTAGGAAGAAGAAATCCCATGGCCTTAGTATTTAGACTTGATGGATAATGGAAATTGCTAAGGCATGATCACTCCCTGAGGATTAGAAAACGCAAATCCTTTCCATCTAAATGGATTCTTTTCTCTCAGGGTGGGAAGAAGCTGATATTTAGGTAAGTCTCTGTTTTTGTTCTCCAAACTCTGAGAAAGGTTGCTGTTAAAGGGCAACACAACAATTAAAAGCTGTTGGATATGAGAATGACAAGCTTGGCTGGTATGCAATACTGTGCAGCTGAGATGATTATTCTCAATTAATGGGCAAACATTACACAATTGTCTCTTTCAAGTCCAGAGTGCTAATATATAATACACAATCAGAAGGCATTGTACATCGGAATATAACTCATTAGCCAGTGCCAATTCTTTACCCCCTAGAAATAAAATAGTCCGTTGTGTATGAAAGCTGCAATTTTGAGTCTTTTAAATTTGCAGCTATATAGACCAGGTGAAGGATTTCTATTTAGGAAGAATCCAAATGGAATTGGGAGTTGAAATTCCTATTGGGAAATCATTATTAAGGCAAATTCAGCTTTTGTAGAATTGGGGCAGGAGTGGACTCTGATCTCCCGTGACTCTTGCCAGGAACCCCATTCAAGGACTCTTGGCCAATCTGACTGAGGCAGCATCTGCCCTGCTGAGGGACATCCCAGAATGGACATGTCCCTGTGTGACTGCTCAGTGAATGCCAAATCGATTGGGTCATTTTATTCAAACCTGGGGAACTTGGCTGCCCAGGCACATGCTCTGTGGATGAACTCACTTTTGCTTTAGTCCACATGGCTGGCAAAGTCTGTGGCTCAGACAACAAGGGACAGAGGTGAGGAGAATGCAGGGCGGGAGATCAGAGAAGTCTGTGGCGGAGGATTGAGTTACTGTCAGATCACAGGGTGTCGGAGACTCTGGGACAGATTGATGGCAGAGCCTACCCGGCTGGCAGGGAGCTGAGAACCATCAGCACAGACGGCTGTGCTGACCAGCTGCCTTGTGTGCACATGCAGAGTGCAAGCTAAACAGGAGTAGTGAATCTTAACTGTTACCAAAACGCTAGGCCGTCCATCAGCCCACCTAACTGGAAAACAAAGCAGGCCTTTAGACTCCAAATCCCCTAGACCAAAATGATACCTACACTGTTATCCAGTGTCTTACTTCCCAGGGCATGTCTCTACCAGTCTTTCAACACACACCTATTAAGAGCTGCTAAATGTCAGGACCGGCTGTGCTAGGTGCTGGGGATGTGAAGGAAACATGAACAGTACTTCACTCTAAGGCTCTTACCACCTACTAAACAATTACAAAAAGGGGTGGCGAAATGCAGTAGGAGCTGGAATAAAAGAGAGCACAAATACTGAAAGAACCCACTAAACAGGCGCCAGCTCATGTAAGTTGTGATGTAAAGTTAAGGAATTTGTATCTTCAAACATGCATGAACCACTCTTCAAATGCCACCCAACAGTTGTCTCTCATCCAATCCAGGCTCATATCCATGACTTCAACATGATAAAAATATCCCCCAGGGTACTTAAGGTCTAGCAATAATTTAATATTTTGTTCTTCTCTGTATGTTCTCTGATACATTTTCATATCTTCGATGTCTTTCTTTTTGAGGGTGTTATTTACTCTGGTTGGTAGGATATGATACTAAAGGTCAAGGCTTTAATTTTGTGGGACATTTAGCTTCATTTGGAAAGAGAATTAAGCCCCCACAACCAGAGGTTTGCCCCTCAATCACAGAGTCACAGTCATTCACAAATGTCAACTATGTCCTTCCTTACTGGGACCAGAACAACAGACAAAGAGAGGTTCACTCCATTCAAACCCATCATCATTACCAGACAGTACATCATTGGCAGGACACAGCCGTTAGGTAATGTGGCAGCATTCCTGTGCTCATAAAAAATAGTAAACATTGGAGTGTATGTACTTGTGTGCATGTATAATGTCTTGCAGTCTTCTTGAGGACACTGGAAATAGTAATTACTATGAATGACAAGCAGAACCCCAGATGCTAACAAGTCACACTCCCTCGTACCTTGCATGACTGTACTTACATCGCCTCAGAAAGTCTTTCCCTCATCACCACTAGAATGTAAATTCATTGGGATTTTTGTCTATTTTGTTCACTGTCCACAAAATTAAAGGCCTAAGCTTTTTAAATATCATATTCCACCGAGTATATTAAACAACATATTCAAGAAGAAAGATGACATATATAGGATGAATAAACAACAGGTGTTACTGTATAGCACAGGGAACTATATTCAGTATTCTGTAGCAAACCATAATGGAAAAGAACATGAAAAAGAATATATATATATATATATATATGTATATGTATAACTGTATCACTTTACTGTACAGTAGAAACTACCACATTATAAATTAACTATACTTCAATAGAATAAATTTTTTTAAAAAAGAAAGATGACCAAGCTGTGAAAACATATACAAAGAATCTATGCAGAGAACACAAACATTAAATTGTTACTAAAGCTATATGGCCTGGGATATTTTTACTCTGTTTAGGTCATGGATATGAGACTAACAGGATAAGAGAAAACCACTGGACAGATGTATTAGAAGCTGTGGCATCTGAGAGTGGCTTCTGTGGCTGAGAATAGTCACCAGTTCTTCAGCTTTACATCACGTTTTACATGATGTGGTGTTACCCTCCGGGCGTGGCTCCTAGAACAGTGCCTGCCATATAGGTGCTCAGTAACTTTTATTAAATGTCAAGTGCTCTTTAATGAAGCTTTCATTTGGTTCCTTTAACAATTTAATTTTGTAACGAGGTAGTATGTTGACATAGTTCAACATTCATTTTAGTGTAAAAAGGTAACACAAAGCCTTGTTCTAATCCTGCTCTCTGCCTAACCAGGTTCCACATCTTACACAGCAAACTTGTCCTATAACCATTTCTATTACTTTTCTTCCAGACTTTGTTTCTGCAAATCAAATACAACTATATTTTTACTTTATTGTGCAAAAGATAACTCTGATATTAACCTTGATTTTATTTGATAATACAACTTGATGAATGGGTAAAGAAAAATGTGGTATATTTATATAATAGAATATAATTCCACCATAAAAAAGAAGGAAATTTGCCATTTGTGATAACATGGATGTACCTTGAGGGTATCAGGCTAAGTGAAATGAGTCAGACAAAAAGTCAAACACTTCATGATCTCATTTATATGTGCAATCTAAAAAAAAAAAAAAATCAAACCCAGAGAAACAGAGAACAGGTTGGTGGTTGCTAGACGCTGGGGGTGGGTGTGGAGAAATTGAGTGAAGGCAATCAAAAGGTACAAACTTCTAGTTCTAAGATAAAAAAGTTCTAGAGATATCATGTAAAACATGGTGACTATAGCTAATGCTATATAGTGTATTTGAATGTTGCTAAGTTCCCATCACAAGGAAAAAATAGTTGTAATTGTATGAGGTGATGGATGTTAACTAAGCCTATTGTGGTGATCATTTTGCAATATACTCGTACATCAAATCATTATGTTGTACATCTTAAACTAATACAATGTCATGTCAATTGTTTCTCAATAAAATGGAATGGAAATATATAGTTTAGAGATTCTTCATATTCAACTTAGTGTCTTCAATTTTTTTACAGTTCTAATCAATTCTACTGTTTAAATATTCCACAGTTGATTAAACCAGCCCATATGGATGAACACTTGTGTTGTTTCCAATCTTTAATTAAAAAATGAAACAAAAGTACTTAATACTATATAATAGTATAAATTCCCAGAGATAGGATTGCTAGGTCAAATAGTCTATGTATTGGTAATTTTATATACATATTGAAAAATTGCCTTCCAAAAGGGTTATATAAATTTATATCCTCATCAACAATGTAAAAAAAAAAATGTCTTTTTCCCACAGCCTTTCCAGCAGAGTCTTATCACATTGAGAGTTTTGCTAATCTAGTTAGTAAAAAAGAAATACCTCAGTATGGTTTGTACTTGCATTTCTCTTGTGACACAGAGCATCACTTTATTTCTATGAATGAACACTTCATATTTTTCTTATGTTTCTGTTGGGTTAATAGTCTTTTTACACTTGGCTTATAAGAGGCATATTACATAGAGGGAGAGTAGCCCTTTCTCTGTGAATTTCAATTTTTTTTTTTCCAGTGGTGTCTTGGCTAGTGTTTAGTAATGGTCTCTGGGGAAAATAAATCCTGTTTTATAGCATGTGCTAATATTCATGATGTAAACATTCTCTCCACAGCTACCAACATGACATCTGTGGAATTTGGGAGAAATGTGTAACACCAAGCCATTATGTAATATCTCCATGATACAGACACAATAGATGTCAATCACTCCAAAAGCATGAATGATAACAAAACGTAGTTAAACAATTAGAGTGATGAGTTTTTGAGTATATATTATCTTTGTTTGTAACATTCTTTATTTATAAGTTCACATAACTTCATTTTAAATAAGTTGACAACCAGCTTACAAATTTTCTAAAATTTAATAGTCAGCTTCTATGAGCTAGTGCAGGGCATCTCCAACACCCCACTGTCTTTTATTCTATTTGTTTTCTGCCTTTTGACTTTTTTTTCCAATGATATTTTTCATCACACAAATGTTTTTGATGTAGTTTTATTAATCATATTCTTTATGAGTTCAGAATTCTGAATAATGATTAGGAAGACCTTCCCCATTTCAAGATTATACAAGAATTTTACCATGTTTTCTTTGAACACTTTTACAGCTTCATTTTTACATTTAAATCTTTAATCCATTTAGAGTATATACTAGTGTGCGAAGGCGGGTGCGGCTCCTCCTTGCATTTTTTTTTCCAGATGCTTATTCAGTTGTCTCACAACAGGCGTTGAATAGTCCATCTTTTCCCACGGATTTGTAAAGTCATTGTTATATGATGCAGCTTTCTTGATTTTAATGAACATGGTATTTATAACTACCTGAATGATGTTTTAAGTATGACTCTAGTTTATAAACAGCTTCTTTGTGTCTGCTTATTTGATTCTATAATGTGCAGTAGTAGGTTTGGTAAATTATAACAGCTACAATATTTTCATGCCCAGCGTAGTTTCCCATCCTCTACCTCCTTAATCCTTTAGGGAATTCTCCCTTCATGCATGTAATCTTAGAGAGGCAGTCAGGTGTGTTACCCTGGCCAAACACTGGGTTATACATCTGACCTAGGATGGCCAATCCAAAAATCCCAACATGCAGTGATTGATTAGGTTTGGACATCTGACCTGAGCAAGGCAATATCATCTTTAAAATGATATTTGAAAACAACTTTCTGTTAGAATCGTTAAGCTGGGAGATGTGTTCTTTAGATCATCTTAACTGAAACAAATTAAAACCATTTAAGGAAAAGCCAAATAAAAACAAGCAGAAATAATGCAGGGCCAAAAATTTTTAAAGGCATCCCTCTTTGACTCCAGCTTGCCCAAAAGCCAAAGATCTTGGACATCCAGGAATAAAAACCTAAAAATTCCTTTTTTTAAATTTCTGGTTTATGTTCACATGTTCAGTATGGCTTCTTATAATTTCCAATCAAAAGAGTTCTAACACTCTTCAATAGATATTACTGCTCCCACATTACAGAGGAAGAAACAGAGGCTGGAAGAAGTTAAATTCAATCAGTGATAAAGTGATAATGTGTTTCCCACTCTTTGCTCTTACTTTCTGGGACCTGTCCTTCCAGAACTGGCAGTTTCTTAATTTGTATACTGTATTCCAAAGATTTTTTGATGATGACTGGGAAGAAAGGCCATATAATATACAGAGGCTGCTTATTATCTTCTAAAATAGTCAAGATTTAAATTAGATTTGTTCTAATTTATTATTAGAACAAATTTATTATTAATTAATATTATTAATTAATATTAATTAATTTATTATTAATTTATTATTCCTCCTCACCAGCCTTTCCTTTCCCGTAGCCAGGTGAAAATTTCCCTGACTTGACTTCTCAATATGGTCAAAGTTTTGGCTTTATCCTTGGTACCTTTGACTGGAAAAGTATAAAACTCATTATCCACTGATGTCACATTCAAATCAGCCTCAGAGCTTCTTTTCATACTGGGAGGAGATATTTTATTTTCTAAAGCCCTTTTATAATTAGGAATTTTTTATACTACCTAGAATAGAGTAGACCCTAAAAAATATTCTGAGTTAGAATTGGTCCTCTAAAAATTCTCTTTCCCATGGAATATCTGGGCTTCCCTGGTGGCTCAGACAGTAAAGAATCTGCCTGCAATACAAAAGACCTAGGTTGGATCCCTGGGTCAGGAAGACCCCTGGAGAAGGGACTGGCTACCCACTCCAGTATTCTTGCCTGGAAAATTCCATGGACGTAGGGGCATGGAGGGCTACAGTCCATGGAGTCACAAACAGTCAGACACGACTGAGCACCTAACACAAGCACACACACATACGGAACAACTAATAACTTAGAGCTTTTCAATTAGAAATGTTTTTTTTTTTTTCAGGACTTTCCTGGTGGTACAGTGTATACGAATCCACCTGCCAATGCAGGGGACACAGGTTCAGTCCTTGATCCAGGAGGATTCCACATGCTGAGGAGCAACTAAAGCTGGTGGGCGATAGCCCCATGCTCTAGAGTCTGTGCTCCACAACAAAAGAAGCCACCTCAAGGAGAAGCCTGAGCAATGCAACGAAGAGTAGCCCTTGTTCACAGCAACTAGAAAGCCTACGCGCAGCAATGAAGACCCAGTGCAACCAAAAATAATAATTAAAAAATAAATAAATGTTTTCTTTCAGCATGAGACACAGAAACTTCTGTTAAAATGCAAACGGTCCCTAGATAGGCTTACATACAAATCTTGTTGGCCATATGCACCTTAATGTGAATTAATTTAGCAGATCAGAACATATTTTCACTGAGGGAATAGGAAACAGAGGAGAGTAAGTAATTGGAGAAAAAAATGGAGAGGAGAGGCAGGGGATACTACTGATGGGAGAAGGAGTGAAGACATGGAGAGGCGGAGACAATTACTAAAGGCTTTCCTCCCAAGTCACTACTGAGATACAGCTGTGAACCACAGTCAGGGTCAGGACAAGCTGATATGACAGCTACCACTAGGAATGAATTGAATTAGACAGATTCTCTGAGCTCTGAAGGGAGAATCTAATTTACCACCAGAACCATATCATTATCTTCACATTTTCTTCTACTTGGTCATTTTTGGCATTACTTAAGACCCCTCATGAGCTGGAATTAGTATGCCTCCAGAAATCAGACCCGACCATTTGCAGCATGTAACTGCAGCTGTCCCACACTGTCAGCAAGCACCAGCTCCCTGAGCAATTTACTACCTGGACAGAACTGCATTTCACAAGCCTATCTGTTCTCAACTGTCACCCAATAGCCTAGTGGATTCCTCATCTATAAAATTTCAGCTTTCCAAGCAAGTTCCTATTTCAGGCCTCCTTACAGTGGCTCAGAGGTCTTTGTTCCACCATTTTTCAGTGACTGCACACACCTTCTCTTAGATTACATGCCAAGTGCTCCTTGTTGAAAGTCCAAAGTGAAGGCGAAACTATGTTAAAGAAAAAGACATCAGCAAAATGGTAGCCTAGGAAGTTCAAGTATTCATTTCCCAACAGAAATGTATTTTAAAAAGGCAGAAACTGTCTGAACCATACTTCCCGGACCTCTGAAAAACACTCAAAGTTTTATAACCACCAAACAAATACCCAGTCAATAAAAAGCCATCTTCAAAATGGTAGGAAAGTTTTATAGCATCTTCACCTACCATTACTCTACCCCTTTCACACTGGGCAGTGATTTTGGTTTTGCAGTGGTGGCAGCCTTGTTTCCAGTATCATTACTCAAACTAGAAAAAGCAAAGCAGAAATTATTTGCAAATTATTGTGTATATTTGTCCTAAACTGTCCAGTGGATACCTGGAGGACTGACACAAGAGCCCGTCTGTTATATCTAACTCAGAACTCAGGTGGTAAAAGTGGTGGATGCCACTCATAAAACTTGCAAGATGACTATAGACCCACAGAACCCTGGAGCAAAAAATTATAGATGGAAGCATACCATAGACCTTCTTAGACACAGAGGAAAAGCTGGGGTAAGACTGAGTATCTAGGACATTTGAAAGCAGCCAAAAACATGGCAGGGGAGGGGGATTTAGTACTGCACAATAAGGGTTGTTTGAACCCTTGGATGTCAAACAGAAGATTTGGAGGACGAATTCTAAACTTATAACCAGATTTTCACTGTGTGGAGGTTGGAACCCCAACCCTTAAATTTTCAAGGGTCAACTGTACTTAATACTCAAAAGAATGAATAATACCCAAAAAGCAAAAAAAAAAAGAAAATTACAAGTGTTCATGAGAATGAGGAGAAATTGGAACCCTTGTTTATTGCTGGTGGAAATGTAAAATGGTACAGCTACTATGGAAAATGGTATGATGATTCCTCAAAAGGTAAACAGAGAACTACCATCTGATCTAGCAATTCCACTTCTAGATACATATCCAAAAAGATTTGAAACCAAGGACTCAAACAGATACTTGTACACCAGTATTCATAGTAGCATTATTCTCAGTAGCCAAAAGGTTGAGACAATCCAAGCATGTGTCCATCAAGAGATGTATGGATAAAAAAATAGAGTAGGTATATAGAATGGAATATTTTTTTAGCCTTGAAAATGAAATTCTTGTACATGCTATAATATAGATGAACCTAGAAAACACTATGTTCAGTAAAATAATACAGATACAAAAGGACAGATACTGTTTGAATTTTAAGAATTGCACTTGTATGAGTTACCAAGAATAGGCAATTCACAGAAACAGACAGTACAGGTGACCAAGGGTCATGGGGAAGGTGGAATGTAGAGTTTCTGTTTGGGATAATGAAAGCATTCTGAAAAGGGTTAGTGGTAATGGCTGCAAAATAAATTGAATGTACTTGGTGTCACTGAATTGTATACTTTAAAATGGACAAAATGTTAAGTTTCATGTTATATATATTTTACCACACACAAAAAAATTTAAGCTAAACTGAAGATAAAATGTGTTTTCATAGCCCTCTCAAACCACCCATTGTCATTTAATCTTTTCCCCTTATTCAACCAAAATATATTGATTGCGACATATATACACCTATGGCTGATTCATGTTGATATTTGACAGAAAACAAACTTCTTTTTTTTTTTTTTTTGAAATTTGATTCTTTATTAGAACTCTTCAGATTCATGTTTACAAACCTTTAGCAGGGAGTGGCGGGGAGTTGATATTTGACAGAAAACAAACTTCTGTAAAGCAATTATCCTTCAATTAAAAAATAAAATTTAAAAATTTTAATGTATTGATTGCTAAACAGATATCAGCTGATAGGTTTTCAGCTTTCAAAGATATACAGAATAGTCTTTGTCATAAAGAGCTTTATAATCTGCTTGGAAAGGCATGAAAGTAAAATTAATGGATCAAACCAGGTGATAAATACCATGATATTGGTATAATGTACAGAATTTAGGAAGCACGTAGCTAACACAGTAAATATCTGGAAACACTTTCTGAAGGATGTTAGTGACAGAGCTGAGTCTCAGCACACACAAATGGCTAATTCCTGGGGATAAGGGGATAAGCTTCAAGGCAAGAGAAGCAGTATGTAAAAAGACACAAACAGTAAAGTGAATGTGAAGGGAAAATAGGGGAAAATAGGGGAAAATAGGATAATATATGAAATTGGTGGGGTGGGGTGGAGAGAAGAGTATGAATATTGAAGAGTTGGAAAGGGTTCAGAAAACACGTATCTTTTTTTTTTTTTTTTTTTTAATACTTTCTTGGCCACACTGCACAGCAGGTGAGATCTTAGTTCCTGACCAGGGATTGAACCTGCACCCCTTGCCTTGAAAGCAAGAAGTCTTAACTATTGGATCACCAGAAAAGTCTCAGAAAATGCATGTCTTATCTGAGAGTTTGTACTTTACCCGAAGGCAAAGAGTAGCCATTTTATAAGGTTTCAGAAAGAGGAAACACGTGATCAGCTATGTTTTTAAAAGAGACCTCCCTGGCTACACCAAGGACAATGGACAGAAGAGGGGCGGAGCCAGGCATACAAGTGAGAACTAATGGAAGGCCTGAATAAGGCACTGGCAAGACCCACAGAGCCCCGTAGACAGAGTGAGGAAATGTTCATGATAACAACTCATAAGACTAGTTAATGTTTGGATGTGAGTGATAGGAAAACTCTTGAGTTTCTAGCTTGGGAAATTTGGTGAGTGGTAAGACAGTTCACTGAAATGAAAAACCCAGAAGAAATGGGTCTGGGGCAAGAGAGGTCCTTTCTGTTCAGAAATGTTGCACCGGAGGCAACTGTGGAGCAAACACAAAATAGATGGCTATTTAGGTGTGGGGTTTAGGAAAAATGCTTGACATACATATAGATAGGAGAGCCCACTAAAAAGAAAGGAAAATGTGCCTTAAAGGAACCAATGTCTAAATGTACAATCACATTATAGAAGTAGTTATACTCCCATCCACCACAGGGTAACTCAAGGAATGGAGCAGGTCCTCTGTGGGACATCAAAGTCAAACCATATGAGCAGTCATTCACTCAGCCTTCCATGTAATAAGGCTTATGAGAATAAACTGATTATCAGTAAACCTGCCAACGTTCCAAAGGTTTTCATTCTGAAGCAAAGAGAACTTCTGATATATATCTTGTGTGTGGCAAATCAAATCCTAAATCTATATTTATATTTCAGATCGATCCTTTGGGCATCTTGTCAACAATCAGAAAAGAGTAGCTATAAAACAAAACAAAAATAAAACAAGTTTTAGTGTACTCTGTTCTTTTTTAAAAATAGGCATCTGTCCATTTTCCCCATATTTGTTCTTCTTTCCTTCCAGTGCTGACAAAAATGTTTCTTCCAAGTAGGTAGATTTTACCTACAGAATTCCAAAAAAATAACTGGATCACATTATATACAGGAGACAAAGACAAGGCTTTGAGTATGAAAATCCTGAGTTTGGATTTTATTCCATCATTTAAGCAACAAACATGTATGGATTTCTATATGATATGTCTTGTCCTAAATACATATATATACTTAGCTGAAAGTGCAAAGTGTTCATAGACCAATGAAGCGGCAGCTATGCAAACACAATATCACGAATAAGGTAATTTCTAGAAACTTGGGAAACACCGTTCACCTGACTCTGCTTTTTAGAAAAGCTTTACTGAGACTTGAAGGGGGAGATGTTCAGCAGGTAAGAGAGATGCTAAGAACTGTAAGAGACTAAAGGACACTGGAGAGATGGGAAACAGAGCGGGAGGGGATTCCTGGTAGAAAGTGAGACCAAAGTCAAGATGGCATTAGAAAGTAAACATTGGGTTCTAGTCATTTTTATAGGGCAAGTACATGAATGACAGAGATAGGTGTGAGGCTTGGCGCTCAAGCTGGTTCCACATCATGCACGTTCTTCTTGCTTTGTTGCCTGGAGGCACCATTGAGGCATCCTCCTTTCCCTCCACTTAGACACAGGAACTACTTCTCTGTGGGGTAAATACTGCCTTTTCATATTATTGCTGCCTCCTATCTCTACCTCAGAAACTCCCACTCATTATCTGGGGACTTTGACATTGTGTTCATATGTTCCTCTAAATTCTGTAGCATCCTGTTACTCAGGGGTTCTTCAGAGAAATAAAACAAACAGGATATAAAGGTACAGAGAGAGAGATTTTAAGGACTTAGCTCCCACAATTGTGGGAGCTCACTTCAGTTCAGTTCAGTCGCTAGCAAGTCCAAAATCTGCAGGGCAGGCCAGCAGGCAGGAATTCAGGCAGGATTCCATGTTGCTGTTTTGAGGCAGAAACTGCAGCATTTAGGCTTTCAGTTGATCTAATGGAACACATCCACATTATGAGGGTAATTTGCTTTCAACAAAGTTGGTGTATATATGGGCTTCCCAGGCAGTGCAGTGGTAAAGAATCTGCCTACCAGTGCAAAAAACACAGGAGACACAGGTTCGATCCCTGGGTCAGGAAGATTCCCTGGGGTAGGAAACGGCAACCCACTCCAGTATTCTTGCCCGGAAAATTCCATGAATGGAGGAGCCTAGCGGGCTACAGTCCATAGGGCTGCAAAAAGTCAGACATGACTGAGTGACTGAGCATGCACATGCATGGTTTATACATACAGGAGCGGGCGGAGAGAGAATGTTAATCACACTTAAAAATACATCTCAGAAACATCTAGACCGGTGATTGGCCAAATCACTGGGTACCATAACCTAGGCCAAGTTGACACATAACATTAACTGTTGCACATCCTTTGAGACTTCTTTTTATAAACTGAAATATACTTGATTTGAAGCTTCCCTGATAGCTCAGTTGGTAAATAATCCACCTGCATGCAGGAGACCCCGTTTCAATTCCTGGGTCAGGAAGATCCACGGGAGAAGGGATAGGTTACCCACTTCAGGATTCTTGGGCTTCCCTTGTGGCTCAGCTGGTAAAGAATCTGCCTGCAATGTAGGAGACCTGGGTTCAATCCCTGGGTTGGAAAGATGCCCTGGAGAAGGGATAGGTTACCCACTCCAGGATTCTTGGGCTTCCCTTGTGACTCAGCTGGTAAACGATCTGCCCGAAATGCTGGAGACCTGGGTTTGATCCCTGTGTTGGGAAGATCCCCTGGAGAAGGGAAAGGCTACCCACTCCAGTATTCTGGCCTGGAGAATTCCATGAACTCTATAGTCCATGGGATTACAAAGAGTCAGACATGACTGACTTTTTCACTTCAACCTTATATCTTGGGTTCTAGAGCCATATTGCTTATATCTGAATCCTGATCTTTACTATCTATGTGAACCTGTGCAAATGGCTTACTTTCTCTTCAGTTTCTTAACTGTCAATTAGAGATAATTATAATATCTACTTCATAAGATAAAGATTATAAACAGCATTGTGAGAATTTAGGCCAGTACCGTGCACTCAGTAAATGTTAGTTATCTTCACTCTTTGTCTCTTATTTATTTTTCCCAAATTTGACTTCAATTTGTGATGAGTTGCTCAGTCATATCCGACTCTCTGTGACCCCATGGACTGTAGCCTGCCAGGCTCCTCTGTCCATGGGATTCTCCAGGCAAGAACACTGGAGTGGGTTGCCATTTCCTCCTCCAGGGGATCTTTGCATCCCAAGGATCGAACCTGTGTCTCCTGCATTGGTAGGCAGATTCTTTACCACTGAGCCACCTGTAGCTTCAATTCAATGTTCTTCAATTCAGCATTTATTTTTTGCACACATACTATTAGGCTGGCCAAAACATTTGCTTGAATATTTCTGTAACATCTTATAGAAGAGTCCAGACAAACTTTTTGGCTAATCCAATATTTTCCAAGCATTAAATTAGGCTTAGAAAAAAATATGGTACCAAAGTAGACATGGTCCTGCCTTTTTGGATCTTTTAGTTTAATAAGGGAGGAGAAGGCGATGGCACCCCACTCCAGTACTCTTGCCTGGAAAATCCCATGGATGGAGGAGCCTGGTAGGCTACAGTCCATGGGGTTGCTAAGAGTCAGACATGACTGAGCGACTTCACTTTCACTTTTCACTTTCATGCATTGGAGAAGGAAATGGCAACCCACTCCAGTGTTCTTGCCTGGAGAATCCCAGGGATGGGGGAGCCTGGTGGGCTGCCGTCTATGGGGTCGCACAGAGTCGGACACAACTGAAGTGACTTAGCAGCTTAGCAGCAGTTTAATAAGGGAGGCAAATATTAAACAAATAATCACATCAGTTCAGTTCAGTTCAGTCACTCCGTCGTGTCCGACTCTTTATGACCCCATGAACCGCAGCACGCCAGGCCTCCCTGTACATCACCAACTCCTGGAGTTTACCCAAACTCATGTCCATTGAGTCAGTGATGCCATCCAACCATCTCCTCTGTTGTCCCCTTCTCCTCCTGCCCTCAAACTTTTCCA
>NW_011494777.1:5937125-5952473 GCF_000754665.1 Bison bison bison | reverse complement strand
TCCAGCATCAGGGCCTTTTCAAATGAGTCAGCTCTTCGCATCAGGTGGCCAAAGTACTGGAGTTTCAGCTTCAGGATCAGTCCTTCCAATGAACACCCAGGACTGATCTCCTTTAAGATGGACTGGTTGGATCTCCTTGCAGTCCAAGGGACTCTTAAGAGTCTTCTCCAACACCACAGTTCAAAAGCATCAATTCTTCAGTGCTCAGCTTTCTTTATAGTCCAACTCTCACATCCATAATCACATAGATAATCTTAATAGAAGTTATAGGATGTGCTATGAAGGACAAGTAGAAGGTAGTATAAGAGGTTATAACTGGAACACCAATCTAGCTTCCTTAAGAAAGTATTGTAAGAGTTAGTAATGGAAGAGTATGTTGGAGAAAGCTTTCTAGGTAAAGGGGTCATGATCAAAGGCCTTTTGAGGCTTGGATATAGTGAGAAACAGAGGAGGAAAATATCATGACATGAAGCTGGAGAAACAGGCAGGGACCAGATGATTCAGGACCTCGAAAGATGAGTAGGGAGATGGGAGGCTCCCCAGGTGGCACAATGGTAATGTGGGAGATGCAAGAAACGCAGGTTCATTCCCTGGGTCAAGAAGATCCCCTGAAAATTCCACGGACAGAGAAACCTGGTGAGCTTCTCTGGGTCCAGTCCATAGGGTTGCAAAGAGTGCAGACACGACTGAGTGACTGAGCACACAGCACAAGTAAGATTAATAAGGCACAAGATCTTGGAGGTTAGAAGAATTTTGGATCTGGATGGTAGCAGTTGAAAGAGTAGACAGGGCTAACAGGTACTTAGTGAAAGGGAAAGAATCAAGCATTTACCCTGCTTTTTTACATAAACCATACCACTATGCTGTGGAAAATTCTGAAAGAGATGGGAATACCAGACCACCTGATCTGCCTCTTGAGAAATCTATATGCAGGTCAGGAAGCAACAGTTAGAACTGGACATGAAACAACAGACTGGTTCCAAATAGGAAAAGGAGTACGTCAAGGCTGTATATTGTCACCCTGCTTATTTAACTTATATGCAGAGTACATCATGAGAAATGTTGGACTGGAAGAAACACAAGCTGGAATCAAGATTGCCGGGAGAAATATCAATAACCTCAGATATGCAGATGACACCACTCTTATGGCAGAAAGTGAAGAGGAACTAAAAAGCCTCTTGATGAAAGTGAAAGTGGAGAGTGAAAAAGTTGGCTTAAAGCTCAACATTCAGAAAACGAAGATCATGGCATCTGGTCCCATCATTTCATGGGAATAGACGGGAAACAGTGGAAACAGGGTCAGACTTTATTTTTGGGGGCTCAAAAATCACTGCAGATGGTGACTGCAGCCATGAAATTAAAATATAGCACCACCTATGAGGGTATCTTGCCAAAAAATTAAACTTGAATCTGATAACATCTAGATCTTACTACCAATTTACAGAAAATAATAGAGGACAAGGTACCATGTTCAAGTATGCCTTGGGGATACAGCTGACAAAATCCAGATGGTGGCAAAAACTAAAGGACAAGCAACCTAGTCCCTTAAACAAAACAACAAAACAATCCTGGGAAAACAAAGGAAAAACAAATACAGATGACTTAAAAAAAAAAAAAACTAACATTTAAGAGTCTATTAGAAATGTGCATAGTAACTGGATATTTTATGATACCGAGAAATTATTTTCATTGTGATAATAGCATTGAATTTAAAACCTTATCTCTTCTAGAAATACAGACTAAAATATTTACATAGAAAATCATATGGTATTAGGGATTTTCTTCAAAATAATATGGAAGGGGGAAAATAGATGGGGGTATGGATGAGGCAACTTTGGCCTTTGACTGGATTTGGGGGCTTGGTTATTAGGCACAAGTTTTAATACATTTTAAACTATTCTATGTTTTATATGTTCTAAAGTCTTCACAATAAAAAAAGTGTTTATATTAGAAGAAATCTAGAAAGCAAAATTGACATAAAATGATAATAAATTGGGTAAGGGAGATGTCAGGGATGACCCCAAGTTCTGATTTTTGTGCATGATTCTAAAATGGTATCCTTGAGTGATTAGAAAACAATGAACAAGAACTCAGTCTCCAGGAGAAGGCCATTTGTCATCTTGGACATGTTGAGTTTGAGATATCTCTGCGATAACCAAGCAAAGTGAAACTAGCAGATAGGCAAATCTGGAGCTAGGTAGAGAGATCTGGTCTAGCAGTGTGCATGTAAGAATTAATGGTTCAACTTCCCTGGTGGTCCAGTGGTTAAGAATCTACCTGCCTGGAGAAGGAAATGACAACCCCACTCTAGTATTCTTGCCTGGAGAATCCCATGGACAGTGGAGCTTGGCAGGCTCCAGTCTATGGGGTTTCAAGACTCGGATATGGCTTAGTGACTAAAACCACCACCACTACCAAAATAACTATGGTGAAAATGCAGTAGTTTTTTGTTTTTTGTTTGTTCCTTTATTTTAGTTCATGTCAATTATATTTTAAAATATTGAGCTAATTTTTTTATGGATAAACATGGTCTTTGTATTATGTTTGTGAGCCACTATAAGTGCACTGAACCTATGGTCATTCTTTAAGGTTTTGTTCTTTTTTTAATTTAGGAGGGAAAAATGCAAGTAACAACTTACCAGGCATTAATTATCTTATTTTGGAGTTGAATTCTGTAATTTGAAAAAATTCAGTTAAACAAGTAATAATAATAAATTCAAAGTGATGTATTAAAAAAAAGAATCTGCCTGCCAAAGCAGGTATCACAGGTTGAATCTCTGGTCCAGGAAGATCCCACACGCGTCAGGGCAACTAAGGCCATAAGCTGCAGCTACTGAGCCGGCTTGCTGCAACTACCGAAGCCCAAGAGCCTAGAGCCCACGCTCTAGAGCAAGCGGAGCCACCACCACAGGAACTCCGTGCACTACAATGAAGTGTGGCCCTGTTTACTGCAACTAGAGAAAGACCACATGCAGCAATGAAGACTCCGCACAACCGAAAATAAAAAAGAATCAACGGTTCATAGAGTTCACGTGAGTGGATGCATTTACCTGGGCTCCGTTTCTTAAAGTTGAGCATGGGTTTAAGTTACCTGGAGAGTTTATTTAAACACAGATTGCTAGGCCCCTATCCTAGAGCCTCTGAATCAATGGGTACAGATATGATTTAAGAATTCACATTTCAAAAGAAAAAAATAATAGTTCACATTTTTAACAATTTGACAGTTGATGTTAATGCTACGGTTCTGGAGACCACATTTTTGAGAACCACTGGCCTTGGAAGACAGTTAACATTGGTTCTCAACCCTGGATTCACACTGAGAATGTTGCAAAGACAAGGCAGGGAGCGTTTCAAGTTGGAGTGAGTGTTCAACAAGACCAAATACTGTTCAAAAGTCCAGTGAGACAGGGAATTTCCTGGCAGTCCAGTGGTTAGGACTCTATGGTTTCACTACTGTGGGCCCATGTTCAATCCTTGGTCAGGGAACTAAGATCTCAGAAGATGTACAAAATGAATAAAAAAAAGAAAAAAGTCCAGTAAGATGAGAGTGAAAATAAACATCCGTTGGATTCGTAGCATAGAAGTAATTGGTGACAGTAGAAGCTGGAGTGAAGGGAAAATCAAATTAGAGGTAATGAGAAATAAAGGAGATGCAAAAGTGAAGACAGTGAGTGCAGACAATAGTTTTGAGAAGTCTGGCTGTGAATCCTGTGAAGAAGAAGAAAAACAGTGTGGCGGGAGAGGAGAGGGGGCTGAGAGCAGACAAAAGCATGAACGGCAAACCACTAAGACCAAATCACAGTCTTCTTCCTTGAATTAAAAAAAAAAAGTTAAACCACCAATTTGTGTTCTGACAATGAATTGCATTTCAATAGTTTCATCTTAAAGAACTAATGAGTCTTCAAAAATCAAAAGGACGGACTTTGTGGATATTCTGGAGTCCTGCAGAACAGGTAAGTCTACTGAAGCACAACTTTCTTCCCTGAGGTCACAGGTCTTGGGACACTCCCATACTACTATCTGATAAAACTGGCCCCCAGATTCATTTATTTCATAATATTTTATTAATCATGATTAATTCATTAAACATTTATCAAATACCTATTAGGGGCTAGACAGCTGGGCTCTGGGATTAAAGTGGTGAATGATGAGTGCCTTACAATGGTAATTAGAAGTGTTGGAGAAATGTGGGGTGCTCTAAAAATCTATAGCATAAGATCCAACACAAGGGGAGGAGGTCTTTAAAGAGTGACTGTCAAAAAGAGAGCTGAATTCCATTTATGTGAAATGTCCAGAAGTGGCAAATCTGTAGACACAGAAAGTAGACAGGTCAGTGGTTGCTTGGGGCTGAGAAGCTGGGGAGGAAGGGAGAGTAACTTCTAATAAAAGTTTCTTCCTAGGGTGATAAGAAGGTTCAAAGATTGACTGTGGTGATGACTGTCAAATCTGTGCATGTACTAAAAAACACTGAACCGTAGCTCTTTAAATGGATGAACTGTATGGTATCTCAAAATGTTCATTGTTGTTCAGTTGCTAAGTCGTGTCCCACTCTTTGTGACCCCATGGACTGCAGCACATCATTTTTTCCTGTTCATCACTATCTCCCAGAGCTTGCTCAAACTCGTGCTGGGTTGGATGAAGCACAAGCTGGAATCAAGATTGTCAGGAGAAATATCAATAACCTCAGATATGTAAGTAACACCATCCTTATGGGAGAAAGTGAAGAGGAACTGAAGAGCTTCTTGAAAGTGAAGGAGGAGAGTGAAAAAGTTGGCTTAAAATTCAAGATTCAAAAAACTAAGATCATGGCATCCAGTCCCATCATCTCATGGCAAATAGATGGGGAACAATGGAAACAGTGACATACTATTTTCTTGGGCTCCAAAATCACTGTAGATGGTGACTGCAGCCATGAAATTAAAAGACACTTGCTCCTTGGAAGAAAAGTTATGACCAACCTAGACAGTATATTAAAATGAAGAGACATTACTTTGCTGACAAAGATCCATCTAGTTAAAGCTGTGGTTGTTCCAGTAATCACATATGGATGTGAAATTTGGGCTATAAAGAAAGCTAAGCACCAAAGAATTGATGCTTTTGAATTGTGGTGTTGGAGAAGACTCTTGAGAGTCCCTTGGACTGCAGGGAGATCAAACCAGTCAATCCTAAAGGAAATCAGTCCTGAATATTCATTGGAAGAATTGATGCTGAAACAGAAACTCCAATACTTTGGCCCTTGATGGGAAGAACTGACTCATTCGGAAAGACCTTGATGCTGGGAAAGATTGAAAGCAGGGGGAGAAGGGGACAACAGAGGATGAGATGGTTGGATGGCATCACCAACTCGATGGACATGAGTTTGAACAAGCTCAAGGAGTTGGTGATGGACAGGGAAGCCTGGCGTGCTGCAGTCCATGGGGTTGCCAAGAGTCAGACATGACTGAGAGGCTAAACTGAACTGATATCTATTGAGTCAGTGATGCCATCCAATTATTTCATCCTCTGTTGCCCCCTTCTTCTCCTCCCCTTAATCTTTCCCAGCACCAGGGTCTTTTCCAATGAGCTGGCTCTTCACATCAGGTAGCTAAAGTATTGGAGTTTTGGCTTCAGCATCAGTTCCTTCCAATGAATATTCAGGATTTATTTCCTTTAGGATTGACTGGTTTGATCTCATTGCTGTCCAATGAACTCTCAAGAGTCTTCTCCAACACCACAGTTCAAAAGCATCAATTCTTCAGCGCTCAGCTTTCTTTACAGTCCAACTCTCACATCTATACATGACTACTGGAAAAACCAGAGCTTTGACTAGACGGACCTTTGTCAGCAAAGTGATATCTCAGCTATTTAATATGTTGTCTAGATTTGTTATAACTTTTCTCCCAAGGAGCAAGTGTCTTTTAATTTCATGGCTACAGTCACCATCCACAGTGATTTTGGAGCCCAAGAAAATAAAGTCTGTCACTGTTTCCATTGTTTCCCCATCTATTTGCCATAAAGTGAAAGGAATGGATGCCATGATCTTCAGTTTTTGAATGCTGAGTTTTAAGTCAGCTTTTTCACTCTCCTCTTTCACCTTCATCAAGAGGTTCTTTAGTTCCTCTTCACTTTCTGCCATTAGAGTGGTATCATCTGCATATCTGAGGTTGTTGATATTCTTCCTGGCAACCTTGATTCCAGCTTGTGTTTCATCCAGCCCGGCATTTTGCATGACGTATTCTGCTTATAAGTTAAATAAGCAGGTGATAATATACAGCCTTGACATACTCCTTTCCCAATTTGGAACGGGTCCATTGTTAAATGTTAGGTTCTGTTGCTTCTTGTCCTGCATACAGGTTTCTCAGGAGACAAGTAAAGTGGTCTAGTACTCCCATCTCTTCAAGGATGTTCCACAGTTTATTGATTGTGATTATTTGATTGTGATCCACACAATCAAAGACTTTAATGTAGTCAATGAAGCAGAAATAAATGTTCTTTTGGAATTGCCTTGCTTTTTCTATGATCCAGCAGATGTTTGCGATTTGATCTCTGGTTCTTCTGCCTTTTCTAAATTCAACTTGTACATCTGGGAAGTTCTCAGTTCATGTACTGCTGAAGCCTAGCCTGATGGATTTTGAGTAAAATCTTACCAGCATGTGTGCGTGCATGTGTGCTAAGTCACTTCAGTCATGTTCAACTCTTTGTGACCCTATGGACTGCAATTTACCAGGGTACTCTGTCCATGGGATTCTCCAGGCATGAATACTGGAGTGGGCTGCCATTACTTCCTCTAGGGGAGCTTTCCAACCCAGGGATCGAACCCGAGTCTCTTACATCTCCTGCATTTGCAGGCAGGTTCTTTACACTAGCACCACCTTGTAGGTCAGATAGCATGTGAAATGAGCACAACTGTATGGTAATTTTAACATTCTTTGGCATTGCCCTTCTTGGTACTGGAATGAAAATTTACCTTTTCCAGTTCTGTGGCCACTGCTGCGCTTTCCAAATTTGCTGGCACATTGAGTGCAGCACTTTAACAGCATCGTATTTTAGGATTTGAAAGAGCTCAGTGGAAATTCCATCACCTCCACTAGCTTTGTTCACTAGCTTTCTAAGGCCCACTTGACTTCACACTTTAGGAGGTCTGGCTCTAGGTGAGTGACCACACCACTGTGGTTATCTGGGTCATTAAGATCTTTTTGTACAGTTCTTATGTATATTCTTGTACTTCTTAATTTCTTTTGTTTCTGTTAGGTCCTTGCTGTTTCTGTCCTTTATTGTGCCTATCTTTGCATAAAATGTTCCTTTGGCATCCCCAATTTTCTTGAAGAGATCTAGTGTTTTCCATTCTATCGTTTTCCTCTACTTCTTTGCATTGTTCACTTAGGAAGGCTTATCTCTCATTGCTATTTTCTGGAACTCTGCATTCAGTTGGGTATATCTTTCCGTTTCTCCTTTGCCTTTCACTTCTTTCCTCAGCTATTTCCTCAGACAGCCACTTTGAGAACCCCATGAACACAATAATGTTCATCAGTTCAGTTCAGTTCAGTCACTCAGTCGTGTCTGACTCTTTTCGACCCCATGAATCGCAGCACGCCAGTTCTCCCTGTCCATCACGAACTCCCGGAGTTCACTCAAACTCACGTCCATTGAGTCAGTGATGCCATCCAGCCATCTCATCCTCTGTCGTCCCCTTCTCCTCCTGCCCCCAATCCCTCCCAGCATCAGAGTCTTTTCCAATGAGTCAACTCTTCACATGAAGTGGCCAAAGTACTGGAGTTTCAGCTGCAGCATCATTCCTTCCAAAGAAATCCCAGGGCTGATCTCCTTCAGAATGGACTGATTGGATCTCCTTGCAGTCCAGGGGACTCTCAAGAGTCTTCTCCAACACCACAGTTCAAAAGCATCAATTCTTTGGCACTCAGCCTTCTTCACAGTCCAACTCTCACATCCATACATGACCACAGGAAAAACCATAGCCTTGACTAGACGAACCTTTGTTGGCAAAGTAATGTCTCTGCTTTTTAATATGCTATCTAGGTTGGTCATAACTTTCCTTCCAAGGAGTAAGCGTCTTTTAATTTCATGGCTGCAGTCACCATCTGCAGTGATTTTGGAGCCCCCCAAAAAGAAAGTCTGACACTGTTTCCACTGTTTTCCCATCTATTTCCCATGAAGTGATGGGACCAGATGCCATGATCTTCGTTTTCTGAATGTTGAGATTTAAGCCGACTTTTTCACTCTCCTCTTTCACTTTCATCAAGAGGCTTTTTAGTTCCTCTTCACTTTCTAAAATTCAGCTCAGTAAACTTGAGGCTCTAATTCAGCTTCTTCGAGGATTCCTGAATCAGGTAGTAGCCCATCTGTTAGGAAAAGTGTGGTCTGAGGGATTGTACAAAATGGAAGGTTTCACAGAAAGAAGAATGAGGGCAAAGGATTTTTAATAAAACAATATGAAGGATTATCTTTAGGCCAGAGCATCTTCTTGGAGAAGGCAATGGCACCCCACTCCAGTACTCTTGCCTGGAAAATTCCACGGACAGAGGAGCCTGGTAGGCTGCAGTCCATGGGTTCGCGAAGAGTCGGACACGACTGAGAGACTTCCCTTTCACTTTTCACTTTCATGCATCGGAGAAGGAAATGGCAACCCACTCCAGTGTTCTTGCCTGGAGAATCCCAGGGACGGGGGAGCCTGGTGGGCTGCCGTCTATGGGGTCACACAGAGTCAGACACAACTGAAGTGACTTAGCAGCAGCAGCAGAGCATCTTCTTCTGTGGGAGAGAGGGATAGCAAGGGTGTTACCATGCAGACTGCTTGTCTGCCTGGGGTGGGATGGGGTGGGGAATCGAGCAGGTCCATATGACAGACTGCCTCACTAGTGTTGACTTCAGACTTTCAAGTTCAGTTCAGTCACTCAGTCATGTCTGACTCTTTGCGACTCCACAGACTGCAGCATGCCAGGCCTTCCTGTCCATCACCAACTCCCAGAGTTTACTCAAACTCATGTTCATTGAGTCGGTGATGCCATCCAACCATCTCATCCTCTGTCGTCCCTTCTCCTCCTGCCTTCAATCTTTCCCAGCATCAGAGTCTTTTCAAAGGAGTCAGTTCTTCACATCAGGTGGCCAGAGTATTGGAGTTTCAGCTTCAACATCAGTCCTTTCAATGAATATTCAGGACTGATTTCCTTTAGGATGGACTGGTTTGATCTCTTTGCAGTCCAAGGGACTCTCAAGAGTCTTCTCCAACACCACAATTCAAAAGCATCAATTCTTTGGTGCTCAGCTTTCTTTATGGTCCAAGTCTCACATCTATACATGACTACTGGAACAACCATAGCTGTGACTAGACGGATTTTTGTCAGCAGAGTAATGTCTCTGCTTTTGAATATGCTGTCTGGGTTGGTCATAACTTTTCTTCCAAGGAGCTGCTGCTGCTTCTGCTGCTAAGTCCCTTCAGTCGTGTCTGACTCTGTGTGACCCCATGGACTGCAGCCTACCAGGCTTCTCCATCCATGGAATTTTCCAGGCAAGAGTACTGGAGTGGGTTGCCATTGCCTTCTCCATTCCAAAGAGCAAGTGTCTTTTAATTTCATGGTTCCAGTCACCATCTGCAGTGATTTTGGAGCCCCCCAAAATAAAGTCTCTTACTGTTTCCCCATCTATTTGTCATGAAGTGATGCGACCAGATGCCATGATCTTAGTTGTCTGAATGTTGAGTTTTAAGCCAACTTTTTCACTCTCCTCTTTCACTTTTTATCAAGAGGCTCTTTAGTTCTTCTTCGCTTTCTGCCATAAGGGTGGTGTCATCTGCATTATCTGACGTTATTGATATTTCTCCCAGCAATCTTGATTCCAGCTTGTTCTTCAACCAGTCCAGCATTTCTCATGATGTACTCTGCATATAAGTTAAATAAGCGGGTGACAGTATACAGCCTTGACGTACCCCTTTCCAGATTTGGAACCAGTCTGTTGTTCCATGTCCATGTTCTAACTGTTGCTTCTTGACCAGCACACAGATTTCTCAGGAGGCAGGTCAGGTGGTCTGGTATTCCCAACTCTTCAAGAATTTTCCACAGTTTGTTGTGATCAACACAAAGGCTTTGGCACAGTCAGTAAAGCAGAAGTAGATGTTTTTCTCGAACTCTCTTGCTTTTTTGATGATCATGGATGTTGGCAGTTTGATCTCTGGTTCCTCATAGGGGACTGGAATGCAAAAGTAGGAAGTCAAGAAATACCTGGAGTAACAGACAAATTTGGCCTTGGAGTACAGAATGAAGCAGGGCAAAGGCTAATATAGAGTTTTGCCAAGAAAACACACTGCTCATAGCAAACATCCTCTTCCAACACACAAGAGAAGACTCTACACATGGACATAGCCAGATGGTCAATTCTGAAATGAGACTGGTTATAGTCTCTGCAGCCAGAGATTGAGAAGCTCTATACAGTCAGCAAAAACAAGACCGGTAGCTGACTGTGGCTCAGATCATGAACTCCTTATTGCCAAATTCAGACTTAAATTGAAGAAAATAGGGAAAACCACTATTCATGTATGACCTAAATCAAATCCCTTATGATTATACAGTGGAAGTGACAAATAGATTCAAGGGATTAGATCTGATAGCCAAAGTGCTTGAAGAACTATGCATGGAGGTTCATGACATTGTACAGGAGGCAGTGATCAAGAACACCCCCAAGAAAAAGAAATGCAAAAAAGGCAAAATGGTTGTCTGCGACTTCCAAACTGGTTGATTAACATCAATTCCCGGTAAAGGTTGAAACTAAATTAGGTCAAGTACTAAATCTAGTTTTGCTATCATGGGCTTCATCAAATTAATGTCAATTGGGTGTGTGGTTTTTCTCTTTAAATACTTATATATGTAAAAGAGATGTCAACTGAGAGGAATTAGCTAAGGAACAAAGTGTATATACACAGAGGGAATCATGTACTCATTGGAGGAAAGTGTGTGGCATTTTGAAGATTCAAAAAAAAAAAAACCCTGCAGCTGGCACATTCCTTTAAAGAATATAATGAGAGTTGAAGCTGAAGTTATATATTGAACAGGCTCATGTTATGTAGCTATGAAAGCCATAACAAAAGTTTGAGATTTTATCCTAAAAACAGTACTCCCAGTGAATTTAAGGTTCTTTCTTTGCAGCAAAAGAATTTACAGACAAGCAGGGAGGTTAAGAAAGTAAGAGCTTATTTAAGAGAAGGGAGTGGCAGAAGACAAAATGGCTAGATAGCATCATAGACTCAATGGACATGAATCTGAGCAGTTTCCAGAGATACTGGAAGACAAAGACCAACAAAATGTCTGTTTAGTCAAAACTATGGTGTTTCCAGTGGTCATGTATGGACGTGAGAGTTGGACCATAAAGAAAGCTGAGCACCGAAGAATTGATGCTTTTGAACTGTGGTGTTGGAGAAGACTCTTGAGAGTCCCTTGGACTGCAAGGAGATCCAACCAGTCCATCCTAAAAGAAATCAGTTCTGATTATTCATTGGAAGGACTGATGTTGAAGCTGAAACTCCAATACTTTGGCCACCTGGTGCAAAGAACTGACTTCTTGGAAAAGACCCTGATGCTGGGAAAGATTGAAGGCAGAAGGAGAAGGGGATGACAGAGGATGAGACGGTTGGATGGCATCACTGACACAATGGACATGAGTTTGAGTAGGCTATGGGAGTTGGTGATGGACAGGGATGCCTGGCGTGCTGCAGTCCATGGGGTCTCAAAGAGTCAGAAGCAACTCAGCTACTGAACAACGATGCTCTCAGAGGGCAAACAGGTGAGGAGCTGCTGCCCTGTGTTTCTTTGGCAAGTTGGTTATGAGGGGCATACAAATGAAGGGGCAGAATATTCACTGGGGAAGGAGTCTAGGCACTGTATTCCTTAGAATAAAAATTTTCATCCCAGCTCCATTTTCCTGAGGGGAGGAGGGATTTTTGTCCTTTAGCTTAAATCAGAAGTGTCATCATCACTTCAGAGCATGATTGGTACTTATCTGCAAGGCTAATTTTATTGTAAGAACACAATGAGCAAGGTTACAGTTGGATGCAGGAGATTCCCGCTTTTCCCCACCTTTCTTTGTCTGATTCCAAGTCACTTATCACCTCAAAAGGGTGGTTTCCTGTCTGTCTGGAGGTTCCTGTTTTTCTTTGTCTGCCCGTGGACCCCCACTGTTTACAAGCGTTGCAAGATTTCCTGCCACCTGGTCCCTGCCCCCATTCTCTGCTCATACCTAGCTATCTGCCTGCTGTAACAACAGGAAGCCATTGTTGTGTGATACTAAGCATTGTAACTCCCGCTACCATGCAGAGTGAAGAGAGGGGGCAGTATATTTGGGAAACCAGGTAGTCGGTATTACAATTCTCTGGACACAAGGTATTGGTTGTTGTTAGATTAGGACGGTGGCCATAGGAATGGCTTCCCTGATAGCTCAGTTGGTAAAGAATCCGCCTGCAATGCAGGATACCTGGGTTCAATCTCTGGGTTGGGAAGACCCCCTGGAGAAGGGAAAGGCTACCCACTCCAGTATTCTGGCCTGGAGGATTCCATGGACTGTATGGTCCATGGGGTTGCAAAGCATTAGACATGACTGAGCAACTCACACAGGAGTGGACAAATTCAGCAGGACATGTTGATGGGTTGGAACTGAGATGTGGCAGAGCACTGAAGCTGATGTGCTCAACTGGACAGATGATGAACTGAGAATACTAGAAAAGGTCCAAGTTTCAGGGTTGGGGAGCAAGATTAATTTTGTTAATATACTTAGAACACTAATGAGGGAGCAAGGGTGCTGTGTGCAGTAATGAGTTCTCTACTGGAATTATCCAAGTTGGACCAGAGATCTCTGAGCTATGTGTTCACTGTTTGTGCTTTGAAGTAAGTTGTGGACTAAATAACCAAGTTCCTATTCAGCCCTAATGGTCGACCACAAGCTAGTGCCATTTCTGCCAGAATTTGGTTCCCCAAACAGTTCACGACTAAAATAAAACCCTCTTGCCTGGAATTTGAATTCCTCAGAATCACCCACACTAGGTTAATAATTAAAGGTTCCTCATACTGTCTACCTTTGTTTGTTTCACCTGTGTGCAGAATTCCAGTTTCACAAAATCCTCCCAGCAGTATTATTTAATCTAGTGTCAAAGAAAGGTGTATATATTCCACCGACCCAAGGACAAGTCTCTACTAGCCCAAGAAGGTGGGAGGCTGCAGAAGCCACAGAAACTGACCCTGCCCAAACCCAAAACAGAGGAGAGGACTCCTACAAAGCTAACCTTTGTATTTTTTCTCACACCCTATCCAAGCATGGCTCAGCTGGTAAAGAATCCACCTGCAATGTGGGAGACCTGGGTTTGATCCCTGAGTTGGGAAGATCCCCTGGAGAAGGGAAAGGCTATCCTCTCCAGTATTCTGACCTGGAGAATTCCATGCACTGTATAGTCCATGGGGTCGCAAAGAATTGGACACGACTGTGCAACTTTCACTTCACTTCATCCAAGCATCTAGCACTGTGCCCTTACAGCCCCACAGCCTTCAGGTAGCCCCACAGTGTGGCCCCACAGATCATCGACTGATCCTCCAGTCCTAGGGTGGGGGTGCAGTGAGAGGATGCTAATTTTCAAACATAAAATCAAAAATAGAAAAGTATAAAAGGGGAGAAGAAATAAGAGAGTAATATATATTTTGTGTTAGGGCTGTCTCCTCAGTCCCCAGGGAAGCAGTAAACACTTCCCTAGTGGTCCTTTATTGATTGTCCTATTAAATGCTCTAGGAGAAGTCGAGGGGATTTGTTTGACAGCTTTATTCCCACCCGATTCTTCTCCAGGTGCTAAGTTGCACACCTACCCTAACACAAGGCCCACCAGGACTTCAGGCTCCTGCCCTTCCTTCAGACTTGCTCTGTTGCTGCTGTTCCTCTAAGGGTAAGCATTTCGCCTTCTTTTCCTTCTGCTTCAAATCTCAGCACAAAACTTTCTGGGCCTCACTTGCATCTTCCTGACTTTCCTCATCTCTGAAACGGGAATAATAAACACGACGGTGGGAGTAACAGTAAAACTGACCTATTACAATTGTTGTGAGGATTAAACATTACATATACTTGAAAATCTGCTGGAAACCGCAAAAGACTATAAAGTTAGACGTTGTTTTCTGGCTTTTATTTCTAAAGTATATTTCAGTGGTTGGAATGGGTGGGTACCAGGGTGCTGTTCTCTCAGGGAGATTAATGCCAGGCGTCGCCAAGCGTTTCAGAAGAAAACGCCACTCTGCTTCAAAAGGGACGTCAAGCCCACCTTGCACAAAGGCTTTTGGTGGTCTTTCGGTGCATCAGCTGGGGGCGTGGGAACACCATGTATGCAGATGCGGGGCGCCTCGGGAGTCGCAAGCCGCACCCTCTCCGCCCCCGCGCAGGCCTCCGCTCGCCCGGGGCGCGCTTCTTCCCACAGCCCCGGGCGCTCTTCCTCCCCGGCCGCCTGGGGACGATAAGGCATGGGGTCTCGGGAGCTCTAATCCTGGGCGCGATTCTGCAGGTGACGGAGAACTCTCGAGGCCCCGGCAGAACTGATCACTTCGGGGCGTCCGGAACACGCCCTCGTCGGAAAGTCAGGTTAGTGGGGGTGGAACCCAAGGAGGCTCCAGGTGTGGAAGGAACAGGCCTAGATGGGAAGCGGCTCTAGGTGCCCTCGTGTTGGGGGAACGAGGTGGATCTCGCCATCCATTTCAGAGCTGGACGTCCCGCCAGGCGGCCCAGGGACTTTCTAGAACAACCCCATGCGCCGAGGCCGCAGGGAGTCGGAAGCCGGCCGGGCGCGGGAGCCGGCGGGGCTCGGCGTCCTCACCTGTCTGGGGCCGCCTCTCCGCAGGCCTCAGTTTCCGTGTGTGAGAAATGGGCTGACTACGAGCTCACCCCCTCACCGAGAGAAAGCGGCTGGGGGGTTCCGGCTCAGCGCCTCTACAGAAACCACTCGAGAAAACAGAGTCTGTTTCGGTTTTAGTTCAAAGAAGAAAAAAAAAAGCAATAGCTGTGAACCTTGCCCAGAAATGCTTGTCAGGTTGAGCGAGAAGCCGGCTAAGCGAACGAGCACAGGAAGGACGAATTGGCCAGGTGGCGGGTAAAGGTAACTCGCCACTTGTGAAGATGCACCGGCCGTATCAGCCCCGGCTGTCTCAGGAGACTGAGTCGCACACGGTTGAAGTAACAGATACCGAGAGCGGCCTCCTCTGAGCTTGCGCAGTACCCGCGTCTCCCCCCCACCCCGAGCTCGCGCCCCACCCCCGAGCTCGCTCGCGCCCCGCCTACTCGCCCTCCCCTTCCCCAGCCCGGCCGCCCGCGCAGAGCATTGTGGGACACAAACAAAGTGCC
>NW_011494777.1:5916764-5936682 GCF_000754665.1 Bison bison bison | reverse complement strand
CGGGCCGCCGCCACCTCGCCGCCTCAGCCTGGCGGGGAGGAGGAGGAGGAGCAGCAGGCCTCCGGCCTCCGGCACCGCCGCCCGCAGGTAACCGGGAAGGGAGGGCAAGGCCGGCCCTTCCTCGCCGCCCGTGCCCTCGGGCGGCCCCCCATCTGGGTGCTGGGCGGAAGGGAACGCCGGGTCTCATCACCCCCATCCGCCCCGGGAGACACCCCGCAGGTTCCCCTCAAAGGCGTCTAAGCCTTCAGGGAGGAGATTGGCCCTGCGCCCCGCCGTCTGGGAGATTTTACCCCGATCTCCCAGGGCGCCCCTCGACCGCGCGCGCGTGTGCTCAGCACCCTGACCCCGAGGAGGCGGGGTGCTAGCGTCTCACCTGGTCGAGCCGAGACACACAGCTCCCCCCCTCTCCCCCGCTTCTTTTTCTTTCGTATTGGAAAGAAAGGGGTGGCATTTATTTAAAAAACGAAAACCTTTTTTCTTCCCTACCTGGGGCACAGTCTGCGTCTAGTCGTTTTCTGCTGGCCTAACCAGAAAAGGGTTACCTGCGAGTGAAATGATAAGTACGTTAGAAGGAAACGGCATGCTTGTTAGTGGTTTGAAGCTTAACCAGAATTTAGAATAAAGCCTAATAATGGTGTGCCTTATTGGAACTTAATTATAGAAATGAAGGCCAAAGCTTACATTTTTTTCGGCATGTAAGTGAATTATAGATTTTGGTCAAGAAGACATTCTAACTTCCACTTATTTTCTTACTGTTTTATTCGGATAGAGGCTAATACCAAAAGCAGACTTCACAATTTGAGAGCTACTAATAGTTTGGATAGGTAGGTTTTTTTTTGTCTGGAGAGTTTCAGTTGGAATTACTGCATTTAAAAAAATACTGTGTATATCTTCATTTATACAGTCAGTTGCTCCCATTACTTCCCTTTGACTGCCAATGGATATTTAATTTTACCTGATGTAGTTTCCTAATCATAGAATGTGGCAATAATGAAGGGAATGTTTTGTTATTGTTATTGTTAGTCTTATATTTTACAGTGTTTGCATTAATTATGAGAACCTTTTCCATATCTGATCTGATTTGCAGAACAACCTAATGACTTAGATGATATTGAGTTTTACAGGTGAGAGAAACTTAAGTAATGTTAAGTAACTTGCTTTAGGCCACACAACTAGTGATAAAGGTGAGATTTATACCCAGATATGTTTCCAGTGTAGGTGTGTTTTCTACTGTACCTTCAGTACAGGTACACCTTTTTTTTTTTTTAACACTTATTTATGAAAAATAATCAGTCTCTTTGAAATTGAGGAAAAATTTCAATGAATATCCCAGTACCTAAGTTCTGTGATTGACATTTCTGCCATGTTGTTCCCTCCCTTTCTGTGTGTAATCACTTGAAAGTAAATTGCAAACACCATGACACTCCAATATTTCCTCCTGCGGTTATACTGACCCCAGTATCATTATCAACACTTTTCTAAATTAGCAATCCATATGCAAATATCTGGGGTCTCTTTGGGAAATCAACCCCCACCCCACCCCCCAGCTGTATTCAGTTAAGATTCACACATTGTATTTGTTAATTATGCCTTGGATCCTTTTTTTAGAAGACCAGTACCCATCTCCTTTCATTCTGCCAGTGAACCAAACCACTTGCTTTATAAGAACGCTCCCACTTTTGGGACTTGTCCGTTTCCTGATGGTGTCATTTAATGTAATTCTCTGTCCTAATTTTCCTGTTACTGGAAGTTAGGTCTAAAGAAAAGCTAGATTAGTTTAAGGAAAACTTTTATTTGGCAAGAATATTTCATAGATGATGCTATGTACCTATGTACTTTTATGTTACATCATGCTACAGTATTTAGGATACTAAATGCGACCACTTGCTCAAAGTGGTAACTACCAGATTTACTGTAACGGTTTGGTTTGCCTGTTTGTGATTTGTATATGATCTTGGGGTAATATCTTGACCCCAAGCAAACAACCTGTTTCTGGGTACCTTTTGCTCTGTGATAGCACCCATTGATGACTGTTGCTTCAATCAGTTATTTTATTGGAGATTTTCTGTCAAGATTTCTTTCATTAACTAGGAGTGAACTGAACTTTCTCCTAAAAATGTTAATGTCCTCCCTTTAGTTATCAATATTCAGGGTAAAGAGTTCGGGAGTTAGTCACCCCCACTGCATGCATTGCATAATGGTGGCAAATCAGATTTTTTTTCTTCTTTTTTGTGGGAATACTATGGACTGATGAGTTTTGATTTTTTTTTTTTTTAATATAACCGTTACAGTCGTTTTTCTTTTTGACGATCAAACTGTCCCAAATTTGGGCAGTAAAACCCTTTCATGTTGGTTCCTGTGTCTTTTTAATGCTCCTGCTCACCATTAGTCTTGGAACACTCTCTGGTGCAGAATATCCCAGGCTCGCCTTGTTACTTTCCTTGTCCCAGATCTGGAATGGGCTTTTCATCCAAGAAGTCTTGACTCTTTTTAGTGAGAAATGTTGTATAGAAACCAGGATCTAACTGTTTGGCATCTTCATACTGCTGGAGTGTCACTGGGTCTAGGCCCTTTGAGAAGGGAGAACAAAAAATGGTGTTTTGCTTGTTTGTTTAAGCAAATTCATAGGGATATATCCAATTCAGATTTAACATAGCAGGTTTTTCTTTTCTTTGTCTTTTGTCTTAAAAATCGTAGTTCCTAATAAAATGAACATTCTCGCCGTATCCTACTATATATACTTAAAATCATTTCAATATTTTACCAATATCACTACTAGCAGTAAACTTCTGAGTAAAGTTTTAAGATTTCTTTGCATTTATTCTTGTCGTTAGAATATATTGCATGAAGGCTGTGTAATCAGAGTACTTACTGTGTTCAGAAGTCACTTGAAGTACTTTCTCTGGTTATGCTGCCAATTTGATATGGTTCACTGGTTCCATTTTTTATTTTATGGTTTTCTTTTTTTTTTCCCCAAAAGAAATAACTTTTTATTGCAGTATAGTTGATTTGAAACTTGTTAGTTTCAGGTATAAAGCAAAGTGATTCACATATATATATTCTTTTCAAATTCTTTTCCTTTATAGGTTATTACAAGATATTGAATATAGTTTCCTGTACCATACAGTGGGTCCTTGTTGTTTATTTTATATCTAGTAGTGTGTATCTGTTAATCCTAAACCCCTAATTTCCTCCCTGCTTTGGTAGCCGTAAGTTTTGTTTTTGTGAGTCTGTTTCTGTTTTGTAAATAAGTTCATTTATATCACTTTTTTAAGATTCCACATGTAAGTGATGTATGATATTTGTCTTTCTCTGTCTTACTTCCCTTAGTATGGTAATCTCTAGGTTCGTGGCATTATTTTAGTTTTTTAAGGAACCTCCATACTGTTCTCCATAGTGCCTGCACTAGTTTACCTTCCCGGCAACAGTATAGAAGGATTCCCTTTTTAAATTTTATTTTTGAGTATATAAATTATATGTGCTTAGTCGCTCAGTCATGTCTGACACTTTGTGACCCCGTGGACTATAGCCCGCCAGGGGGGCTTGTCCATGGGGATTTTCTAGGCAAGAATACTGGTGTGGGTTGCCATGCCCTCCTCCAGGGGATCTTCCCAACCCAGGGGTTGAACCCAGGTCCCTCAATGCAGGCAGATTCTTTACCATCTGAGCCACTAGGGAAGCCCAAGAATACTGGAATGGGTAGCCTATCCCTTCTCCAGAGGATCTTCCCGACCCAGTTATTAAACAGGGGTCTCCTGCATTGCAGGCAGATTCTTTGCCAGCTGAGTTACCAGGGAAGGCCATATAAACTATATACAAGGTTCAGAAGTCAAATATTTTAAAAGTATTTTTAAAGAGGCCTTACCCGAGTTAGTTTTAAAATGTAGTGTTATTTAACTCTGTCATACCTTTTAATATCTAATAGATTCATATATCTTCACTGTAAGAGGATTAACAGTGGACAGAGTGTGTTACTTAACGTGAAGTGATATTGGAGTACATTTATATTTTGCAGTTACATTCCAATTTCTCTGGCAAAGAGAAAGCACTAGACTAATCTTTAGAGGTGAGCAAAGAAGTAGATTTCAGGCTTATTTTTGCAAGCTTTACTTTGAAAAATCACTTTATTGATGGGTCAGTTCTTCTTTTTTTCTTTTGGCCATGTGGCCTGTGGGATCTTAGTTCCCCAACCAGGTATTGAACCTGGGCCCTGGCAGCAAAAGCCTGGAATCCTAACCACTAGGCCACCAGGGAATTCTGAAAATCATGTCTTCAAAGAGGCAGACAGTTGATACAGTTTTATAAATCCATTTACTTATATGTAACACAACAGAACTGATGTACATATGCTATCTGCAGATATAAAAGGTATTTGGATGTGTGATCAGTGAAAATAGTACTTTTTTTTGATTGGGCAAAATGTGATAGAATCTATAATTATGCCTTCAAATGAAGATTTAAGAAGGAGCAGTCAATGGTTGTCTGAAGTGAGAATACAATTACAGAGTTTATCAGCTGCCTATCACCCAGGAAAAGATGAGTGCACGGTGTGGTTCCCTCTGTACACCACCACTGCTTTTGTTAACAGAGCAAACATTCTTCCTCAGGGAACAGAGTGGGGAAATGAACAATGCTTATGCATTGGGCCCATTTGCCTTTATCCTGTCTTTAATCTTGGTAAAATATACTGCTGAAGATTATTAGGAAACACAAAGTGATGAAAAAGTGCCACAAACAGTAGCATAGGTGTATATTCTCACACATAGCAGCTGGAAACTGTTTTGGTAGACTGAGTGGGCTCGTACAGTTATGAGAATTGCCAGCATTTGTTGAGCCTTTCAAAAAGGTATCACCATGCTAAATATTTCATACATCATCTCATTCAGATCCTACTTTAACCCTTTGTTATTGCCACTTGTATCTTTGCAAATAAGTAAAGTGATATCCAGGCGTCAAACTAAAGTCTGTCTTTGGTGTTGCACTTAACACATTACTGCATCTCACAATTAAATGTGTCATAAAATTGGATATATTTTCATTCAGCATGAATCACAAGAAATACATGACTGACATTAGTCCTACCGCAGCACTGAAGATTGCATCTGAAATTTTCCATAATAAAATGTTGGAGGTTTTAAACTTTGAGGAAGTGTTTTTAGCCTTGTAAAGGATAGAATTCTCTTGTTACTGAAAATGGGGAAGCATCAGAGATTATTGTAAAGGGATTTCATATTGAATATATGTGTGTGTATATATATAAATACATATCTCCCCCCTCACCGTGGTTTCCTGGCATTTTGTAGACGACAAGTGAGCATATCTTTATATATGCTATAATGGGATGTCTTAATGCATGCAACCACCACATTCATGATTGAAACAGTTCTTCTTGTATCTTGACTGATTTCTTGAAATTTATCTCCTATTAAACTGAAAGCCACTTTCGTTTTTTCCTTTGTTCTTTATATCAGAAATACTTCACTCCATAATGAGCTGGAAATCTCTGGATTTTTAGTCATGGCATCTAAAAATAGTGATTGTTTATGTGCCTTTAAAAAGATAAAGATACATTAAATTTATATTACACTCCTGCTTGATGGGCACTTTCTTCACTAACATTATTATTAGTGCCAAAGGTGACTTCAGCCAGCACATTTTTACATAACTGATTCTGGAGTAAATCACTGACGTACATCATTGTGGTCCTTCGCATTGATAATTCTGTCTTGCTGCTGCTGCTAATTTGCTTCAATCGTGTGCGACTCTGTGCAACCCCATAGACGGCAGCCCACCACGCTCCCCTGTCCCTGGGATTCTCCAGGCAAGACTACTGGAGTGGGTTGCCATTTCCTTCTCCCATGCATGTGTGCTAAGTTGCTTCAGTCGTGTCTGACTCTGTGACCCTATGGACAGCAGCCCACCAGGCTCTTCTGTCCACAGGATTCTCTAGGCAGGAATACTGGAGTGGGTTGCCATTTCCTTCTCCAAATTCTATAGAGTGAAAATTGATGAATGAAACTAATGTCTCAGTTTTCTAGGAGAACATCATTTCTGTTTCCATATTGAGTATTCTTCCATTTTAGTAATGTATACCTTTAAAAAAAACCTTAAAATTACAAATGTTTGATACCCCAGTTTCAATATTCTATACTGTTATCTGTCTATAGGTATTAAATGGTGTATGTAGGTTTTTTTTTTTTTTAATGTTGACATGATTTGGTTTTAACAGTTTTTGATGCAGTCAGCTTACAAACAACTTGAGGTTACATATAACCAAGAGTTTGAATCTTTGGAATCAAGATTTTGTGGAACTACTACCCTCTGGCTTCTGAAACAATGTAATTCTTTGTAAAAATGATTTTCCCTTGATTCACATCTTAACCTAAGTATCTGATTATCACCTACTGTTAGCAAGCAAGCTTGTTCAGAACTTTGTTGTTTTTTAGTTGATGAGTCGAGTTCAGAGCCTTTGTAGCTCCTTGGACTATAGCTCCATGGGCTATATAGCACACCAGCCTCTTCTTTCCATGGTGATTTTTCAGGCAAGAATACTGAAGTGGGTTGCCATTTCATTCTCCAGGGTATCTTCTTGGATCAGGGATTGAACCTGTGTCTCCTGCACTGGCAGGTGGATTCATACTACTGAGCTACCAGGTTAGCCCCTATTTGGAACTATCCTCTATTAAATGTGGCATGTTTAGTTTTGTAGGCTGGATAATTTCATTAGGCTCATGAGTGGGAGGATTATTCCAACTATTTTGGGGAAGGGGCAGAGATTTCCAAGAACTGGGCCACTGCCCACTTTTTGGGCTTTATAGTCAGCCTTGGAACTATCTTGGGGGCTTCCCAAGTAGCTCAAATGGTAAAGGAACTGACTGCAGTGCCGGAGATCTAGGTTCAGTCCCTGAGTCAGGAAGATCCCCTAGGGAATGGCATGGCAACCCACTCCAGTGTTCTTGCCTGGAAAATCCCATGGACAGAGGAGCCTGGCGGGCTACAGTCCTCGGGGTCGCAAATAGTTAGACACAGCTAAGCAACTAACACACACAGACACACACACACTTGGAACTATCTTGGCGCCTGTGGATGTTTAATTTAGCGTGCTGATTGTTATAGTGAGTGAGGCTTAGTGTCTAGTGGAAGTAGACTTGTCTGCCACCTTGGACCTACTTGCTTTATGTCATGTCCTCGGGCTATGTCGTTCTTTTAAAGGCTGTGCCCTGCCACCTTCCCTCCTGTTTCACATTTGGAGTGCTTCCTAGGCGGGAAGTGAGCTACTTTAGGGTAAGTCACTCTGGTGTATACAGCTGGCCTCAATTTGGGCTTTCTCTCAAGTCAATTTGTCTTGCATTTGATTGGCATACCCTGTTGAAGAGAGGAATTGTTAGACTGCCTGATTTGGGAACCGGTTCGTTTGCTTTTCCAGAGCTAGGCTTGCCCATTTGTTTGAAGGCCTCCATTTGGGAGTGGAAGTGGAATTTTAGACCACACCTCTTCTGCTTTTCTGTGTTACCGTAGCTTAGTTGTTGTTTATGTTTTTGTGTATGTCACTTTGGGATAAGCTACATATGGTCCTTTTTTTCTGGGCTGCATTTCGTCTGATTATTTCTTTGTGGGGCAATGTGTTTGTTGTTTGTATGTGTGTTAGTACCTGCGTTGGCCAGTTAAGACATCTTTGGTGAATAACAGGTCTGGGATGTGACAATACCGACTTTCTTATTGCTTAGGTTTCGCCTGTGGTGGTCCATTGGTTAGGATTTTCCCTTTTGAACTATCCTTGGTCATTCGTTCAGCTTTATCTCTGATGGGACATTGGTTGGGATTCTCCCCTTTTCGGTGCTAGGGAACTGTGACACTGAGAGAACAGTTTGAATTGCTGTTTGCTTGTTAATTGGTGACACCAGCCGTGAATAATTAAGTGTAGATGATCAGAGTTTTTACTTCATCTTACAGTCCCCCGGAGTTATTTGCAAAACTTAAGAGATCTGTAGCTGTGCTTTGTAAGTGAAAGAAAATGTATCAATCAATACTCCCTGAGATCTGGAAGGCAAAGGCCCCTAATAGATTGACTATTTTGTCAAAGTGTGTCTTTCGCAGTTGCTTTTATCTTGAGGGTATGTGTGTGTATGTGAATGAGTGTCTTGGTACCTGAATCCAAATCTCTTTTTCTCATTTTGCTGAAAGAAGACTTGTGAATGTGAGTGGATGGTATGTATTACTGTATTTGTTTAAACTGGCTTGTTAGTGTAATATCCTCAAGGTTCATCCATATCATAGCATATATCAGAATTTTCTCCCTTTTTAAGGCTAAATAATATTCCATTTTATATATATATACCACATTTTGTTTATCCATTTATCTGTTGATAGATATGGGCTATAGTGAATAATGCTCCTGTGAACATTCATGTTACAAGTATATGATCATGTCTCTGCTTCCAGTTCTTTGGCCTATATACCCAGACGTAGAATTGCTGTATCACATGGTAATTCTGTGTCTAATTTCTTTGAGTAACAGCCATAGTATTTTACATAGTATCTATACTTACATTCCCACCAACAGTGCACAAGGGCTCTTTATCCACATCCTAGGCAACACTTATCTTCTGTTACTTTGTCTTTTATAGTAGTCATGTTAATGAATGTGAGATGGCAAAGTGTGTGGGGATAGGTCATTGATTTCTAGACCGTCTTCTCTTTGTGTACATTTAAAGCTATAAATTTTACCCTAAGCACTACTTTAGCTGCATTCTACAAATGTTGATAATGTTGTATTTTCATTATTACTCAGTTAGAAATACTTTCCAGGGATTTCCATGTCAAGTCCAGTGGTTAAGACACTGTACTTCCAAGGCAAGGGCCATGGGTTTGGTCCTTGGTTGGGAAATTAAGATCCCACATGCTCTGTGGCAAAAAAAAAAAAAAAAGAGACAAAACAAAGCTTTCTAATTTCCTTTGTTGATTCCTTCATTACTATGGGTTATTTAGAAGTGTGTTATTTAAAATACCTGGAATTTTCTTGATAGCTCAATGATTTCTAATTTTTTAATTTGTGATTAGAGAACACACTCTGGGTGCATTCATTCATTATAAAATTTATTAAGATTTGTTTTATGGTCCAATTGGTGAACATACCTTGTTGCACTTGAAATGTGTACCAATGATTTTGTGTCACTGGTAATACTTTTTGTCATGAAGTATACTTTGTCTCATGTTCAGTTCAGTTCAGTTCACTTGCTCAGTCGTGTCTGACCCTTTGCGACCCCATGAATCGCAGCACGCCAGGCCTCCCTGTCCATCACCAACTCCCGGAGTTCACTCAGACTCACGTCCATCGAGTCAGTGATGCCATCCAGCCATCTCATCCTCTGTCGTCCCCTTCTCCTCCTGCCCCCAATCTCTCCCAGCATCAGAGTCTTTTCCAGTGAGTCAACTCTTCGCATGAGGTGGCCAAAGTACTGGAGTCTCAGCTTTAGCATCATTCCTTCCAAAGAAATCCCAGGGCTGATCTCCTTCACAATAGGGATAGCCAGTTCTTGCCTTCCAGTACTTACAGTTTGCATGGTATATCTTCTAACATACCTCTTTGGTTTTTTATTTAAAGTAGATTTCTTATATAAAGTGCATGTAGTTGGGCTTGCTTTTTCAGTCCTGTGATAGTGATAGTGAAAGTTGCTCAGGCGTGTCTGAGTCTTTGCGACCCCATGGACTATACAGTCCATGAAATTCTCCAGGCCAGAATACTGGAGTGGGTAGCCTATCCCTTCTCCAGGGGATCTTCCCAACCCAGGAATTGAACCAGGGTCTCCTGCATTGCAGGCAGATTCTTTACCAACTGAGCTGTCAGGGAAGCCTAGTCTCTCTTCTTTTTAGTTTAAATGTCTGTTAGTCCATTAAAATTTAATGTAGCTATATTTTACAGTATTTCGAAAAACAGACACATATTTGTCTGCTCCCGCTGCTCTAGCAAAAGTACCACAACCCGGATGGCTTAAAGAGAAAATTTTGTCTCAGCTCTGGAAGTTAGAAGTCTGAAATCTTGGTGTTGGCAGGGTTGGTTCCTCTTAAGGGAAGGAACTTTACAAGAGAAGGAGCTCTTCTTGGCCTCTCTCCTTGCTTTTGCTTGTGGCAGCATAATTTCAGTCTTAACATGGCCTCTGTCTTTGAATTTTACTTTATATAAGTACATCCTAACTACCTCAGTTTAGTTTGATTACTTTTGTAAAAAGCCTGTTTCCAAATAAGGTAACATACTCAGGTACTGGGGATTAGGATTTCAACATATCTTTTAGGGGATACGCTTCATAAGACAGCAGTGCAAAAGTGTTTTAGGTAAAGTCACTAGTGTACATATTTTAAAGCACGCAGAGTAGGACTTGGTATGAACACTTAAAAACTCTTTAGGGAAATACAGAGCTCTTTAAATGCTAATTGACTATAAAAGTGACTTAAATTTGACTTGCTTATTAAGGATCCAAGAGACTGAAATAAGATATACCCTTTCTTCAGGCTTTCTTTTTAGTAAAAAATGATTTGATGTTAATTGCTAGTATTCCTTAAGTACTGTGGTTGAATTCTTGTAAATGGCAACTTCTAAGTTGGGGACAAGGGACTGAATCTGTGTTTTTTAGTCAGATCTTTCTTCAAATCCTGGTTTTATTACTTCTATTTCCTCCTTTTAACTGGATCTTAAAAATTCTTTCCTGAAAATTGTGACCACGGTGAGATAAAGACACTTGGTGGGAGTTACTCAGTGTATATTAATGTATTTTCCCTGGATGTAGAAATTAATAATAAGCACAATTCTGGTTACCAGCAATGAGAGGAGTTTCTAATAATGTTACTGGTTTTATTGATTTATTGCTTTAACTCCAGGTAAATCTCATTCTTTTTCTCAGAGTGCTGAACTAGAAAACTTAACTCATGGAATAAAATAATTAAAAATTTTACTTGATTAAAAAGTGGCTAGTTATAAAAGTTAAAATGACCTTTTTTTATAACTCAGATACAGTAATTCATTTGGAATTATTTGTAAAAAATAAAGACTTAAGGAAGACCTTTGAGGGTTAAACTGTTGTCAGATAAAGATCACATGCACTTTTATTAGTGTTCATGCTCTCAAATATGAGTACTCATATGAAAAAGTTTAGTACTCCATTCAGAAAAAAAGGTGTGATTCCTTTCATGGAAAAATACAGATACTTGTTTTTGGTTAGATTGACAACATAGTGACAGTTTTTCTTAGAACAAAATTTAAAGTATGAGGCACTGTAGCATTTGTCCAAAACACTTGATTCTAAAGGAAATGATAGTGAAAAACATTTTTTAACAATAACTTTCTGGAGAAGGAAGTTGGTAAGTTGTAATTTTCACTACTTCACTCATATTTCTATGTAATTTGAGCATGAACTTTCTTCTTTCATCCTTGCTTAAACCATGTATATTGACAAGTTTTCTATAAAATATTTGTATTTTAATTTTATATAAAATTATAATTTTATACTTTAAAATATTTGTATGTTAAACTCCTTAAAATATATATTTTAGGTATTTTGTCTGAAGCTTTATTTTGCTATCATTTATAATTGTACTTTTATTAATAATATGAGTGAACATAAAAGAATGTGCTTATTCCAAAAGTAAGCACCATAAATCACATTTATTCAACTTTTTTAAAAATGCCCCCTGTCTGTGTTAGGAAGTTAAAGAATATACACAGGCTCAACGTTTTCCCGCAAGTAGCATATGGATCCGTAGGAAAGCAAGATCTGTAGGCACTAATTGACTACCTGTGATACATAAAATGCTAGTTAAAAGAACAGTGATCTTTTTGTGGCCATAAAGAAATGCCCAGTTGAGAACCACTGCACTATGATACTCAATGTTACTGATAAGAGTGTAGCACATGTTAATGGTGTAGACAGAAATGATTAAGAAAATGCTGGTATGTTTACATGAAGACTGCACAAATAGTCATAGCAACTTTATTTGTAATGGCCCCAAACTGGGAACAACTCAGAGTTTGTTCTCTGTTAGGTGACAACCAGACGGTGGTAATTGCACACAATGGAATACTATTCAGCAGAAAACAAGAAGTAACAAAAATTCTGGAGCCTAACAACATAGATGAATCTCAAAATAATTATATCCAGTGAAAGAAGCTAGATGATTCTATATATATTAAAATTCTAGAAAATGCAACTAATCTAAAATGAAAAGCAAATTAGCAGTGGAGGTGAGAGGCTGGTGGGAGAGATTGTGAAGAGGCACAAAGAAAATTACAGGAGTCGTGGAAGTGTACCTTATCTTGATATTCTGACATCTGTGTGAAAACTGACCTGATTGTGTTGCAGGGCCCCTTCCAGGGCCCAAAAGTGGGCTCTTGTCTAACACTTGGAAATGAATTGTCCGAGGAGACACATGTGCTGACAAAGCAAGAGATTTACCGGGAAGGGGCACCCAGGCGGAGAGCAGTAGGGTTCGTTCTGACTCAGGATTCTTCCTGGTGGTGCACCCATTGCTCAGCCAAGATGGATACCACTGAGAATTATCCTTGGAGGTGGTTAGACACATGGTGTCTCCTTTTGACCTTTCCTGAACTCTTCTGGTTGGTGGTGACTTACTAGTTACTTTCTAGGACTAGGACCTCTTGTCATAAAATAACTCACACAAATGGTTACTATGGCGCCTGGCCAGGGTGAGCGGTTTCAGTCTGTGTGCTTCCTCTAACAATTGTACACTTCAAATATGTTTAGTTTTACATCACTTATACTGCAAACATTTATAAAATGATTTTTAAAGAACATGGGTATCATTGATTCCAAATATATACTGGAATTTTCCTTGGAGAGATAGGACATATATCTCATAAACCTAAATCGGTGTGGTGTCACATGCCAGATCATTGGTCAAGACAGAAAATGCTATAGGAGTTCAGGGGAGGAAAGGCAGCATAGTTTAATAGTAAAATGAGGAGAGGATTAAAGTCAGAGTGTCTGATTTTTAGGCCCTGTTAGGCCACTTATTTTCTCTGATCTTTGTTTTCCTTGATCTTTGAAGAATTTCCTCATCTACTTCAGAAGATTGCTTAATTTTTTTATTTAGCTGCGCCAGGTCTTAGTTGCAGCATGTGGGATCTTTTATTTGCAGCATGCAGATCCTTAGCTTTGGCATGTAGCATCAATTCTCTGACCAGGGACCAAACCCAGGCCCTTGGAGCTTGGAATCTTAGCTGCTGGACTATCAGGGAAGTCCTTCATCAGATTTTTTTAAGATCCAAAGAAAATATGTTTTAAAACACAGTATAATCTGAAAAGTGGCATGCAAGTGGCAGGTATTGCTGATATCCAGAGTAGAAGAAAGAACATAGTAGAGTAGTATTTGACTTGTTGAGAAAAATGAGGGAATTCCAAAATGAGACCAGAGATGGAAAGTGGAGATAATGTGTAGTATGTTCAGCTACTGCTGCTGCTGCTAAGTCGCTTCAGTTGTGTCCTACTCTGTGCGACCCCATAGACAGCAGGCCACCGGGCTCCCCCGTCCCTGGGATTCTCCAGGCAAGAACACTGGAGTGGGTTGCCATTTCCTTCTCCAATGCATGAAAGTGAAAAGTGAAAGTGAAGTCGCTCAGTCGTGTCTGACTCCTAGTGACCCCATGGACTGCAGCCTACCAGGCTCCTCCGTCCATGGTATTTTCCAGGCAAGGTATGTTCAGAGAATGGTTCAAAAATCAGTTTGGAGCAAAGAAAAACATCTAAAACCATAGCAGAGTAGAGAGAATATGAGGTATTAATGAGAAATAGTAGCATCAGGATGTCAATTGCTGTTTACTAGCCTTATGACCTTGGATAAGTCATTAATTCTCTGAGCTTCGATTTCCTCACCAATATAATGAATGGTGAGATAATAGTTCACCTTAGAATACCTAAACAGACATTTCTCCAAAGAAGACTTAGACACAGCTAATAAACACATGAAAAGATGCTTAACATCACTCATTATTAGAGAAATGCAAATCAAAGCTACCATGGTATCACCTTACACCAGTCAGAATGGCCATCATTGAAAAGTCTACAACAGTAAATGCTGGAGAGGGTGGGAATCCTCTTGCACTGTTGGTGGGAATGTAAATTGATACAACCACTATGAAAAACAGTATGGAGATTCCTTAAGAAACTAGGAATATGACCCAACAGTTGCACTTCTGAGCATATACACTGAGGAAATATAATCGAAAAAGACACACATACCTTGCTGTTCATTGCAGCACTATTTACAATAGCTAGGAAATGGAAGTAATCTAGATGTCTATCAGCAGATGAATGGATAAAAAAGCTGTGGTACATATGTACAATGGAATATTACTCAGCCATAAAAAGGATTGCATTTGAGTCAGTTCTTATGAGTTGGATGAACCTGGAACCTATTATACAGAGTAAAGTAAGTCAGAAAGAGAAAAATATCACATATTAACATATATATGGAATCTAGAAAGATGGTACTGATGAACCTATTTGCAGGGCAGCAGTGGAGATGCCAACGGAGAAAACAGACTTGAAGACACAGTGGCGGAAAGAGAGGGTAGGGCGATTTGAAAGAATAGCGTTGAAACATACACATTACCATATGTAAAATAGATAGCTAGTGAGAATTTGCCGTATGATGCAGGGATCTCAGACCTGGTGCTCTGTGACAGCCTAAAGGGGTGGGAGGTTCAAGAGGAGAGGACAAATGTATACCTGGGACTGCTTCATGTTGGCGTATGGCTGAAACCAACACATTATTGTAAAGCAGTTATCCTCCAATTAAAAATAAACTAATAAAAGTCTGCCTTATCTCAAATATTTTACATATTGAAGTCAATTGATATCAAACGATATAAATGCAGATGCTAAGAAGAATTCAGTGCTGTTAAGAGCTGTTCTGGGTGATAGCTAAAGCATGAAGTAATTGCTGGACTAAAATGATTGGATTTTAAACAATTTGAACAGTGGTGAAGGATTAACTCAACATCCTGAGACTAAAGGCAGGAGAACAATCAGGATGTTTAAGTAGCCCAGGGCAGTGGGCAAAACAGAAAGGATTGATTTGATATAGGCCTTAGTGACCAAGTCTGTGTTTGGAGGAAAAGTGAAGGACAGAAGTTGTATTAGTTTCTTGCGGCTCTTGTAATAAATTATCACAACCTGGATGGCTTTAAACAGCAAACTTATCCTTTCACAATTCTGGAGTCTAGAAATTCATAATTGGTATCATTGAATTGAAATCAAGATGTTGGCAGGTACCGTCTTTCTCCAAAGACTCTGGTCAAGGTGGGAAATCCATTCCTTGCCTCTTCTAGTCTCTGATGACTGTATGCATTCCATGACTTGCAGCCTCATAACTCCAATTTATCCCTGTCTTCCCCATCACCTTCTCTGATAACGGTGTCATATCTTCTAACTTCTCTCTTAGAAGGATGCTAAAGATTGTACCTAGGGGCCACTTGGATATCCAGAGATGTCTCCCTATGTTGGGATACTTCATTCCACCTGCAAAGTCCTCCATAAGAACCGTTTGCAAATTCCAGGGATTAAGACATGGACATATCTGAGGGAGTGACTTTTTTTACACTACTGTAGAAGTCAAAGATGACGCCCAGGTTTTTTGCTTTTTGGAATGATTGTATCTTTATCTTGGGCCAGAGAATTTGAAAAAGAAGAGTACATTTGGAGAAGTGATGATTAATTCTTTTGGACCTGTTGAAGTACCTATGGGAGATCTCTATGTGGATATTTATTTTGTGGATCAGAAAACTTTTAATGGAATGAGTTAAAACACTATTTCAAAACAAAACAAATTCTAAAGTAAGGCAGCTTCAGAGTTAATTACTCTGCAATTCAGTGACATCATCAAGAGCCTCAGTTCTCAACTTTTTGCTTTGCCATCCTTAAGTTAACTCTTATTGTGGTTCCGAGGTGACCTGCCACAATTCCTAAGCCTTAAGTCCAGACATGAAAACACCTAACTGAATTTTGTGTGCCTTTTTTTTTTTTTTTAATCACCCTAACCCCTGAAGCTCTGGAGCAAGCTCTATTCCTTTTAGCCAGATAAACATTTTAATGTTTTCTTGGTTATCTTTTACCTAAATAGACCTATTATGTCTATGTTGCAATTGGAACTTACGATTATCTTATGTGACAAATGGATTTTACTGCTCTTTGATGTGCGAATTTGAATACACAAACCATGTCTGTGGCCTGGCTCAGAAAAGCAGCCTGTTCACCTTGTTGAGCCTTTTCTTTTTTTTTTCTTTCCGCCCCCCCCTCCCGAGCCTTTTCTATTATTAGGTTCTTGTCTAAAAATTTCTAACCATCTCCTGATTTAACATTAAATGTTAAGGCATTTAAAAACATTTATAATTTTTCTGAATTTGCCTATGAAGGAGGGAGTAGCTAAGGAAAAATTTCCAGATTTTTAGAGGAGATGAATCAAAAATAAGTACTAGATTTTAAGCTCTGGGTGAATGGTTAATTAAAAGCATCTATCATTAGCAGTTAGAAATCCTATAGTGGAGTGTCAGCTGAGAAGAATTTGAGTTGTTTCAGGCAGTGAATTTGAAAGATAGCAGACATATCCAGATGGAATTGTCTAGCATTCTCACTGATCATACAGAGGAGCCTGGTGGGCTACATACAGTCCATAGGGTCACAAAGAGTCGGACACAACTATGACTGAGCCCACACGCACTAGCTCATCATAAGAGGCCCAGAATTGGAGTTCAGGAAGGGTGCTGGGGTTAGAGATTTGAGACAAATTGAGCCAAAGGTGATAGAGACCTGTCAACAGAGATTCATCACTCAGTGCTGTATGGCGTTCTTCTGTGTATGCTGTGTGCTAGGCACTGGGCACTTCCCGTGTACTTGTTTTATCTTGCTTGACTCCTGCCACATTTAACTAGTTTAAGGGCATCCAGTAAGTTCAGTGATACAGACATTATTAAGATCCAAGTTTGTAGAGGAAAATAAATACTATATGATACTGCTTATATGTGGAATCTTAAAAAAAAAAACAAAAACTAATGACTATAACATAAAAGAAGCAGACTCACAGATCCAGAGAACAGATTAGTGATTACCAATTGGGGTGGGTAATACAAAGGTTCGGTGAGTCAGAGGTACAGCTGTTGACTATAAGACAGACTCAAGTATGTGTTCTACAACATGGGGTATATAGCCAATATTTTGTAATAACTATAAATGGAAAGTGACCTTTAAAATTGTATAAAAATAAAGCAGTTTTTTAATTTAAAAAAAATTCCCTGGAGGTCCAGCGGTTAGGATTCTGAGCTTCTTACTGCAGGAGGCATAGATTCAGTTCCTGGACCCCTTGGTCAGGGAGCTAAGATCCCACAAGCCATTTAACACAGCCAAAAAAAAAAAAAAAGAGGACACCGAAGCAGACTCACAGACATAGAGAACAAGCTTATGGTTACCAAAGGAGAGGGATGGAGGGACAAATTAGAAATTTGAGATTGTAACAGATACAAACTACTATACATAAAACACATAAGCAACAAGGATTTGCTGTATATAAAGCAGGGAATTGTGCCCAAAACCTTGTAATAACCTACAATGGAATATAATCTGCAAAAAAAAAAAAAAACACCCTGAATCACTGTCCTCTACCCTTGAAACTAATACAGTATTGTAAATTAACTATTCTTGAATAATAAACAGATTAGAAAACAGTAATAACCACAAATATCCAGATTTGTCTGAAGTACAAAGCAATGCTCTTCCTACTATATAAACTATTTCTGCTGCTGCTGCTAAGTCGCTTCAGTTGTGTCCAACTCTGTGCGATCCCATAGACGGCCTCCCACCAGGCTCCCCCATCCCTGGGATTCTCCAGGCAAGAACACTGGAGTGAGTTGCCATTTCCTTCTCCAGTGCATGAAAGTGAAAAGTGAAAATGAAGTCGCTCAGTTGTGTCCAATTCTTAGCGACCCCATGGACTGCAGCCTACCAGGCTCCTCTGTCCATGGGATTTTCCAGGCAAGAGTACTGGAGTGGGGTGCCATTGCCTTCTCCAAACTATTTCTAGGCAACATTAATTTCTAGGCAACATTAATTTATTAATTGATACTGAATTGAGTATAGTAAAATAAAGAGTGCTTAGTTATACATGAGGTGGAGAAGTCTGTTACCGGACTTGGGCAATGTGAAAAGACTTTACTTAATTAATGCATTATACTGTGTCAAAAGACTTAATGTATTTATCCTTATAGCAGTTTATCATTCAGAGGGACATGGATACCAGGAGTATCTATCTTTACATATATCTAGAATTTAAAACCTTAATAGCAATTGAGGAGTTATGATGTACGATATATTTTGCTCATTGGGGAGATGTAAGATGATAGTTTCTAAGAAAATTCAAATTAAGACGTGTTTTTTAAAAGAGCTTATTGTATATTTCTATACAGATTGAAGAGTTGTAACTATAAACATTTTTGGGGGGCAGTCAGATAATCATAATAGGCTAATGTTTGGTATTTTCACAGTCGCCTTTTCCTCTTTAGGTTATTTTGCAGCAAAGACTAAACAGCTTTTAAAATTCTGGTCCAACAGCAGTTTCTTTATTTCAAACATCGTTTTGTTACAGAATTTGCCTAACTAAATCTTTGACAATTTAAAAAGGTATTTAATGAGTCCTAATGAAGCGACTTAGCAGCAGCAGCAGCAACCTTTTCCTATCCCAAGCTGTTTCCAATTGTTCCTATATGGAAACAGTTATTCTTATACTATTATGAAATCAATGGAAAGAGTACTTGTTGTAATTTAGGAGTACTGGTTGCAGGTCCTATTTTTAACTGTGATTTTTGTATAAAACAGTAGACTCCAAGAATCAAGTAATCTGAGGCTCCACTCCTGTCTTCCATTGAGTTGTAACTGGTTAACCTTTCTGGGCTTTTTAGCATAGTATTTATATTTAGCACCTGATAATGTTTGTTGAACTAAACTTTTTAAACCATAATCTTCTTTCAGCTTTAAAATTCAAGTTCCTTCATTCTATTTTCTGAGAGTTTTTTCCCCATTGAGGGGGAAAATTTGCCTCTTTTTGACCTATTCCTCCATTATCTCTTTAAGCTCTAAGATAATGATCAAGCCATGAAAAGTAATATCTGTAGAGTAAGAGAATGAAAACTATCAGTTCCAGAGACATAGCTCACAGTCCGGCATACAGTTCCTCTGGAAACACTTAATATAGTATTGACTGTATAAAAGTGTAATGTTTTTCCATAGTTGTCTGTATCTTCAAATACTGTTGATGGCCAGAGTTCCTGTTCTTGACCAGTTTGAGTTAGGAGTCTTCAAAGGACTGGGTCTTATCAGAGGTTTTTGTTTTTATTTTTAATTGGAGGCTAATTACTTTACAATAATTATGTAAATGTAAGCAAAGGAGAAAAGGAAAGGTATATGCATCTGAATGCAGAGTTCCAAAGAATAGCAAGAAGAGATAAGAAAGCCTTCCTCAGCGATCAATGCAAAGAAATAGAGGAAAACAACAGAATGGGAAAAACTAGAAATCTCTTCAAGAAAATTAGAGATACCAAGGGAACATTTCATGCAAAGATGGGCTCGATAAAGGACAGAAATGGTATAGACCTAACAGAAGCAGAAGATATTAAGAAGAGGTGGCAAGAATACACAGAAGAACTGTACAAAAAAGATCTTCATGACCCAGATAATCACGATAGTGTGATCACTGACCTAGAGCCAGACATCCTGGAATGTGAAGTCAAGGGGGCCTTAGAAAGCATCACTACGAACAAAGCTAGTGGAGGTGATGGAATTCCAGTTGAGCTATTCCAAATCCTGAAAGATGATGCTGTGAAAGTGCTGCACTCAATATGCCAGCAAATTTGGAAAACTCA
>NW_011494777.1:5916220-5916607 GCF_000754665.1 Bison bison bison | reverse complement strand
AAATATCAATCACCTCAGATATGCAGATGACACCACTCTTATGGCAGAAAGTGAAGAGGAACTAAAAAATCTCTTGATGAAAGTGAAAGAGGAGAGTGAAGAAGTTGGCTTACAACTCAAAATTCAGAAAACAAAGATCATGGCATCTGGTCCCTTCAGTTCATGGGAAATAGACGGGGAAACAGTGTCAGACTTTATTTTTGGGGGCTCCAAAATCACTGCAGATGATGATTGCAGCCATGAAATTAAAAGACGCTTATCCTTGGAAGAAAAGTTATGACCAACCTAGATAGCATATTCAAAAGCATAGACATTACTTTGCCAACAAAGGTCCATCTAGTCAAGGCCTGGTTTTTCCAGTGGTCATGTATGGATGTGAGAGTTGGA
>NW_011494777.1:5896244-5915562 GCF_000754665.1 Bison bison bison | reverse complement strand
ACTGACTCGATGGACGTGAGTCTGAGTGAACTCCAGGAGTTGGTGATGGACAGGGAGGCTTGGCATGCTGCGATTCATGGGGTCGAAAAGAGTCGGACACGACTGAGCGACTGAACGGAACTGAACTGAACTGATGGTGGTTTTTGCCATACATCAACATGAGTTAGCCACACGTGTGCATGTGTCCCCCCATCCTGAACCCATCCCCTCCCCACCCTATCCCTCTGTTTTGTCCCAGAGACTGGCTTTGAGTGCTCTGCTTCATGCATCGAACTTGCACTGGTTATCTCTTTACCAGAGGTTTTGTGATTGCTGTTAGTCAGTTGTGAGTTAAAGCTAGAGCTATTGTATAGAACCATTACTAATGTACAGTACCACTAACAGTTGTGGCAATTGTGAATTATTTATGTGTTTGTGATTATCATGGTTACTTCTGTTTTATTCTATCCATGAATAAATTTTTAATAAAATAGATGAGTCAGCTAGGTGTCAATTGCATGTCCATATTGCCTATAAGCATGAATGATTCCATGAAAAAATTTGTAGTAACGTACAGTGTGATTCTGTAAATTTTACCTACCTATGTGCTGCTTTTTTAATATTGCCTGTGGAGTAGAGAATCAGAAAAATAAAATCAGGATTCCTTCTTATTAAATAAAGCTCAATTTTTAAAAATGAAATTGAACATACTTTCTTTATATAAAATGAAGTTTCTTGATATATTTAAATGATGAGCTTATTTCTTACACACTTTGTAAGATTCTTTTGGGACTATCATGCCAAAGTAAAGTCTGTAATGCTTTTGTTCTCTGCAGTTCTTTTGAGTGTTGTCAAAATCAATCCTTGTCAATGACAAAATTTTAGAAATAGGTAATGGTGCTATCTGCACAGCAGTGTGAATGAACTTTATGCCACTGAACTGAAAATTTAAAATGGTTACAATGGTAAATTTTATGTTAACATATATTGAACACAGTTTTTAAAATCTGCCCTTGCCCATGGAGGTGTATCATACATGTGAATATCCTCTGTCATATGTGCCATGGCTAAATTAAAATACTGGTGGTAGTTTCCAACTTGGAAAAGAGAAATGTGAACAGCTTAAAGTGGTAGCCACTCTTAAGATGATACAGAATTTTACAGTTGTGATAATTTGTGTCAAATGATTTAAGTATTAGAAAGCTATGGAACTAAATGACCTCTAAGATTGATCTCTACCTGGAGATTCTTCGAATTTGTAAATAGATCGTGCTTTCATTAGTTAAGCAGAGGATGAATATGTAAATAAAATATACAATGGGATATTATACAGTCTTTAAAAAGGAGGGGAATTCTGGTACATGCTACAGAGTGGATGAAGACTTTGTGCTAAATGAAATAAGCCAGTTGCAAAAGGACAACTATTTGATGCTTCCACTTATATGATGTACCTAGAGTAGGAAAATTCATAGAGAATTAGAAGGTTGGCTGCCAGAGTCTGGTAGAGAGTGGAGAATGAGGAGTGAGGAGTTATTGTTTGATGGATACTGTCATTTCGGAATGATGAAAAGTTCTGGACATACTGGTGATGGTTGAACAACAGCGTGAATGTCCTTAAAGCCCTGTACTGTACACTTTAAAATGACAAATTTTGTTTTATTTTGCCACAATATAAAAAAACCTTTATTAACTGCAGATTAGTTAAGTAACTGAGAATGTGGGCATTTTCATTTATAATAGAGTTTTGGAGAACTTTTTTTAAAGTGATACGTGCACATTACTAATTCAGTACAAGTGCTTTTTTTGCATATTAATTTAAATGTGTCTAGTGTGATTGAGGAGCTGAATTTTCAATTTAGTTTAATTGATTTAAATTAAAATTACCACATGTGACTGGCAGTTCCTTCATTGGACAGTATAATTCTGTATTTTTTGCATCGTTTTATAATACTTTAAACCTCCTTATATCATTATTTTGAAATGAATGTCTTATGGATAGCATGTAGTTGGTTCATGTTTTTAAAATACCCATCCTACCAATCTTTGTCTTCTAGTTGTTTTTATTTGGACTGTGTACATTCAAGGAAATTATTGATATGTTGAGACTTAAGTAGACCCTTTTATTTTTGTTTTTGTTTGTTCCCTCTGTTCTTTGTTTCTATTATTTTCCTGCCTTCCTGTTGCTTATTGTACCTTGTTGAAAATTTCATTTTGATCTATCCTTGGTGTTTTGAGGGCATGTCTTTTTACATATTATTTTGCATCTGCGCTAGGTATTATATGTACGTAAATAACTTATCACAGTCCCCTGATGGCAGTACAGTATCAGTCTGAGTGAAGGCTTCCCTCTTTTGAAGTTACACTCCCCTGTTTATAATTGTCTTAAATATTTACTTTACATACTTTGAGAATCACATCAGCATTAGGATAGTTTTTGCTTCAATTATGTGAAACATAATTTAGAAAAGTCAGAGGAAGAGGGAAGACTATAACCTGTACAGTTGACCCTTGAACACGGCAGCAGTTAGGGGCACTGAGCTGACTCTCTGCAGAGTAGATAATCTGTGTATAAGTTATAGTCAGCCCTTCGAATCTGATAGTTCCTCTGTATCCACGGTTCCACATCTTCAAATTCAGCCAACCACAGACCCAGTAGTATTGTAGTATTCACTGTTGGATAAACACCCACATATGAGTGGAGTTGCACAGTTCAAAGACTCAGTTATATGTTTTTACTTTTCATTATTCTTCCTTTCATTTCAGGAGCAATCTGAACTTATTCTTTGTGAGTGAATCTGCTGACAACAGCCGATTCTCTAGTTTTCATTCACATGAGAATGCGTTGATTTTCTCCTTCTTCCTGAAGGGTATTTTTGTTGGCTGTAGTGTTCTTGGTTGGCTGTTCTTTATTTGGGTACTTAGAAAGTGTTGTGTCACTTCCTTCTTACCTCATGGTTTCTGATGAGAAGTACTCCATTATTTGAATTATTTTCCCCTTATAAGTAGGGAGTCATTCCCTTCTTACTGCTTTTAAGATTTTTCCCTTTGTCTTTTTGTTTCCAGCAGTTTGTATCTGAGCATGGACTTATTTGAATTTATCTTGTTTAGGTGTGTTGAACTTCTTAAATCCTAGGTTTAGATTTTAAAATTAGTATACCATACCCTACATATTCACCCATTTAAAGTGTACAGTTCAGTGACTTTTAGTGTATTTGCTGATTTGTGTATCAATTTTAGACCATTTTCTGTTATCTAAAAAAAAAATCCCTGAATCCCTTAGCTGTTAACCCCAAATTTCCCCTACTGCCCCCCCAACCATAGGCAACCACTCATTTACTTTCTGTCTTTATAGATTTGCCTGTTTGGAACATTGCCTATAAATGGAATCATACAATAATGTAGCCCTTTGTAACTGGCCTTTTCATGTAGCATGTTTTCAGATTTTATCCATGTTGTAGCATATATCAGTACTTAATTTCTTTGTTGTGAAATAATATTCCATTGTATAAATATACCACATTTTATTTGTCCATTTATCATGGTAGATATTTGGATTGTTCTCACTTTTTGAATATTATGAATAATACTGCTATGCTCTGTGAATGTATGTCCATACGTTTCTGTATGGACATGTTTTCTATTCTTTTCGGCGGGTGGGAGTTGCTGGGTTGTATCTAAAGGTCCCAGTGTTGCATCTGCTACTAAACACAGTCAACGAGTACAGACATTTTCGTATGTAAATTCCACCTGGATATTCCTGTTGGAGGCATCTTAAACTCAGAAACATCAGAAACTTTCTTTTCTGTCCTTGATTGGTTTTAATGAGAATATAGGAGGGGAACAAAATTATATCTGGCATTTCCCAGTCTAATCTTCATCTTCCTCCCATCCCATACCTCCATCTTTATTATGCTGTGTACCATATGTGTGTAACCATTACGTTGTACAAACATGATTTGCAGAAGATACTTAGAATTTATTTTATTTTTGTCTTCCACCATACATATAAATTTGTTCTGTAGGGTTAGTACTCCCTCCAATTCCTTGAAGGGCAAGTTATCATAATTTTTCTGGTCACTTTTAGGGAATAGAAACATTATTTTCAAGAACTAATAAACTTAATTCAAAGTTATAGGTTTTCTTATTTGCCCACCGCAGGCCTACTACAGGTCTGCAGTGGAAAGAGATTTGTTTGGCTTCCTTTTTCTTTCTGTTTTTCCCCTCTGCCTTTTTATTCTTCCGTATTTGGTGACTGTGGTTTCAGGCCCATCAAGGATTGGGAGAGGCACAGGATTGAGTAAGAAGAAAGGTCTCTAATAACAGTAGCAGCAGCACCAGGACTGGTGTTCTGTAGCATTTATTTCATGCTGAGTACTGTTAAAAGCACTTCACATGTATCAGGCCAGTTAATCCTCAGAACTCTGAGGTAGGTTGTCTTACCCTGTCTCACTGCTGAAGAAATGAAGGTGCAGTCTAGTGACTTGCCTAAGGTCCCACAGTGACACACAGCAGAACAGGGCGTGCACCCAGGGCTGGGGCTCCAGAGGATCCTTGCCACTCCAGGTATTGCTTTTATTTACTGTTGGGAGGTGGTAAGCATACTTCCTAGTCTTGGCTAGAGTTTAAATCAGACTTGTATCCTTTAGATTTGTTTCAAGTGTGACACATTTTGCATAGACCTAAAACAAAGGGCAAACTTGCCTCAACTCCTTTCCCTTACAGGGGAGTAGAAGGGAGTGGGAAAGGGTTTGGAACTCAAAACACACTGGTCTCTCTCCACAGGACTTGTTTTCTGATATTTAACTCTTTACCTCCTTGCATAGGTTGCCTTGCACCTCACTTTGAAATGGTAGTATCTGTTGTTTGGAACCTCCACCCAAATTGCGATTGAGATGTTTTCAAAATCCCGTTGCACATGGTCTCCAAATACACTATTTGATTTCTTGCCTTCACACCTTTGTTCATGCACATGGTCCCTGGATTATGAGTGTCACTTGCTTGAAGGCATGTTCCTGCCTGAACCATGTGATCTCCATCAAACTAAGTGCTCTTGATGGCTGGGCTTTTTAAAGAAGCCAGTTTACTGGGGTGTAGCAAATGAACAAAAAACTTAATGTAAAACCTTCCCATTTTTTTTCCTCTTCATCTCATTCCTATGAGAGAGAAATCAATAAGTATGTTGAATAATACTTTGGTTAGATCAATCCTAGCTGCTTGGTGTCTTACGATTACTTGTCTTTGGGAAAGTAGAATGGAGCAGGTTTATGTTTGAACTGTTACCTTTGATGTGGTTAAGTTAATTGTTTCAGTGGCCTTACCTGGCTGTCTTGGCACAAGGTTTTATGCCATTTATTGTGTTATCAGACCAAGAAGATTCTTAGATTGATCATTTGGTCCTCTTATATTAGAATATTCAGTGGATTATTTGTATCTATTCAGCTGGAAATCATCAGAATGTCTTTTTAAAAATTATTTCCCCTTCACATGTACATTTACCTACAAAGAACATTCAAAGGGGTTGTTTATGTAATGGATTGATGTTTGAACTAACATTGACCTCTGCATCCTCACATTTAGAGTAACTTCCCTGGTGGCTCAGATGGTAAAGCATCTGCCTACAATGAGGGAGACCTGGGTTTAATCCCTGGGTCGGGTAGATCTCCTGGAGAAGGAAGTGGCAACCCACTCCAGTATTCTTGCCTGGAAAATCCCGTGGACAGAGGAGCCTGGTAGGCTACAGTCCATGGGGTCACAAAGAGTCAGACACGACTGAGCGACTTCACTTTACAGTGCCATTAACAACAGTTGGCCAGTACAGTGCACCCGAGGCATGTCAGGATGGTGAGCACTCACTGAGCTCGTGTGAGGTCCCACGAGAGCTTGGTGCTCCTGTTTGCTTTATCACCTGCAGAGTTCTTTCATGAGGCCCTGCCCTCTGTGATTCTTCTTCTGCCTTGCACACTCAGAATGAAAAGTTTCATTGTTTGCTTTCATGTAGCACTAGCTGTGTAGTCTTAATTAAGTACATATGTCATTTTCATAAAGACTGTAAGCTTAATGAGGTAAAGGACAATGTTTTACTTGTAATTGTGTTCCTCTCTTACATAATAAAGTTCCTCACATCTAATAAGTCAATTATTAAGTTTTCATTAGTGTAAACAAAATCAGTAGTATGGCTTCACCATCCCAATACCCAGTTTAGTCTTATCTGTGCTGAGATAAGGAAGGTAAAGATAATAAAGTTATGCTTAAGTTATAATTCTGCCATACCTGTCAATTTGTATGCAACTCTTTGAACCAGTCTTAAGGGAATATGGGAAGTGGAGATTGTTGCGCAGAGCAAGGATATTCATTAAATTTTAAGAGGCACTTAGAGGGACAAGGGATGTTTAGCTTATAGAAGAGAACCTTAGGAAAGAAATGTGACTGCCATCTTCAGTTTTTGAAAGCTTTTTCAAGGGGAAAGAAAAAGGCCTACTCTGCATGACTTTCGGGGTCCAAACCAGGAGAAACTGAAGCCTTAGTATGTGTGTGCATGCTCAGATGCGTCCAACTCTCTACCCCATAGCATGTAGCCTGCCATGCGCCTCTGTCCATGGAATTTCCCAGGCAAGAATCCTGGAGTGGGTTGCCATGTCTTCCTCTAGGGGATCTTCCCTATCCAGGGATCAGACCCAGGTCTCCTGCATTGGCAGATGGGTTCTTTACCACTGAGCCACCTGGGAAGCCTCAAGCCCTATTACGGTGCTTTTTAAAAGAAAAAAAAATGTTTAATGTGAAAAAGAAAAAATACCCATATGTTTTGCATAAATATGAAGAAGCTACCATCTATGCATGCAGACATCTTTCTGTGTACAATTTCAAGAAGATCATGGCCCCTTAGTGAATCCATGAATCTCTAATTAAGATCTTATGTTCTCTTACTCTGTTTGTGTGTCGGTGTGTACAAATACATACACATATGTATATATTTCACAAAGATGGTTATTGTCTGTGTACTCTGATATTTTTCACTAAACACATAACTACTACTATTGAGTTCACTGTATTTAGTGATTGTGCATTATTTAATGCTCAGAACCACACATTTTCCCAGGTCAATTAAATATTCATCAACTTTTAAACATCATTTTTTTAAAAACTGGTAGCTCTAATTTTGAGGTATTTGAAACTTCTTTATCTAAAGATGGCTTACAAAAAATATTTCCCCGAATATGCTTTGTTTTGTCTTTTAGTACTTTCTTTTAAAGGTTATTTATCTTAGATAAAATAATAGCTATGTGTTTTCATATTGGAAAAGTACTGTGATCAAACAGTAAAAAGACTCAGATCTTAGCTTCGGTTATCATTTGTTAGTCACTTAACTTCCCTGAGCATTATCTTTCTTATCTTTATCAAGGGGCTAATATAAGCCTCCCTGACTTCACGTAGTGGATGAAGGAAATGGCACCCCACTCCAGTACTCTTGCCTGGAAAATCCCATGGATGGAGGAGCCTGGTAGGCTACAGTCCTTGGGGTCGCAAAGAGTCGGACACGACTGAGCGACTTCCCTTTCACAACAGTTTAAGGGGAAAGTACTATAAACTAGTATTTAGAAGTATTATTAGATTTTAGAAATTAAAAGTATTTAAGAATGTCAGTTTTCTTAATTTTTAGTAAATGTAAAATCTGATAAAGGCAAATCAGTCTTTTTTTTTTTTTTTTTAAGGAAAAACCCAATCAAGTGTCGGATTTTAAACATTTGTTTTATAAATTTCCTTCCAGAAATGTGGTTTTGTTGTGTTAGTAACATAAAAAGCAGTCACTTTTCTCTTGTTGCGCATTCACAAAGTGCCAAATACCATGCTTAAGCATGTACTTCGCATGTTTCATTTAGTTCTTATAACAACCTTGGAGGAATTGTTGAAGAAAGAATGCAGACCTATTACATTCTAAGACCTAGACTCTTGGCCACTTGTACTTACTCATCTCATGTCCTAAAAGAGGCAGGATAAAGCATTGAGGTTTAGGGTGCAGATTCTGGGGCCAGCCTGCCTGGATTTGAACCCTGGGTCTGCAACTTAACAACTTTTGATTTCTTCAAGGTAGTTAGCCAGCCCTTTTCTCTTCAACAGCAATAAAATGTACCTATTAGTAGAGACATCATGACAATCAAATTATGAAATGTGATGCATTTGAACATTATCTGGCATGTGGTTTGCAAGCAGTGGCAGTTATAGGGACTCGTCTTGTGTAAGCTGTGCATGTGACGTGAGCACCCGGACTCCTCTGGGAGGATGCTTCAGGGAGCAGGCGCTGGGAGTCTATTTTAACATAGCTCTTTCCTTGGACTTTCCCCTGGCCATCTTTCACCTTTCTATTTAGCATGGTGGCCTCATGAAAACAATCTCAATCACCTTGTATTTCAGCTACTGATCCATTAATTAATGCTTATTTTATGTATCTTTTAGGACATTTCTGATTCATTTGCATCCTTGAAGAGCATCTATAGAAGAGGAAGGGAAAGATGGGTGTGAAAACATTTACTCATAGCTCCTCTTCCCACAGCCAGGAAATGCTTGGAAAGCTAAATATGCTTCGAAATGATGGACATTTTTGTGATATCACTATTCGTGTCCAGGACAAAATCTTCCGGGCACATAAGGTGGTATTAGCAGCTTGCAGTGATTTCTTTCGCACCAAACTTGTAGGCCAAGCAGAAGATGAGAACAAGAATGTGTTGGATTTGCATCATGTTACAGTGACTGGCTTTATACCCCTTTTAGAGTATGCGTACACAGCTACTCTGTCAATTAACACAGAAAATATCATTGATGTTCTAGCTGCAGCCAGCTATATGCAAATGTTCAGTGTTGCTAGCACCTGCTCAGAGTTCATGAAATCAAGCATTTTATGGAATACACCCAACAGCCAACCAGAAAAGGGTCTGGATGCTGGACAAGAAAATAACTCTAACTGCAATTTTACGTCTCGAGATGGAAGCATTTCTCCAGTGTCTTCAGAGTGCAGTGTGGTAGAAAGAACCATCCCTGTCTGCCGAGAATCACGGAGAAAGCGCAAAAGCTACATTGTTATGTCTCCTGAAAGTCCTGTAAAGTGCAGCACACAAACAAGTTCTCCCCAGGTGTTGAATTCTTCAACTTCCTATTCAGAAAATAGAAATCAACCAGTTGACTCTTCTCTAGCTTTTCCCTGGACTTTTCCTTTTGGAATTGATCGAAGGAATCAGCCTGATAAGGTTAAGCAAGCAGAAAATACCCGGACTTTAGAATTACCTGGCCCATCTGAGACAGGGAGAAGAATGACTGATTATGTGACTTGCGAGAGCACAAAAACTGCCTTGCCTCTGGGTGCCGAGGAAGATGTCCGGGTCAAAGTGGAAAGGCTAAGTGACGAGGAGGTCCATGAGGAAGTATCCCAGCCTGTCAGTGCGTCTCAGAGTTCACTGAGTGATCAGCAGACAGTGCCAGGAAGTGAGCAAGTGCAAGAGGACCTTCTGATTAGTCCCCAGTCTTCCTCCATAGGTATCGTGTCTTCTGTGTTTTCCATGATTCTATAAAGTATGGGAAGGCATTTTTAAGTGCTTACTAGATAAGTTTTGTGCTGTATCCTATAGGAAATATTAAGAAGAATAAAACATGGTAACTGGGATTTTTTAGGTGCTATCAGTCCTACCATATATTTTGGTAAGTTACACATGAGTAGAAAGAAAGTAGTTGAACAGTATCTCATGGGACACATATATTATGGCACAGTTCACATACTAATGAATTGTGAATTACTTTCAGTACAAAAAGTACCAGTTTTAAAAAATGCAATTCGTGTTTTATTCTTTATTAAAATTATTTATTAAAAACTTAACCATGTGCCAAACTTGGGGGGATATATGATGAAAATGACAGTGCTTGCATCCGAGGAGTTAACACCATTAATTGAGAAAGCAGATGAGTAAGTCAGCAATTAAAACTAGGCCAGAGGTATAAACAGTGTGACAGGCTCACACAGGAAAGATCAAGTTAACACTGCATGTTTGAGCTGGATCTTACGTAATAAGTAGGAGTTTACCCAAGCGAGGGAATAACATTCCTTTGAAAATGTATAGAAGCTCAGAGGTGTGGAAGAACATTCACTGCATGTTTGATAAAGCAGTGAATTCAAAGCACAGTGATGTGAATAAAGCATGAAAACCTGCAAGTATAGACTATAATGGGAAAGAAGAAAAATGAGTGGTTGAGAACATGTTTGAAAAGCCTCAAATGCTAGTTTCAGTTAGAATTGCATTCAACTACATACAACAATCCCTTCAAAGTGGCTTAAACCAAACAGGATTTTTTTTTTTTATTGCATAAAATGTTCAGAAATAGAAAGTCCAGGAGTAGTATAGTGGCTCTACAGTGACCTGGGCCCCTTGTGTTTTTGCAGTCCACCATCTTTAGTTTGTCAGATGTATACTTATTACTTCGTGGTTGTAGGTTTTTTGCTTCATCTTTAGCCTTGTATTTTAGAAAGGGGTAATGCTTGTATGGAAAATGTTTCTAGAACTCTCAAAAGAACTGCCAGATGATGTCACATGCATGGCCTTTCCTAGCTGCAAGATGATCTGGGGCTATATACATATATATGTATGTTGGGTATGTAACTGCCTTACAAAATTATAGAATAGATATTGTCTGCAATTAGCAGTGTCTACCACAGCTAGGCCAAGTAAGCTTGGGTTGTATCCTAGTGGTAATAAGGAGTCTACCTTAAATGGAATGAAAAAATATTTTCAGATATTTTAGGAAAATTTGATATTGGTCGAATTCATAGGGGGTTGGCTGGGGAGAGACAGTCCAAAAGCCAGTTACAGTACAGTTGTCTTTGTGTTAAAGAAGATACTTGAAGTCATACTGTAAAGAAAATGGGTATGAAGAAACTTTGTAAAGGAAGAATCATTACTACCTGATGTTAATGAATATGTGGTTTGAGGAATAAGAAAGTCAGGTTCATGGATGACTAGAAAAAGAGATAACATTATTGTCATTATAAGTCACAGTTTTTTACATTTTATTATCTCTAAATTCAGATATGCTTTACAATTAATAATCTTTACAGTTACTTTTTCTTTCTTAATGGTGCAAAAAATAATGGTAATCATACACTTGATCAGTTCAGTTCAGTCGCTCAGTCGTGTCCGACTCTTGGCGACCCCATGAATCGCAGCACGCTAGGCCTCCCTATCCATCACCAACTCTCAGAGTTCACTCAGACTCATGTCCATCGAGTCGGTGATGCCATCCAGCCATTTCATCCTCTGTCATCCCCTTTTCCTCCTGACCCCAATCCCTCCCAGCATCAGAGTCTTTTCCAATGAGTCAACTTTTCACATGCACTTGATAGGACTCTGTTAAATACCATAACTACTGTGAAAGTCATTGGGAGGAGGTAGAAGCCCAGTTTAAGAGTTAACTCAGCAAGGTCAGTTCTTGTGAACTGTGCTTGGGTGATGACCAGGCAACATGCCTCAGAGCCCTTGAGGTCAGGACTGGAGGTGACCACTTTAGCACTTTTAGCAGGGACACATTGACTCTCAACAGGAAAATGTGTTTGTAAGAGCCAGAACCAGAGAACTGCTCCTTGAGAAATAATAAGGGAGAGAAGGAAAGCCAACGGAGATGAGTGAAGAGGATTTCTCCAAGGTTGGAGAATCATGAAGGCCGTGTTGACGTTGTTAAGTTCTTAGATTCTGATGCACAACATGAGTTTCCCAGGGTTGCCACACCAGCCACTGCAGACTTCAAACGGCAGAATTGTATTCTCTCGAAGTTCAGAAGGCCGAACTCTGAACTTAAGGTGCTGGCAGGTCTGTAGGGAACGATCTTTCTTTGCTCCTTTCTAGCTGCTGACAGTCACTAACACTCCTGATGGGCCTCAGAGTTTAGCTGTATGTCTCCACTTTCTGCCGTCATCCTTCTGGGCCTTCCTGCTAGATCTCCCTCCTCAGGACACCAGTCATTAGATTATGGCCCACCCTACTACAGTATGATCTCTTCTAACTTGTATATTAGTTAGGTATGAAACCACCTCACAAAACTGTAGGAGAATGGATATTGTTTGCAACTAGCATTGTCTACCACAGCTAGGTAGAGGTGACCATATACTCTGTTGTTGTTGTTTAGTCGCTAAGTTGTGTCCGACTCTTGGCGACCCTGTGGACTGTAGCCCACCAGACTCCTCTGCGCATGGGATTCTCTAGGCAAGAATACTGGAGTGGGTTGCCATTTCCTTCACACACTCTAGGTAATGGTAATTACCTAGGTCTCTGCAGAGACCGACCCTGTTTCCAAGTAAGAGTATATTTACTGGTATTGGATGTTAGGGCTTAAGAATGCCTCGGGGATGGGGAAGAATGCAGTTCTTCCCACAATACCTATTAAAGATAATATTTCTAAAGTTGGGTCAAGATACTTTTGTACTTTCCAGACAACCACACGTTGAATAATGTATTTGATGGCAGGAGATCCTAGCTATGTGTCAGTATAACCCGGTTTTTGTTAAATAACTGACATCTTTAATCTTGAAAACACCTTTGTACCTTCTAAATCGTGAACTAATAGGTAATTATTAATACTATTAATTATTTATCTGAGAACTTAGGAACCAAATACTAATATAACTGAACATCTTGCTGACTAGCTATGTGAAATAGCCTTATTTTAATCACTCTCGAGTATACCTAATCAGTTCAGCCTTTGCCTTAATATATTATTAACACAATTAAACAGAGGGGTTAGGACCATAAGTACAATAAGCCTTTCCGTTATCTAAGAATAATTTCCAGTATATACTATAACAAATGTAGATTCTGTTACAAATCAGATGTACAGAAGAACTCTGATCTGAATATATATAATCAAATAATCCAAATGAGTTGTCTTTTCTTTACCTTCAGAGCAAACTCACTAATTACTCTCAGCTACCCCTGTTAACTCCAAATGTATACACTAAACACCTTACGAAAAGTGAAATTCAGTGAAATTTGTTTAAGTGAGAAGGACTCTAAACTCTAAAATCTGCCATTAAAAGAGAAGTGATTGTTACGAGGGTCAGTTAAGATTGAGAAATAGTTTGACAGTTTCTTGGTAGCAGTAGTGAATAGATAAACTTGTTGAGGTGAGCAGTTAGAATGATGGAGGAATTTGCAACACTGAGCGTATATGCAGTATGGGGAAATGATTAAAAGTTGAGGACTTGGAGTCAGGCAGGTCTAGAATCTGCTCTCAGTTTCTGCCACTTATCAGATGTGTGACTTGAACAAGTCACTGAGCCTCACTAGGTTTCCATAACCGTAAAGTAATGATAGTCTTAACTGTCTGTTGTATGTCAGTGCTCTCCAGCAAGACTGCCAGGAATACACCTGGAGTGAACACATTGAGATGGTGGTTTGAATATCTGAAAATCCCTAACAATTAGCTAACTGTACAGGATAAGTTAGTGTGCAGCAAGCTTGCGTCAACCCCGTGTCCACATAGAAGTAGTGTTCTAGTAGTGGGCATATTGAAAGTATAAGAACTGGTCACTGCAGCAGGAGTGAGGCAGTTTTGGTCCTCCCCCCCCGCCAAAATGGACAGATTCTTTGAATGGAGTTAAACAGTTTCTGCAAGTCAGACTCAAGTGTCTCTGAAGAGAACCAACTGGCTATCATAATTGGGATGGTCCCAGGATTCTGGTCTTTCTGACTGAACAGGTCTTGCTTTTAGGATTGTAATTGCAGCAGAAGCATGTTGATTTGAGGTCAGGGTCCATTTCTCTGTGGCTGAAGGCTGGAATATGATATATAATGTTGCCTATAAAGGAATCTACCTTCTGTGGTGCTTAAAAGAACAGTTATTAAATTTTTGTCAGCAGGGTCAGATGGAGGATAATAGATCCAACAATCTGTTAAATTCATATTAGTGACTGTGGTCTGGGGTGGGGGTACAAGAGGTTTTTTCTTAAGTGGCAGAAGAAGATCTTAGGAGGTCAGAAACAATAGGATGAAGATGAAAGATCGTATTGGCTTTAATAGGAATGATTAATAGTAAAGAGAAGAGTACTAAAGAGTCAGAAAATTAATCTGATTTTGCCATCTTGGGTAGGAGCTGTCCACTTTTGAGGTCATTATCTTCTGGAGAATTCCTTAGAGGGAATGGATGTACAGGAGTCAGAAGGATGTGATGTCTTTCAAGTTAGAAACTTGAAAGAATCCAATGAATGTCCCCTCGAACTGTTACTGCTGAACCAGTGGTTAGCAACCTATCAGTTCCTTTCTATAGATACCAGTGGAAAGTTTTCTCTGGTGCCATCTTTTCCAGAAGACCAAAACTCCAGACTTTAAATCATTCATAGGCTCTTCTGTGTTTGTAATAAACCTGGAATATCATTGTAGTATTTAATTGTATTAGTTAGTAATCAGGTAGCACCTAAGATTTAAACCAAAATTCCCACCTGAAAAAGGAATGTACTGTTACTACATAAGGGGTCACCTTGTGGATCTTAGAGATGATTTATCTTATTGCCATCAAGACTCTTGGCAGTACTTAGGACTGTGGAAGTTTGAGGGTTTTTAAGTGCTTTGATAAATATAGTTTTAGAATTCCATTTATTCTCTTAACGTTTGTGGATGATGGGGATGTTGGAGAGTCTGTGTTTTTAAAAGGTCATGCTTATGGGGTTTTTTCAAAGCAACATCAGTGTAATGTGTGGTCCTATTACTTGAGAAATAGTTGCTATTTCCTAGTCAGGAATACAGAATCTGCTCATTTTTCTTCTGCCATTATAACGTAGCTCTTTAGCATGAGGAAGCCTCAGTCTGCCTTAAAAGTAAACAATAAACAACTGATAGCTCATTTGAAGGTGTTTAAAAGTGTACCTCAGTGCTTTGTTCTTGTCCCTGTCTTAACCAAGGTTGTGTCAGTGCCAGGAGGACCATACACCAGCAGCATCCATGGGGGTACCTCTTGAAGTCCCTGCTGCAGTGTTGGTACAGTGTTGATGTATCACAAATGAACGATCTTGTTCATGCCTGAAGCTCCCCACAAATGGCTATTTCCAACTCCGAATTGTCCTTGGTGAAATTGAGTCAGCTGAGAGATAAGTGTAACGTGTTAGTTACAGAGAAAGCATGAAGGAAGCAGATGTTTGGCCAGAGAGAGATGCAATTTCAGATTGAGACACCTCATGAGAACTGTAGCAGTCCACAAGAATAATGCTTGTGTAATTTTTTATTTCCAGTTACAGAGGCCAGGGATCAGACAAAATCTGGTTCTGGGCATTTGAAACTAAGCAAACCAATTCTCAGGACACGAAGACAAACTTGAAGTCAGGTCCTTATAAGATTTTTTTAAACATCTTTATTGAAATACAACAAATATCATAAAATTCACCAATTAAAAGTTTATACTATAGTGAGTTTTAGTATGTTCACAGAGTTGTATAGTCATCCCCCCAAAAGAAACCCTGCAATCCCTCTCTCCAGGACCCACCCCTAGTCCCAGATAACTGCTTATACACTGTCGGTATGGATTTGCCTGTGGTGGGTATTTCCTATAAATGAGAGCAGCAGTGTGTAGTCTTTTCTGACTGACGTCAGTCATTTTACATTATATTCTCAAGATTTTCATATATGTCATCCCTTATAAAGTTTTGAAATGTTTTTGCCAGTCAGTGGTCTTTCTGACCTCAGCCTCCAGGGCCAGTTTATAGGGACTGATCTTATCTGTGTCTATCCTCTCATTACAGTGTATTCCTCTTGTAGATGCGAGTCAACCCTCAATAGATTATAGGAGCAGGTGTTAGAAGGTCAGAAAATAGTTTCATCAGGGAACAGTGACAAGTCTAATTGGATAACCCATATATTCTCCAGACACCTTTTTCTAGAAAAACGCAATAAACCCAATACTAAAGGGCTTCAGTGAAATATTTGAGCTCAATTCAGCATGAACTTACCTCCTAGCCAAAGGGCAGGTTGCACCTCAAAAGGAGTTTTAGATACACACTTTGTTATCGAGGTTTCCAATGCAAGGCAGTAAGAACTTCAGCCAGATGTCCATGAGCCCTGCATCTCTGCCAGTGCCCTGTTGCCAGAGACCACCAGGAGCCACCTGTAATTCAGCAAGTTGAATTCAGTGCCCATTTGCAGTGTGGGAGGGAGATCACACACTGTAGGGGGTTGGTGGGGGGAGGCGGTGGAGGGCTTCAGGGCTCTTTATAAGAACGTGTTAGAAAGGACCTAGAGGGTTTGGGCTTGTGTTATGTATTTGCAAGGAGGATTCAAGGAAGTGAGGTTTGCTCAGGGACTGGTGGTGTCAGAAAGCACAGATGACTGACTGAGAATCTTAACAGAGATCTAGGAATGCAGACCAAAGTGAACCTAGAGCAGCAGGGACATCCATTACTTTTGCAAGGGGAGGTTCAGTTTTTATGATTGCACAATAACCTTGTTTTTGTCTGTGCTTAAAAAAAGTTATGTGTTTGAGACCAGTGTGACAGGGTCTGATGTTGGTGTTCTGTGAGGTTGTTTTATGTCCAATAGAAAAACGTGTCAGTGTCAAGCCAGTTTCTCTTTCACAAGTATGAAATAAGGTGTGTTTAACACATGTAGAGCAGTGGCTGGCATATGGAAAATGCTCAGTAGTAAATGACCACTGTGATTATTTCTCACCACCAGAAGGGTTTTTTAAGCGTCTTAAGTACTTAAACAATGGTTAGCAAAAACAAGACTCATTTTGATGGAACAGCACTCCTTAATGGTAGAAGAGAGTATTCTCTCTTGATAAGATAGCCTTAACATATAAAGCTGGTAAGTCAGAATTCTTAATCCCCATACCACTGAGAGCAGAATTCTTATAGTTTAGAAAGGAAACTTTGTTTTAATAATTTAAGAAACATCAGTATTACCTCAACAAAGTAAATGCTGTGTATCCTACTATTAAATCGGTTCAAGTAACATTCCAATTAATATGATTACTTGCATTGATGGGCAGAAACCATCATGTCAGGAAAAAAAAAATTTACAAGATTTATTTTTGTGTATTGTTGTGTAACTGATACAACACTATGTGTTAAAATGCCCACAGTATGGATAGATTTCTAAAAGTCTGTTTTAACTCTTAATTTAGCTTGAAATGGTTTTTATTTTTAGCTTTTGGCACATTTAATGTGTCACGGACAAGAAGAGAGTGCCCTTTGTTTTACTTTCCATCCTTACTATCCATCAAGTTAGGGATCCAGAGGCCAAGGTTTAGATATTTTAGAATGTGGAAGTAGATTTGTTTTAAGAGGGACCATCTGTTAGGTATGTCTTGTTCTCCATTTTAGTTCTTTTTGACCAGCTTTTAAAGCAAACTCTTGGTAATACCAGAATCAATCCGAAGCACAGTGGGTTTTATTTCTACCTCACCATGACCCCACCCTCTCCTGAAGTATTATAGCTTGCCTTGCCTGGTGGTCATATGTCAGTTAGGTCAGTCTTCGTGGCCTGCCCAAATCACACCGCTAGGCTTTTTGGTTTTTTTGGCAAATCTTTACCTAAAAGCTTTAATGTTGCCTGCATTCTGAACAACTGCAGAATACTATAAAGTAGATTTGTGTGTGTGTCCATGGTGACCAGGTCCAAATACCAAGACTTTTCCAGTTTTTATCTTAGGACAGATTGAAATGTTAGAGTTCCCTCTTCTTTAAAGGAAAAAGTGACAATGGGAAGAAACTGACAAGAGCTCTTTCTTAAACAAAATGCAGCATAATCTGGTCTTCCAACCCACATCTGGTTTAAAAACCAATGAGAAGGATCAGGAATAAGTTGGATAAGTAGGCATAGGGAAAAGGCATAAATGTCTTGACAGTAAGGGAAAGAGAAAAAGAAAAGGCATGCACTGAAATGCCAAACACAAACCAGTAAGGGAGAGAGCATGGGGGCAGGAGGAATAGAGGTGCAGTCGGGGATTAATGTAAACACATAGGGTCTTGTCTCCTTTCAGAAGCCTCTGTCAGTGTTTTGGAACAAGGTGTAACAGTTGGTGTTCTTGAGTCATCAAGAAACAAGAAAAAGTTATATTTAATGTTCTATATTTAAGAAGTCAAGGCAAAGTACAATTCTGGCACAAATTTTGTAGTGCAAATGATTAAATAAAGTTTGGATGCCTTAAAAGGGATTAGGTTAGTTTTTTAGGAGAATTTTACTTAAGTAGAAAGCGTATTCATTTCCTGATGTCACCTGGTTCAAGTGTTCCAAGAGGGAAAACTGAAGTGGTGCTGGATTCTAAATTTTCACTGAAAGGAGATTTAATCTTACGTGTCTGTTAACAGATGATGTTTATTAAATGTTCACGTGTATGTGGTGTTGTACAAACTGTTACAGTTAGTACATTTTAGCTTTTGTTACAACACTGCCACCAGAAGAGTGTACAGCTGCAGAGGCTCCTTGGTTCAGTTGGGGCAGCACAGCTTTCTGCACGTGGTAGAGACATCGACCAAGTTCAACACCTGATGAGAACTGGCGAGATTGTTTGGATCTACCCTCCCATTGAAAACAAAAATACCTTTTTTTAAAGTCACCTTTTAAGGTATTTGAAAAGATGATCAGGGTTAATTTTAAGGAAGAGTCTGACCTGGAGAGGTAAGTACTCACCAGAGCACTAAAACCTGTTTTTCCCTAGACATTTGACAAAACACCAATGGGCTTTGGTTCATCAGCTTAAAGGTGAGGGAGACAGAGGTCAACCCAGAGCATATGGAAGCTGCAAAGTCTTAGAGAAGGCGCATGCATGAAGTAGGAGCCCCAGAGTTCACATACCACAAGGACTACACCTGCTCACCTTCCTTCAGACTCCAGGGGAACTTTGGAGACCGCTACCTTGGCAATGGGCTGCCTAAAAGATGAAAAGGGGAAAAAATGCACCCCTGAGAATGATAGATAGAACTCTTGCAGATTTCTGTCTTGCTTGTTCCTTGCAGGTGAGGCCAAGGAATCTCAAAACAGTAAATTGGTTTAGATAATGCCTACCTTCCAGGAACCTCACAGAGGCAAACAAACCTTTTCTGGAAGAGGGCACATTCATCCTCCCCTCAGCAAGTCAGTCTTCTCCAGGGTGTTTTCAAGGGCAATAACCACTGTCAGAAACAACCAGCCCAAAGGAACTATGGCTAATCAAATATTTTGGCAGCAGGTTGAATTGAGCAGAAGAGAGAATTGTTGAATCAGAAGATAAATTAGAAGAAACCACCCAAGCGCTGCACAGACAAACTGTTAGGGTTCTCCAGAGAAACAAACCCAGTAGGACGGATAGGCAGAGGCATATGCAGGGTGAGGCGGCAGCGGGG
>NW_011494777.1:5888157-5896144 GCF_000754665.1 Bison bison bison | reverse complement strand
GGGGGATTCGCTCACATGACACTGGAGGACTCGAAGTCCCAGAGTCTGCTGTCTTCTGGGTGGAGGCCAAGAAAGCCGGAAGCGTAGTTCCAGCGCAAATCCTAAGGCCTGGGAACTTCAGGCCTGGTAGTGTCAGTCCCAGTTCAAGACCAAAGGCCTGAGAACCAGAAGCACTGATGTTCAAAAGCAGGAGACCACGGATGTCTCAGCTCAAGCAGAGAGCAGTTTGCCCTTCTTTCACCTTTGTGTTCTGTTCAGCCCATCACCAGACTGGATAATACCCACCTGCATTGGTGAAGATGATTCTCCTTACTCAGTCTACCAAAATGCTAATCTCTCTGGAAACATGCTCACAGATACACCTGGAAGTGATATTTTACCTGCTCTCTGGTTACCTCTTAGCCCAGTATGTTGACACATAAATTAACCATCAGAACACAGGTGTAGAAGAGGGTAAGGCTTATGGATGGTACAAACGTAGGTATATTTAACTTCTTAATAACGTTAGAGACCAATGAAATGATCTTTTTAATGTGCTAAGGAAAATTAATGTGAATCTAGATGTCTGCACACAGTGAGAGTATCTTTGAAGAATGAAGGTGAAATGCATTCTCAAAGAAAAATGATTCAGAATATCATCACTAAAGAAACATTTAAGGGTAGACTACAGGTAGATGTAAAGTGAACATGGAAGGTTTAATATACAAAAGAATGAAGAGCAAAGGTAAACATGAACAGATGTAGACAAACATTGCTTATATGAAAAAGTAGAGGCTTTATCCAAAAGAAGTAAAATGTCAGGCAGTAATTTGTAAATTGCAAAATGGGTGTATATGGGAAATGAAGTTAAAATTTCTAAGATCCTTCTATTGTCCAGGCGGAAGTAAAGTTTTCTCTCAATTTTGGTAAGTATGTGTCTAATTTCCAAAGCAACCAGTAAAGTCAATCGGAAAAGATTGTGTAATTTCCAAACTGATAGAAAGGGAGAAATTAAATAATTATCACTTACATTCAGTAAGTTAATTCTAAAATGTATAAAGAAATGCAAAGATATTCAGGAAGCAAATGAACAAGGTAAGAGGATTTACTCAGCCTGACATCAAGATTATTCTAAAACTGCAGTAAGTACAGCGTGGCATTCATGCAAATATAGACCAGCAGATGGAACTAGTAGAGAACCTGGAAACAAACCCATGCATTTAGAGCTCTCCAGGGCAGAGAAGAAAAGACAGACTTTTCAGTAAGTGTGTTCCCTTCACAATATCAACTCCAGGTGTGTTCAAGAAAGATATGTGTGTCAAGGGCAAAATCTAAATCTTTCATAAAAGTAATTTGAGATAGGAAAGGATTTTTAAAAACAAGCCCCCAAAGCCATAACCATAAAGGAAAAGACTGATCAGTTAAGGTATAAATCTTTGCATCATCAAAAGAAACCATGAAAAGACAAGTCATGGAAGAGGGGGAAATATTTGTAACATCTTTCACTGATAGAGACTTTGTATCCAAAACATGAAAAGAACTTTTATAATGAAGAGGGCAACTCAGTAGCAAGACTTGAAGCATTTCATAGAAAGTTAAAATGTTAGTCACTCAATTGGTGTCTGACTCTTTGTGACCCCATGGACTAGCTCACCAGGCTCCTCTGTCCAAGGAATTCTCCAGGCAAGAATACTGGAGTGGGTTGTCATTTCCTTCTCCAGGGTATCTTCCTGACCCAGGGATTGAACCCCGGTCTCCGGATTGCAGGCAAACTCTTTACCAACTGAGCCACCAGGGAAGGGTTCAACAAATACATGAAGTTTAAAAAATATATATCCTATGACCAAGCAAATCCATTCCTGATTTAGATACCATAGGAATAAAAACCATGCGTACATGCACTGTTGTACAAGAATACTCACAACAGGGAATTCCGTGGTGGTCCAGTGGTTAGGACTCAGCGCTTTTACTGTTAGGGGTGCTGGTTGAATCTCTGGTAAGGGAATATTCCGCAAGCCACATGTCACAGCCAAAAAAATGAAGAAGGGTGAGGAGAAAAGGAAACAAGTTATTACTGTGAAAAACAGGATGATGGTTGCTCTTGGAAAGAGGGGTTTGTGATCAGGGAAGGGTAATGGGGACTTTAAGGATGCTGCCAATGTAGTGTGTTAAGGTTTGTGAGAATATTGTACACATGTTCACCCTACAGCTGTCTTTTTAATTTTGTGTAAAAGGTGTATGTACAACAAGTCAGCTGTGTGTCACCATAAAATGTCTTTAAAAACAAAACTTGTCAGTGATTCCTTAAATGTTACATTAGTTAATTTTATGTCAATTTTTGTTTCATTTATATTTGAATTTCTGTGCTCCTTTCTAAAATTAAATACTCAAAGAAATAATCCAAAGAATTTAAGTAGTAATATAAGAATCTGTTGTTTTACACATGATTTTTAAAATCACATGTAGATAATTTGTTTAAAGTCTTAGAGACAGAGCTTGCAATTTATATATCCTGGTTTATTTATTTCACCAGAGTACTGACAGCTGTCCTCTTGTTCACAGGCTCAGTAGATGAAGGCATCACGGAGGGATTGCCTACGCTTCAGGGCACTTCTAGCACCAGCGCTCACGTAGATGATGATGATCGGTTAGTACCAACACAGTAGGACATTTTCTTGTAAGGGTTCCGCATGTAATTCTGAATCCAAGCATTTTATCTAGGATTACATAAAAGTTTACTGAAACTTGACTTCTATATATTTCGTAATCATGAGGTAGCCAATAAATTAGACAAGGTTTTTCAGGTATTTCTTAAACTTCCCAGCTCCATTGCTTTAAATAGTATCTGTTTCAGGTGTTGGCAAACCTGTGGCCCACAGGCCAATTCTCCTACCACCTTTATTTGTAAATCAAATTTTATTGGGACACAACCATGCTGTGTCTGTGGATGGCAGAATTGAGTGGTTGAAATAGAGATCATGCAGTATGCAAAGCCAAAAATAATTACACCTGTCCTGCGACCAAAACAGTTCACCAAACCCTTTTCCTTATACTCGTGATTCCCAGGTCATTGTCTTCACATTGACCCTTCCTGCTGACATCCTCACATAGATGTAGCAGGGCCATTTCAGACTTAAGACCAAGACAGTGCTCCAGCCTCCTCCCTCAGACCTGCTCTTCTAGTCTTCCTGTCTCAGTAAACTGTGTCATTATCAAGCCCAGATTTCTTCAGCAGCGTCTCTGTGAATTATACTTGATATTTTTCCCTCACACCCACCCCTGTATTTAATCCACAAGTCCTTTCTGCTCTGCATCCAAAACATGTTCCTTGTCAATCCACTTTTCCTCTAGCTCTGCTGCAACCACCCCAGCCCAGGTCACCACCACCTTTTGCTTTGACTACTGCAGTAACCTTCAACTGGCCCCTGATTTCATGATCCCCTCTACTCCAGTCCTTCTCCATGTAGCAGCCAGAATTTTGTTTTTTACATTAAGTCAGATTGTGTTGCTGTTCTAAGTAGCAAACTCTTTAAATTCTCCAGTAGTTCCGTTCAGTGTCCAGTCAGTTCAGTGTCCAGTCACTCAGTCGTGTCTGACTGTGACCCCTTGGACTGCAGCATGCCAGGCGTTCCTGTCCACCACCAACTCCTGGAGTTTACTCAGACTCATGTCCATTGAGTCATTGATGCCATCCAACCATCTCATCCTCTGTCATCCCCTTCTCCTCTTGCCTTTAATCTTTCCCAGCATCAGGGTCTTTTCAAATGAGTCAGTTCTTTGTATCAGGTGGCCAAAGTAATGGAGTTTCAGATTCAACATCAGTCCTTCCAATGAATATTCAGGATTGATCTCCTTTAGGATGGACTGGTTTGATCTCCTTGCTGTCCAAGGGACTCTCAAGAGTCTTCTCCAACACCACAATTCAAAAGCATCAATTCTTCGGTGCTCAGCTTTCTTTACAGTCCAGCTTTCACATCCATACATGACTACTGGAAAAACCATAGCCTTGACTAGACGGACCTTTGTTGGCAAAGTAATGTCTGTGCTTTTTAATATGCTGTCTAGGTTGGTTATAACTTCCCTTCCAAGGAGCAAGCATCTTTTAATTTCATGGCTGCAGTCACCATCTGCAGTGATTTTGGATATATGTCTGTCACTGTTCCCACTGTTTCCCCATCTGTTTGCCATGAAGTGATGGGACTGGATGCTATGATCTTAGTTTTCTGAATGTTGAGTTTCAAGCCAACTTTTTCACTCTCTTTCACTTTTCATCAAGAGGCTCTTTAGTTCTTCTTCGCTTTCTGCCGTAAGGGTGGTGTCATCTGCATATCTGAGGTTATTGATATTTTTCCTGGAAATCTTGATTCCAGCTTGTTCTTTCAACCAGTCCAGCCTTTCTCATGATGTACTCTGCATATAAGTTAAATAAGCAGGGTGACAATATACAGCCTTGATACCCCCTTCCGGATTTGGAACCAGTCTGTTGTTCCATGTCTGGTTCTAACTGTTGCTTCTTGATCTGCATACAGATTTCTCAAGAGGCAGGGCAGGTGGTCTGGTATTCCCATCTCTTGAAGAATTTTTCACAGTTTGTTGTGATCCATACAGTCAAAGGCTTTGGCGTAGTCAGTAAAGCAGAAGTAGATGTTTTTCTGGAACTCTCTTGCTTTTTTGATGATCCAGCCCATGTTGGCAATTTGATCTCTGGTTCCTCTGCCTTTTCTAAATCCAGCTTGAACATCTGGAAGTTCATGGTTCACAAACTGTTGAAGCCTGGCTTGGAAAATTTTACACATTACTAGCTTGTGAGATGAGTGCAGTTGTGCAGTAGTTTGAGCATTCTTTGGCATTGCCTTTCTTTGGGATTGAAATGAGTAGATTCTTAAATCGAAACTCCTCGCCATGCCTTGAAAGCCATACACGATGTGATTCTAGCCTGACGCCCTTCAGACCACACTCCTCACAGACCACGTTCTGGCCATGCTGACCTTCAGTTCCTGGAGTAGTCCATGTTTGTTCTGGTTTGCAGGCCTGCCATTTTAAGGCCTTTCTTTTGCCTTAAATGCTTTCTTCCCTAATTTTTACTTTGCTCCCTCTTTCTTCATTCTTCAGATCACTGTCAGTTCTGAAGGTTTTTCCTGACCACCAGTCTAAAGTAAAACAGCACCAATCATTGTTGGGTCACTCAACTTTAATTCTCTGTTCTGATCATTTTTTTGTGTGCTTATTGTCTGTCTCTGACCACTGAATATAAAACTTCACTGCAGTAACTCCTCATCATTAGAGTCCAGGACAGACTTTAAGAAGTGTGTTTATTGAAAACTCGAAGGATTCAAAGAATTCAAACATGATTTACTGTATTTGAGAAGATAACCTGGTAGAGCAGGTTGTGAACCAGAGTCCTTTGAGTAAATTATTGAAGGTGTAAGCAAATGTAAATATGCCTAGCTTCCTTAATTTCAAACATGAATGGGGTTGTCTGTTCTGTACTAGATACTCTGCTGAGTGGTGGGGATATTGAAATGAAACATTACCCTTGTCCTCAAAGAGGTCACACCAACACTGGGGCCAGGAGAGAGGTTAAAAACAGACAAGTAAGCAGATAATCATGAGTGGTCTGCAGAGGAGTCTATTGCTCTGCATAGGAGAGTACCTACCTAAATCACTAATGAATCAAGGAAGGCTTTCAGGAGGAGGAGGTTAACTTCTTGGCTACATCTCATAAAATGACTGGTGTGTTATCTAAGCAAAAAGGGTAGGCAGGTAGAGGAAGTTAAATATATGAAAGCATAGCACTGAGAGAGAAGTGTTAAGGAGGAACTGCTTGGTAGGGGTATGTTTGGGGAGTATGACAAGAAATGAGACTGGAAAAGTATACAGACCCAGATCATGAGGAGTCTTGTATGGCTTCATTCTAAAGATAGCAGTGAGCCATCACAGGACTGTTATCAAGAGACTGATTTAATCAGATCACTGTGAAAGGGGTGTGGGGCAAAATAGAAAGAGATAGCCATATATTGACCAGAGCCTGAATTGAAGCAGTAGTAGGAACAAAAGGATTATTAGATTAAGGATACCTAAAGTAAAATCGTTTATATGATCTTGGTCACATGTCTTTGCTTAACTTAGGATGTTGGACATTCTGGACAGTAACACTTTTTCCTATTATAAATGAATCTTGTAATCTAACTTTTAAATTTATTTCCTTTTGTTCATTTAAACTTGTGCAGAACTGTTTATTGAACTTAAAAATCAGAGCCTGGTTGCCTTCTTTGGTCTGTTTTTTAGATTGGAAAATGTTCAGTATCCCTACCAACTCTACATTGCTCCTTCCACCAGCAGCACAGAACGGCCAAGTCCCAATGGTCCAGATAGACCTTTTCAGTGTCCAACGTGTGGGGTGCGATTCACCCGTATTCAGAACCTGAAGCAGCACATGCTGATCCACTCAGGTAATGCCATCGTTCCTCTTGTGGCATAAATGAACCCTCTAGAACATTTTATTTTAGAATTCCAGTTAAAAATAGTAAACAGATGCTTTTGAGTTAGGAAAAAGTATATCTCTGGGAAATCTAGTGAGAACAGATAAATTCAGTTCTGTTGCTGATTTGTGACATTGTGAGAAAGATATTTGCTTAATACATTGGCCACAGGCATAAATAAGTCTTCTGATTGGAACTGGGGGCAAGTGTGATGTGCACACGACATACGTGAAAAAGAGATCAGATACTTGTGTGTGTATATGTGAGGGAGGAAAGCACAAGTGCATTTGGTAAAGCAAATGGGGTTAAAAGGGCATATATTGGTGTTCTCTGTGCTATTCTAATTTTTCTTAAGTTTGTAATTCCAAATAAAAAGTGTTTTTAAAAATTAAATACAATAATTTTATTTTAATTGTGCAATCCTAAATTTCTCTGTGCCCTGAGAAATTTCTCTGTGCCCTATTCAGCCAGCCTTGCAGTATTATTTTAGCGTAAAAAAGATTTTGGATAAATGATGTGTAGAACATACTTGAAACTTAAGTTCAGTGTTCACATAAAGGCAATAAAATTCTTATAGGTAGAACACTGGCCTCTGATAAGGAAGAAATCTTTGCTACTATTCTCAGCTGTTTAACTGTCTCACTTTCCTCTTCTTCAGATAGGTCTAACAATCCTGTGCTAACACTAATTCCCTTTGACTTTGTTGAATCAACAGATTATGTTTTGAAGGTTTTTGAAATTTTTTTGCTAAAACTGTGATAATGAATTGGAAGAGACCATAAATGCACTTTACATTTCATATATTAATTTCTACATATTTATGTCACTATTACATTAAGTACTCCAAAACTTAACCAAAGGTAGTTCTGTTACAATCACTAATTATGTTCAGAGATGTTAGAATTTTCTTTTTTCTTCTCATTTTTCTCTGAGATAGGAAATTAAGATTAGATAACTGATCAGTTTACACATTTTCTTGATATAAACCTTACTACTTTAATGAAATGAAATAATAACAGGTGAAGAATTGGGGTCTGCTTAAATAAATACTCTTGTTAAATTGTATTTTGAAGTCTGAGAAGATTTGGAAGAATTCAAAAATCAAATGGAGTATATATCAATTTGATTACCCCACCGCCACCCCATGGTGCCTTTCTTGCCTGCTTGCTTTTTCAAACACTAGTGACTTCTCAGGTGTTTTGTACTTTTTCTAAGATACTGAATTTGGGACTCGTTTCTGCTGATGATTTTTATCTTTTCAGATTATCTGTTGCTACAAAATTAGTTCAGAAATTTGTGAAGTTTATGACATTTCCATTTATTTTGTTTTTAGATAATATTTTGTATCGCTTTATTTTATAGGAATTAAACCATTTCAGTGTGACCGCTGTGGGAAAAAGTTCACCAGGGCTTACTCGCTAAAGATGCATCGCCTAAAGCATGAAGGTAAACGCTGTTTCCGGTGCCAGATATGTAGTGCCACTTTCACTTCCTTCGGGGAATATAAACACCACATGAGGGTTTCC
>NW_011494777.1:5866591-5888057 GCF_000754665.1 Bison bison bison | reverse complement strand
TGAGGGTTTCCCGGCACATTATCCGCAAGCCTCGGATTTACGAGTGCAAAACATGTGGCGCCATGTTCACCAACTCTGGAAATTTAATCGTGCACCTGAGGAGTCTGAACCATGAAGCGTCAGAGCTAGCAAACTACTTCCAGAGCAGGTGAGGTGCACAACGAAAACCGAACCAGGGAAACTGCTTTCTAGACTCTCTCTTCCTGTTGTTAGGGCAGCCTGCTGTGCTTTGTTTTGTTTTTTTAATCAGGTTGCCAGCTAATCAATCACATTCCTTAAAAATTCCCACTATCCAATAACACTCTGCTCTCCTGATAAAATTTTGCTAATTCTACTAAGTATAAACAGTTTTAAATACTTTTATAGTTGGCATTAGAAATCTTTTCCTACAGAGATAGACCACTTGTTTTGTGTTTTGGGGGGTTGTTGGGGTGGGGGGTTTGTTGTTGGTTTTTTTTTTTAATATAAGGTTAAAGTAATTCTGTAGTCGATTTTAAATAGACCTGACTGGAAAATTTACCATGTCAGATGATATTTGGTGACAGTGGATTACTTCCCATTCTTTGGATGTTGGTTAAATTCTTGACTACTCCTCCTTTTTTTTCCCTCTCTAAATAATGAGAGGAACTTCAGCAGCAACTATAATTGATAGTTTACATCAAATGAAGTTTTCCTCTTTTTCTTTCAGTTTAGAACTCCATACATTGAATATTAAAAATTTATGATAGAGTTAACCTTTCTGATTTATCGGGTAGCTGAGGATCGGGTTCTAGTTCTGGCTCTGCCGCTCCCTGCTGGTATGATTGAACATATCACTTCACAGATGAAGAAGCTTGAACTTAGAGAAGGATAATGTGTAAGCTTTAAAGATGATTGCTAAGGTCTCCTCTAGATATAAAATTCTGTTGTCTATTTTTAATACTTTATCAGAATTGTACATCTGTAGGAATCCTTAGTTTCTTATAAAATGAAATCAAATTTTACACCACCTTTATTTTTATAATCTTATTTTTCTATAAATTTTTTTCCTGCATTGATTTTGGTTTTCTCTTAAAGCCAGACATTTTGCCAAATGTAATCATTTCTGACTCTTAGTGTCTGGTTATTATATCACTAAACTTATATTATATACAACATATCAAAGTTTGTTCAGGACTAAAATCGTGTCCCAGTTAACTGCACAGGCTGTTTTCTGTATCTTCCCTGTGCTGAGCCCTCTGTCCTCCACTCTTTAACATATGAAGACTTTTATAACCGAGGACATCTTAAATTGCTTTGCAAATGAGCAGACTTCAATTTTTTTATTAATAGTGGAAAAATTGTAAAATAACCTAAAGTATATTAGATATTGAAATTATAAAGTATAATGAACTTTTTTGTTCAACAGTAAAGATTTAAATAAAGCATCTAAGTAGTTTTTTACATTTTTCTATATAGTAGATTGTATATAAGGTCATTTATGCATGAGGATTAGTTTAACTATATCCAAGAAGTAATAAAAAGCTATGTTTATATACCTTATAATTAGTGTATAATCCAAGAAAGGTTACACATAAGTTATTCAAATGCTCTTTGTTTAAATGAACATGCTATTTGTGTTTGCTTTGTGCACAGAAACTCTTCTCCATAGGAGGAGAAAGGCTGTTTAGGTGTCCACAGTGACACCTAAACACCTAAACACCTACCATCTCTCGTGATGGTAGGGAGAGTTGATATACTTGGGTTCTAATGGATGGTTTGGGCTCATATTTAGGAAAATTTAGAAGCTGAAAATTCCTGAGTTATAATCTTCATTCAAGAATTAGAGAATGAAAATTCCCAATCTTGTTTTACAAATCAGGTCTTTTTATTATGTCTTATTTATTCTTGGCTTGAAAATTAACTCCCTGTTTCATCCTTTGCCTCTTACCTAGTGATTTCCTAGTACCGGACTACTTAAACCAGGAGCAAGAAGAGACCCTTGTTCAATATGATCTTGGAGAACACAGTTTTGAAAGCAACTCTTCTGTTCAAATGCCTGTAATTTCACAGGTCTCCTCGACCCAGAATTGTGAAAGCACTTTTCCCTTGGGGTCTCTTGGGCTGACAGAAAAGGAGGAAGAAATGCCAGAGCAGCCAAAGACCAGTGCTTGTGCCGAGGCAACCAGAGATGACCCCCCAAAATCAGAGCTGTCTTCTATAACTATTGAGTAATTTCATAGTTTGGCTTCATTTTTAATTTTTGGAAAGTGCCTGTGCTTGGTCTTGTACATTTGAATTTAATTTTTTAAGCAAAAAAAAAGGGTTTGGAAAAATCTCCCTTTTTACTTTGTAAGTCCTGCAACTGATGTTTTACTTTTCGTGACTGAGAGATTGCTTCTGTAAGTGCACAGTAACATGGTGTTGAAATACAGTAGAAACCCTGAAACTTAAGGAGAGGAAGCAGTTGACGTCACACTTATATCAGTTTCCTCTTCCGTCATCAGGAGTAGGCTAACAACATACCATTAGGTTGAGAAGAAATCAGATGATTACTGACCTTCCTGAAATGAAAGGGTACACCAGAAACATACTACTAAACAAATTTGGCAAATGGCCTGAATAGATGTTACTCCTATACACAGGACATTGTACAATCTTCTGTAAAGCCTGTTGTTTCTGGAAATATTTATGGTGAGCTTTCTTAAAAATTATTAGGGTGTGTACTTCTGGAATTCCACGTATTCTTTTTTTTTTTTTAAGCTTTGTCATTATGATTTTTTATGGTGAAAGTTTGGTATTGGGATAGGTATTCCCTGTACCTTTATAATAGTACTCTCCAAATTATCTTTCTTCTATGAAAGACAGCAGAGAGCCACGGTTGAGAAGAGTCAAGCTGTGCATGAAGAGACCAGGAATGGGGAATATAGTGTGTGAATCTCAGCTTCATAGGAACTCTCATACTGCTTTTCTGGTTAAAATCATTGTTTACCTGGTCTTTGAATGTTAATGCCTGGCTAATGAGGTCATTGCCTAGATCAGTTTATTCTTACCCTGTCAACAGTACTTTCTTTTGCCTATACTTGGCGTGATCCCATAAAAAGGAAATATACTGGAGATGTTCTATATTTTATATATAGGTTTGTGTATTATTGAGGATGTTTTCATTTTGCTGTTTGGACAAAATAAAGAATTCTCTGTTAAGGCTATGTTCTTAACCCAACTAAGATTGTTTACAAAATACCATGTGACAGTGATATATTGTCCTTATTCCAAAATGTTTTTAGACATTGCCAAATGTCATATTGAAAGCAGTTAGTATAGTTTTTACAGAATGTAAGCAATAATGTAGAAGAGAAGAGGCTATAAAATGATGATCTGTGACTCAGATCTATTTGAGGGAAAAAATTGTTAAGACTAAAGAAAAACTAAAAACCTTAAGGTAATGAATATTACCTCTTGCTGCTAAAAGAAAATGAAACTTCCTGGTTTATAGTTGAAATACATATGATACTTTAGACTGGAGTATATATTTTACCTGGTGCCGTTAAAGCATCGCTTACCTTGATCCTAAATTTCATGAGTCCATGAACAATCTTTTGAGTAACTTTTTTTTCTATGTATATACCCAGAGTTTAATCATTATGAAAACACCTGATTTAGATTAGAAAAAGAAAATACAGTTTCTTATTCAGAACACAAGATCTCAGTTTTGTCTGGGTGCTAGACCTCAATAAAAATTTTTTAAGTTATAGTGATTTGTTTCATTTTTTGATTGGCTCATTCTGTAACTTATCTCTTACAAATGTAAAGAAAGGGAAAGTGAACTCCTTGAAGTTTTTTTTAGGCTAATGTTCTTTTTGTTTTCATATTCTGCTGTTTTTAACTTGTTTCCAACTCCTTTTCTCACTCAAGAACCTGTTGTTTCCTTTTTGCTCCCCAAATAGCTATAGTACCTTAAGGAAAATGAACACATACAGATTATGATTGCCCTCCATCATTTATGCATCTTTATCAGTAGGTTGAATTACTTTTCTTCGGCAAGACTATATGATACTAATAGCGGTACTGCTGTGTCTCAACTGGAAAGGTCAGGAATTTTTATTTTTAATATTATATAGATTCTTTGGAAACTGTTATGCCTACCAATAGATAAATCTCAAGGTTAATTTTAAAATCTTATATGGACAAGACAAGAGTAAGTGAAATTACAACCAGGAGTCATTGTTGCCCTCAGTTCTAAGAGTTATTTTTTTTAGAATAAGGAAGGAAGAAAAGAAGGAAAGAAAATAGACTTGATGAGAAGATACATCAGAACTTGGAGATTTGTTGATTGAAAGTAATTTAGCATACCCCCTGTCCTGAGAATTGTGTACTGAGAGTCCTGCACAGTTTTGCCTGTTCTGAGGTGTTCTGTGTTCTCAGAATGTAGGATTACCATCACTGGCTATTTTTTCCCAAATGGAAACTTTAGACTTTCATTGGTAATTACAAATTATACAGATTTCCAAGTTTTATGAGACATTTGGACCTACTGTGAAAATGCTTATTGCTGGTTGTCTGTTCCCCACATCTTACCAATACAGGTAACTAATACTTCACATGTGATATAAACAAAGGCCTTTTTTTCTATTTCAGTGAGGCTCTACATTTTCTTGATACATAGTTTAAGGTTACTTAGCTTATGGGCCTGTTTTAAGAAACTAAGCTACAAGAAAATAATTGTATATAGTGTTACTTAGATTTATTTAAAATTCATCTAAGAGAAGGATGCCTGGATGTATAATTTTTACCAGAATATATGGAGAAAAAAATACAAAGAGATGAAAACCTGTTACATTGTCTCATCATCAGAAATTACCAGTATAATTGAACATTAAAAAAATTCCAGTTTAGAATAGCATAGCATAGCAAAGCAATTAACCTCCAATTAAAATAATTTATATTTTAAAAAAATAATAAAAATAAAAGAATACCGTAGCTATCTTGCTTAAATTAGGCCCCATGAGGTAACTTTGTGATATTTAAAGGGCTTAAATTTTAGGATGCAAGATAAATTGCCTTTTTAAACCAAGGATTTTATATAATAAAAACATTTATTTTCATTTTAAAGCTACCAAATAGGTATGCTATACATACTTCACAGATGAGCAGAGATGTGTGCTCTGGTTCTGGGTGTTTCAGCACCTGCAGGCATCCTTTCCACTTTATAAGGCTGTGTTCTAACAGTGAAAGCACTTGGCATGTTAGTGATTGCACTAATTCACAAACAAAAATTTAGTGCTCATTTTTTTTTTTAAAGTTTTCAAGAAAGGGATGCAGATGGAGGTTATCACCCACAAATATATTTAAATGAGTGTTTCTTATTTTGAAAGTAATCCTTAAGTAATTAGCTATCTATTTCATTACATTACCAGTTTTTTAAAGTTCTCAATTTCAGTGAGATAAAGTGTACTGAAATGTTTAAATAGCCTCATTTGTTCTTACATTCTGGCTTACAGAACTTTACATTCTGGTTCCTTGTTATGACACATGCCCATAGGTTTTAAAAACAAACAAACAAAAAACCCTTCTGTTTTGTTAAAATATGTTACCAAGTGGAAAGAATTATGCAGCACATCTAATGTACTTACTGTTGGTAACTCTGTTACCTTCTGACTACTGAGCCAGCCTCTCCTGATGTATAAGTGGTTCCCTGGGAGCCTTTGGAAGCCGTATTAACTCTTTCAGTTTTATTTTACCTCTAACTAATTTTTATTCTCATACTTAATCTAAATAGAGGACATTTATCTATTTCAGTGGCTTTTATTTTGAAGATTGTCAGATCACGGTTTGCTTTCTTTCAGCTTTGTAGCCCCTGAGAAATACATTACCTTATAATGTAATGGCAGTGTATGCTAGAATAACCACGTGGAGAGAATTACTACTTGATGAATGAACAATCCTAAAATTATAACTGAAAGGACTTTGAGATTTAGGGAATTGATGAAGAGAACTAGCAAAAATGTGAAGTCATAGCTTTGGAGTATACATCCTAGTGAGGGAGAGTAGTTTTCTAGTTATTAGTATTAATTGGGAGGGGAAAAAATGAGAAAAATTCACATCAGGAAGTGACCCAAAGTTGCTGAAAGATAGTAAATGCTGTTTTCAGTGTAAGTTATTGACAGAAGATGATTTAATTTAGATTTTGAGAGTTAATGAGAGAAGCATATATACAAACTTGATTTTCTGAATCAGAACAGAATGGTGGATGGGTGCTCAATTAGAGTAACCATGTCTATGCGGAATATTAAAGCTAAGCATACGCCTACAGGCATTAGGCGCAGATCATCCAAATTTAAGTTATTCTTCATTTTGTCTATACCCATTTTTATCTTTGTGTCATTTTTGCCTGACAGAATGTTGGTGACATAGGGTATTTTTATTTGGAAAGTCCTCAGCAAGTCTAATTGCCAAAGCAATAATGGTTCACATTAACTATGAAGTGGAATTAATATCCAGGTTCAACTAAGGAGTGGACATACTATGGCTATTTCATTTTTAGATTATAAACATGTTGAGATTTATTAATGGGGAATTAAGCCTATGTCAGATTATGGGATGACTCTTCATGACATTATAGTTGTACTTTAACTTCATACTCAACTAATACACTTAGATATTTATACTACATCATAGTGATTATATTTTTATGATAAAAAAGCAAAAGTTCCATATCTTTACGGATGGTCTCTGCAGAGATGTCAGGCGATGGTGGTGGTAGCATCTCAATTGACAGTATCTGAAAAATGAGATTGCCTTAAAATGTACATGCTACAGAGCTCACTCTGCATATGGTCCAGGCCAGTTCCAACTAACATCAAGGTTTTTATGTACATAATAGTTTACAAAGAATTTAAAGGTTTGGACTATTGGTTGAAAACAAAAACTTAAAAAAAAAAAATTTTTTTTAACTTAAAATTTTTAAATTTCAGTTTGAAGTGCCTGGTTTATAAAAATCAGATTCTTTGATTATTGCCTTTCTCTTTTAAACTGACTTTTTGCTGATTAAACTAAAGCCCTAGGCTCAATCGTGATGATTTATGGATAAAATTGCTGCTTGATGGTGTGAGGGCCTGTCAAGATTTTATTAAATTGTCCTTGTTTTTCCAAATACCAGTCTAACCAAATCCAAATTTCATCATTCAGGTAAGCAGGTTAAAAAATCGTCCTGTGAATGAATGTTCAGATTACCAAAGTACATAGTCTGCTGAGGAAAGGTCAGTTTTCCCTAAATTAATTGTATTCATGGAGGTTGTGTTCAGTTAAAGATGGGCAGCCTTTCGTGCCATTCCTAGAAACACCTGTTTTTCCTAGAAATACTTTTTTTTGTATTTTCTGTAAGAGCTTTCTCTTATTTCAACCATCAGTTTAATTTTCAGGTTGACAAATGCCATGTAAAGTGTCTCATACTGAGAGTGGCCCATTGAGTTATTGAAAGTCACACTGCTGTTCATCGTTCAGGTACCTGAAGTGAATGCCATCAGCTGAATCAGGAGTAAGATTAGTCATTTTCTTCCTTATACAAAGTAATGGCTTCTCGTGCTTATATTTCAAGATATTTTTTAAAAAGACCACAGCCCCTACTAGAGTACAATTTGATCTCAGTTCATGTCCCAATAATATGTTTGATGTTTCTCTTGTTGCTGGTGCCTCCTGTTGCATCAGATAGAGATTGCCTGCCTCTTTGTAGGGCACCCTTGTGGCACCTTATGTCCAGTTGGAAGATGGCGTATGGCTTCGTTTTGTGCCTCTGCTATCTTCTCAAAAGCCATTTTATAAAAATCCTAGGTAGCCTATTTTAATATTTAAATATATATATATTTGTGAGAGATACTTTTAGAACAGACTTTTTTTTACTTTAAAATTCCTGTATTCCCATTTTTAAGAGTAAATTTAAATTTTCCAGGATTTGAACTTTTTCCACAGCAGCATAATGAAAAAGTCAATTTGAGATAATAGAATGTAATTCAGTGATAAAAGAGATTGATGTCTGGTTATAGGAAACAGAAGGGAAGGGGGAAAAAGTTGTTTTGATGTAACAAACGAATTTTTAATAAAAATGTTTTTGTTTTCTGTAATTTTGTATTTACTGCTACAGTAGCTCAATATTTTACAGAGCTGACATATAGATCTGGCTCCATTCAGAAACTGGAGTACTTTCTAGTACAACCAACTGAGGAGGAAGGTGTGTACCACAGTCTTCCAGAAAGGTGACTGGCGGCCCTGTTTAGCTGATGCATGCTTTAAAATGCGCCTGTAGCCCAACATCAAGGAAGTGTGGGAGAAACGTTTATCTTGCTAGTTAATAGCATTATGATTCTTTTGGGGCCCTGGCATTTTGTGAAACCCTTGAGGGAGGGAAGGTGATGCTGGAGAAGAAATGTGAATTAAATTTTGTAGAAGGATGTTTTCATGCTTCTGTCCTCTCCTAGAACCAGAACAGCTTTCGTATCTGTGCCAGGCTCTAGTTCACCAGCTATGTATCCAGTCATCATCTCATTCACATTTGGCTTCACTTGGTGACAGTGGCCATAGCTAAGTTATTTGGCATGTTTGACTTTCAACAGTAACAAAAATGGTTTTGGATTTTATTTCCTAAAAATGTATACGATGTCGAAACTTTACATTTTATATACTAGTATCTGGCTATTAGTATTTTACAGGAACCATAGTTCTTGGTGACTACATATATATATATATATATTTTTGTGACTTTTTTGTATACTAAGTGCCGTTTCAATGTTACAATCATTTTTAGAGTTATTGTAATCAATGTGAATATCATGTTTTTTCAAATCTGTTCTGAGCCTATAGTGTTTGCTTTGTGAATATATATGTGTATTGTATATATTCTGTATAGTTACATTGTACTGAAATATTAGCTTGTTTGATATAAGGAAAGTATGTATTGAGTACTTTTTGCTAGTTTGGTTGTTTAATCTTTTTTAAAAAGGTTTAATCTTTTTAAAAAGCAAAAACTTTAAACTGGCCTTTATTACATGGTCACAAATAAAGTTGCAGTTAGAAGGGATGGGCAGGGAAAAAGATAGTTTTGGGTGTCTTTGAATAGAAACAAGACTAAGTTTTTAAGTTTTGTTTGGTTCCCTTCCCCCCTTCATTAAAATATCTTATTAATGCTTTATGGAGTAAAACTTCCTGCTGTTGTCATTTACTGTTGGCTGGAAGGAAGAATTGCTGCTGCTGCTGATTGAGGTCAAGTGGATAAGAAAAGTCATCAGAGTAATGTGTTTCTTAAGTAAGCATCCGTTGAGTGTGTACAGACCAGAGAGTCCTCTGTGAGGCAGCACACATCAGCTTCCTGGGCAGCTAAGAAAAGAGTTCATGAACACCATCTCTGAAATCAAAAGGAATATAAAGGAGGCTAATAGTGAAAGTCATCAGATCCCAGAGCGATTGAGCCAGGTATCTTGTCGGATCTGCTTTCCTGAGTGCTGGGCTGCATTTTTCTGAGCCTGTGCGTTATTGATTAGAGACCTGTTGGTGATACTTACATAATATCTTACAACCAAGGAGTAGAGATAGTACTTCCTGGGGAAAGCTGCTCGTCACATAGGTGAGGAGCCTGTGCAAGCCCTGAAGGAAGACCTTCCTAACTATAGGTTCCTCTTGCTATGGATTTTGACAGTGAGTGGTCTGCAGAGTGAGAGTAACAGGCAGGGGAAATGTTCACTGACCCCAGGTACCAGGATCACTTCAGTTCTGGGAGGAAATGGGTAAATTTTTAAGAAGCATTTTCTGTCATTCAGTGAGTGTGTTGAGTATTTTTAACAACAGTTTACCAGACTACTCAAGGTCAGCAAACTGCTGGGATCCTCAGTGGCCCCAGCCAAGGGTGATCTCTACAAACCCAGAAGGCAGCATCCATAGAATCATGCCCTATAGTTTATTAAAGACCAGAAAGATTGCTTCTAGAGAATGATCCTTAATGTGATAACCGAAGGTGTGTGTATCCTTGGCACATGGCATAGGGATTGATAGCTGCTTTTCTGAACAGAATGTTCTAAGTACTAACCCTGAGAGATCTGCAGACATACCGAGTTTCAGTGGACTATACTTGCCCATAAACATCAAATCCCAAAGTGTAACATAATTCCCTTTCCACATGAGTAAACTTTTATACAGATGGGAAAACTAGGACGGGACAATCAATCCCGAAAGACCTTCCTCATCAGCAAGATGATGAAAACTAGGGTTTAAACAGCCGTGGAGAGGAGGAGAAGGCCGTTTTATTAAACTCTTCGTTCATTTACTTAAATTCTTATACCAAAAATACTGAAATTTCTATATTCACCCATTTTATAGATAAGTCATTGCAGAGGCTGTGGGCAGAATTGTCTTTAGAATCCTGTTGGGCTTCCGTGCAGCCCTACACCCTTCTGTCTGTTCTTGCCTATATGTGTGTGTTTGTTTTCCACAGCTAACATTTCTGGCTGCCTTTGGCTGAAGTCTAAATGACTGAATAAGTGTATGAGTGAGTCTCATTGACCAGAGAACCTGAGCATCCACACATACCCACGGCCTCTGGTAAGCCTGGCTATCTAGAGATCCTTGGGAAGGCTGCTTTAAAACAGAAGAAAAGGTCACACCAAATAGAGCTCCACTCGTCCACTCTAATCGAGGGCGCGGGGCACATGTGCTGTCTGGGGTTCAGGCGTCACTTGGGCATATGGCAAGACCTGTGTGCATGATTGATAACTTGTCCAGAAACAATTCTTGATTGCAAACAAGTCTACCTGCAGGATGATCAAAGATTCCTTTTCAGTATGTGTTACAGTTTGTAAAAGGCTAGCATTGTGAGTGACTTGGTCTTCAAAGACCCAATGACATAATAACAAACATGTGACCTGCACAGATAGCTGGCACCCTTCCTACCCACTGTGAAAAGGCATAAGGTCCACCCTGAAACCTCCAGGCACCCACAGGGCTGGAGCCTGAGAGGTGTTGAGCTGACAGAGCGCTGTGCTCTGCCAGGCCCAATGATGGGCAGAGACGCCAAGAACTTGACCCAGCCAGTGCCAGCATCAGTTCTTTGGGGCAGTAGTATTTGGGGAGAATCCCTCGGGCAGTGCTGGCAGAAAATGTGAGTTCAGTTATGCAAGTGGGTGGTTCTGTCTTTCGTGCCAGGGCCTAGTTCTGAAGGAGAACCAGGTTAACTTACTCTTGTGATGTATAACAATTGCACGTGACCTTGTCCTGTGTAAACTTTTGTAATACGGGTGTTTTTACCTAGCTAAATACCACCTCTGGACTATGCTTCCCACCCCTGCTGGTAATACCATCTTATTATTTTCTCCATCCCTACTTCTGGTACTTAATTGGAGCCTTTGTTATTGCTGGCCTAGCAACAAAAACAGCCCTGTCTCCTGCCAGGCCCACTCTGGTCCATCCTTCCCATTTCTGTTGGAGTCATCTTTTAGTTGGGCCACTGCCCTACTTCAAATCTGCCTTCCTTTCTCTTGGGAAATGTCCCAGCCTGCTGAACTTGGCTAGCTGTAGTTGGACTTCACAGCACACATCAGGCTTCACCTCCTCTCAGAACCCACCCCGCCAGCCCCCATTCGTATCTTCCTCCAGTTTGGGGATGCAGTCCCTTCTCTTTATTCCCCTAGCATATTTCGTTTAGCTCCCAACAAGCCACATCTCAATCACATCATCTTGTAATCTACTTCATGGGGTGGTTGTGAGAATTAAAATGAATTATATGTAAAATGTTTACAATTGTGCCTAGTGTGTATATCAGTCAGTTCAGTCGCTCAGTCATGTCTGACTCTTTGCGACCCCATGAACAGCAGCACACCAGGCCTCCCTGTCCATCACGAACTCCCAGAGTTCACCCAAACTCATGTCCATTGAGTCGGTGACGCCATTCAACCATCTCATCCTCGGTCGGCCCCTTCTCCTGCCCTCAATCTTTCCCAGCATCAGGGTCTTTTCAAATGAGTCAGCTCTTTGCATCAGGTGGCCAAAGGATTGGAGTTTCAGCTTCAACATCAGTCCTTCAAAGAACACCCAGGACACACAGTGTGTATATAGTGGCCACTTACTAAGTCCTGTTTGTTTATTACTCGTGTGTCTCCCTCAGCTGACTTAATTCTTGACATCAGGGACTGTGTCTTCTGTTTGTATATCCCCTGTAGTGCCAGGCACATAGTAAAACTCAAAAAATGTCGAATGAATAATTTAATGTCCCAGGAAATGCTCACAGGTAACTTTATCCTCACCAGGGAACTTCAGGACAGAATACCAAGAATCATGTCACCTGGTAGCTTGCCTCCATTTCTACTTCACCATATACATCAGAAGCCTACTTATCCTTAAGTGAATGAAGGTCTGAAATGTGAGGCTGTACGCAATTTAATCCCCAAGTCGTGTCTGACTGCAGCCCCATGAACTGTAGCCCACCACGTTCCTCAGTCTGTGGGATTTCCCAGGCAACGAGTGTAACTTCAGATATAATCCTCAGAACAACTGCCATCAGCCTGACCAAAATGTCTTCAAGTTATCTGAAACACTGGTCCTGCCATTTCTCTCCCCTCATCGGGTTTACTCATCCATCAAGTCCACAGCTGCACTGGCTTAGGACTTGCCTGTCAGGTTCACAAAGCGTCCTGTGCTTCTATTACAATGGTAATTGAGGATTCAAAAGCAGTCCATTAGATTCAATGCCATTAGGACAGGGCCCTTACCCATGTCTTGTACTAAGGTGTCCTCGGGGCCAGGGTTGATTGAATGAAGCCTCAGACCTTAGGAATTAACGGTTTCTGAATTGAAGAATTATAGAAATAAGACTAATAGAGATATAACTGCCCTCAGAACCACCAGAGCATGTGCTCTGCATATTTGGAAGGCTCTGAAAGGACATGTTGGGGAGGGCCCTCCCTGTCTAGAGGCCTAGGATTTGTGCCAGTAGAAATGGGGAGGGCGCGGGGGTGGGGGTGGGGCGCGCAGGAAACAACTCTGAGCATGGAAGGTGGAGTGTCCACAGGTGACGGTGGTTCAGCAGCCCTGAAAGGACTGAGTGTGGGAAAGCAGACTGGGGTAGGATCAGAGGAGGTCTTTTAAGAACCTGGACTAATCCGGCAGGAAAAAAAGGAGCATCACACATTTTGAGGCAGAGAGCTCAATCAGAGCTGGCCCTGGAAAGATGAACAAGCGTGGAGTTGTAAGAGGGCTTACAGGCTGAGCTGAGATCACAGAAGAGTACGTCAGTAGTTCAGGAAAGCATTCAGAGGGTGCCCTGAGAGGCTAGAGCAGGGGTCTAGGGAGGGCTTTGATGAGATGTGGGCCTGGGATCTGAAGACACGTGTTACCTCTGGACAGTGGACAAGATGCTCTATTTCAAGCCCTCACAGTGCTACTTCCTTGACCTTGTCAGGTTCTCAGGCAGATTCCCCTTGTTTCTGAGGAGGAACTTTGTATCCTAGACAGTAAGAGTCAGGCAAAGTTCCAAGCTGGGTTCCAGAGCTGAGCTCAGAATGAAAGAGAGGTTTAAGAATAGTCCTGCAAGAAAAGTTACGTAGCTGGGTGACTCTTTTCTAGCGAGCCTGGCTTCTACTAGACCAGGTTGCTGGGGTTGAAAGTTTCCCTTCGCTCTCCTTCTTACATTCCATCTACTTTGCTTCAACAGCCTGCTGCACAGGGCACTGTTGTAGGCACTGCAAACACAGCATGGAACAGCACAGCAGAAACCTTGCCCTCGTGGAGCTCATCGTCTTGGTGGGGGAAGGGGTTTGTCCAGCAATAAGATGAAGTGTGGGAGTGGGCAGGGGAGCAACTTTAGGTACGCTGGCCAAGGTGAGCAAATGGCCAGTAAGCTGGGTCCAAGCACATGAGGGCCAGGGCGCTGCACACAGAGGGTCACCAAGGTCAAGGGTGCTGCCCAGCCTGTTCAGGAAGGAGGCCGGGCTCCTCCCCACCTACTCTCTGGGAAGAAGCCAGAGTAGCAGAGGCTGTGCCAGGAGATTATAAAGGGAAACTGAGCTTGGAGAACGGAGGAAGTTTGTTTCCACGTGTGATGTCTTTTCCTGGACAAACTCAGAGGAAGTCTTTTTCCCCAACACAGGCCAAGGAACAGGTTGCTCGAAGTCGGAAACTGAGCTTAAAGGCCAGTCCTGGCAGCGGTTGTAGATGTAACAACATAGCTGAGCTCGTTCTCTAATCCAAATTTTTGACCTCTATCTAAGATGGCATTTAAGAGACCTCTGCTTGTGTCAGATATCTGGATGCAGCCTTTTCTGCAGAGATGGACTGCACACGAGCTCCTGTGCACACAGCCCAGAAACGAGGTGTAGACTGCCAGCATGCAATCCCCATTCACCCAGGAGATGGGAAGCAGCTTTTGTAATACAGTTGCTCTCCCCTCAAGAACCCCCTGACCCGCGAGCAGACATGTGTAACTGCCCAGGACAATCTTACGTGCCTCCCAAAAAGGTACAAGAGGGAGGTCTAGGGCAAGCAGGAGGTTTAAACAGAAACATGCACTAATTCGTGCAGTCCTGCTGAGTACGTGCCAGGTGCATCCATGCACAATTTCTAGCCAGAGTCGGGGTTCCACAGCACCCCCAGCATCCTAGGTACGACCGTATGACATCTGTGAGAGCTCACATCCACTGTCTGACATGGCAGGCTTTCCACACAGTCCCAGGAGAGACTGGCACAGATCAGCCCTGGAGAAGGCCTCACTTTGCCTTGCACGTTGGAAGTGCCACAAAGCAAATATATAGATGGAAACACACAGAAAGTAAGAGCAAATGAAGAAGGCACACTTCTCTACTTCAGTCAGGGTCCGTCTACAGCTCTGGTCTCCCCATGTCTTTGGAGAGCTGCTGTGACCAGGAGTCCTGCCTGTCCAGCACCCCTGCCCCAGGGCTGCTGCCAGGCCCTCCCTGCTGGGGCCCCACGCCTGCACCCCTGAAACACGTGAGGCCAGAAGCCCTTTAGTGCCCCCACTGGAGCTGACACCGCCCCCGGCCCCCGCTGCCACTACTTCCTTTCTGTCAGCAACAGCCACCATTCCAGAGCGAAATGATTCTAGCCGTGTACTTGCCTCTGTTTGCAGGCACCAGATGTGGAAGGCTTTTCCTCAACGTGCTGAATCCCTTCCCACCTGGACTCTCGCTCAGTCACTAGTTCACCCTAGCACTAGTGTGCGTCAGTGGATTTTCTGGCTCCTCTTCCACCATAAAATATAGGCTGAAATGAGGGTGGAGGGGTGAACGGAGCCAAGAGCAAAGGAAAAACCCAGCAGCTCAGTGTGCCCAGCAACCCCCAGGCTCTAGTGGGAGCCAGACGGCCCCCCCAGGCCCAGCCCACAGCGCCTGGGCTCCAGCACCTTGGAATGCAGGCCTCTCCCTGGCTGCCCACACGTCACTCCAAGTACATTACATAAGCATAATCTGTTTTCAGTGTAGACTTGAAAGTTTGGTCCTTGCTTCCCAGAATTCATCTATAATGCAGTCCCATGAATAATCTAAGCACAAATAGAAGGGGCTCACTAATCCCAAGGAGAATGAGAAATATGTGGGGAGGTCAAGTCTGAACATAATTCAGACTGAGTCCAAGATAATGTTAATCTAGGATGACAGGAACATGTGGTAACAAATGTGCTTAAGACCTTTGCAGAGCCAAAACCTCATCTGTGAGTCGCTGGGCATTGGTAAGTTTTCCATGAAACCATCAGCTCTGCCTCCTGCCTCTTGACATTTCTTCCCCTCCCCTGATGGACACACAGGACAGACAGGTGTATAGGCAGCTGAGCCGCTTACCTCTCCGGGCCTCGCTTTCCTCCCCAGTTACCATGGGTGCAGCTCTGGCCCCCCACAGCCTGGAGCGGGCCTGGCACACGCTGAGAGGTCAGTGAGTGTCCTTGGAAAGATTCGGTGAGGAGGGACAAATGCACACCCTGAAAATGGGTTCATAAGATTATCTGATCACAGTTAAACAAATATAAGATTATCTGATCACAGTTAAACAAATAGGTGTAACATGTGTAACCCCAGCACACTTCCTGCCTCTCACTTTCACCCTCAGCAATGGACCACAGCTGACTGCGAGCTGCTCATGGAGGAGCAAAGCTCCTCAGCAACTTCCCCAGACCTTGATATGAACACGACTGAGAAGCCAGAAAACAGTCCCAGGGAGAAAAGCCTGACAGGAGTGTTTCCACATATTGTCTGTGCACTCTTCATGTCCAACCCTTTGTGACCCCACGGACTGTAGCCCTCCAGGCTCCTCTGCCTGTGGTATTCTCCAAGCGAGAATACTGGAGTGGGTTGCCATTTCCTTTTCCAGAGGATCTTCCCAAACACAGATACATTGCTACTGCTGCTAAGTTACTTCAGTCATGTCCGACTCTGTGTGACCCCATAGACGGCAGCCCACCAGGCTCCCCTGTCCCTGGGATTCCCCAGGCAAGAATACTGGAGTGGGTTGCCATTTCCTTCTCCAATGCAGGAAAGTGAAAAATACAGATACATTAAGTGGGATGAAATAAATCCACGCCTTGTAAAAGGTGACCCAAGGAGCTTCTACGGGGCCTCTACTCATCCCCCGCCAACCCCAAGAAGAAAGAAAAGAGGATACTGTATCCCCATGGTAGTGACGACGATCCCAAACCCCCTGGGCCTCCTGTAAACCTGCTCCAGCCTAGGAGTCAGCCAAGCAAGGTGGCGCCACATGCAGAGGTAGCAGCCCAGCGCCTGCCAGCCTCTCCAGGATGGTGGGCTTCCCACGGGGACCACTGCCCATGAAGTTCACGTCCTGGAGTGAGTGGCCTGCAAGAGGACACGCAGCATGACCCCCCTGGAAAGCTGCCTTCATGGGGGCCCACACGTGGTGTTCCCACACTTGGCGTCCCCACACTTGGCAACACAGGGTTCCATCTGTTGCAACACAGGGACGCGAAAGACTCACCATGAATTGGGTGGGAGAGGGTGGTGGAGAGAAGCTGCCCACCACGCCTTCCTTCTGGATGTGGCTGCTTCAGCCACTGCGCCTGTGACGTGCAGAGCGTGGGCGCCCTCTGCTGCCCTCACCTAGAATGAGCCCCAGGGTGGAAGAATCTCGGCCTTTAACCCAAACTTACAAACTACATATATGTACGCATGTGTTTGGCTGCACCACGTGCCACGGGTAAGTTCACCAGATCTCAGCTGCGGCACATGGAATCTCTTAGCTGCAGCGTGTGGGATCTAGTTCCCTGACCAGGGATTGAACTTGGGCCCCTTGCGAGCACAGAGCCTTTAGACCATGAGGGAAATCCCAAACTTGCAAAATATTTATTAAGCCTAATCAAAAGGCTTTTGTTTACAATAGATACCCAGTGAGACAATTCAAACTGTTAGCCACTCACATATTTTTCAAAAGCCCTTAAACTAGAATGAGATGGACTGTCTTTTCAGCTCTGGGGGTGATACTCCCCCAGGTCCTAGTGAAAGTCCCTGTCATTGGTGACCAGAAGTACTTCTGTCACCTCACACATGCTCATTTCGTGGCTCGCTCCTGGGAAGACTCCCCAAGAAAGGGGATTTCCTGGACTCAGCTGGCTTTCCGTCAGCCCTCCTTTTCCAGGCTCTCCTCCAAGCCCAGGTGCCCCATCACTTTTGGCCTGTTCCTTTTGCTCCAGCTTCCCCCAGCGCTCAGCAGAAATGGCTCCAGGGAGCAAAGTGGGGCAAGAATTGATCCTTCTGAATCACAGGTCAGAACATGTTGTTCAGCTGCCCACGGACGAGACCTCAAGGAAACATTTTCTCCCTCCAGTCCATGCTAGCCTCAGTCAGAGGGACAAGGGAAAAGCAGATGGTTTGGCCCCTTGGAGAGGGAAATATCCAGGGACTGCCGGGGCTGGCCAAGGAAATGGGGACGGGGAAGATTTTTAAATGCTGCAAGAGGCCTTCCAGAGCCCAGCTAGCTCATTCTGACCTCGTCCACGCGTGCCTGAGCCAGGGAGCTGATCACCTGGCAAGAGGTCCCGGATCCTTGAGACTTCAGGTGGGGAGTGCCTTGCTCCCGGAAGGCAGTGCAGGACGTTACTACACAGTGGCTGGAATTCATCCCTCCTCTTCTCTTTCTACTTCTTTTTAAAAGTAGTTGTTCTTTTCTTTTTTAAAAAAATATTTAATAATGGCCGCATCAGGTCATAGTCATTTCTCGGCCTTTTGGCTAAGATCAAGTGTAGTATGGGGGCTTCCCAGGTGACTGCCAGTGCAGGAAATGCAAGAGACTCAGGTTTGATCCCTAGGTCAGGAATATCCCTGGGAGAAGGGAATGGCAACCCACTCCAGGCTTCCCTTGTGGCTCAGCTGGTAAAGAATCCACCTGCAATTTGGGAGAGCTGGGTTCAATCCCTGGGTTGGGAAGATCCCCTGGAGAAGGGAAAAGCTACCCACTCCAGTATTCTGGCCTGGAGAATACTATACAGTCCATGGGAATGCAAAGAGTTGGACACAACTGCGTGCCTTTCACTTTCAGTTTCCTGTATCCTTGCCAGGAGTATCCCATGGGCAGATGAGCTTGGCGGGCTAGTCCGTGGGGTCACAGAAGGTTGGACACGACTGAGCTAGAGGAGAGAGCATATGGGATCTTTCGTTGTGGTGTGTGGGCTCTACAGCACACGGGCTTAGCTGCCCCATTGCATGTAGGATCTTAGTTCCACAACCAGGGATCGAACCTACATCCCCTGCATTGGAAGGTGAATTCTTAACCACTGGACTACGAGGGAAGTCTGGATTCCTCTTCTCTTTCGGAGGAACCTTGAACCAGATGCTCTGGTGAGGAAGCAGTGACGGAATACACACTCAGCACTCAGCACATGATGCACCTTGTTACTGACCCCTCCTAGATATCATGGGAGTAGCTGATCAACCGGACCCTCCCCCGCACAGACAGCGGCGGGAGACATACAGATGTCTCGATGACTTCTAACAGTTGGCAGGGCAGGTGTGTGGACGTCGGTGTCCTCGTACCTGGAAGTCTGTCTCCCAGTGTTAAGCAGGTTCCTACCCACCAGACCTTTGAGTTTCTTTCCAGCTGTGAGACTGAATGGAGGTGTCCTCCCAGCTCTAAAACTCAGGCAGTTGTTATCCTACCAAGTAACAGCGGGGGAGGCACAGAGCCATCCTGGCAGGCACCCGGAAAAGCCACCAACATAGGCCCAGGAGACAGGTGGCCAGATCCAGGGACCCCACACCTCCCAGGAACGTGAACCCCCAACCTATCACTGCCTGTTTCCCCTGTCACGAAGAGCACGGGCCGGCCCTCAGCAAAATCTTGCTGAATTGACGACTTCCTTCTCCATCTTCCCTCTGCTACCAGTAAGCTTGTTACCATCTTTTTGCAAGGCACGTGTTTCAAACATAGATTTCAATTTTCTCTAGTCCCTGTACACATTTTTCCTGCCCTATTAGTTATCTGGACAGTACTTAGGTTATGAAATTCAAAGAGGTATTGGATGCCCTGTTTACTCTGGGAGCTGGTGGTCCCTGACAGGAGAGAGGGAGAGGGGAGAGACGGAGAGACCTTCCCCACCCTTCTCTCTGGACCTGGTCCTTCTCGCCCACCCCACCCCAGCCTCCTTCCCCAGCCCCCCTCCCCACCCCCACCACACAGCTCTTTGGAAAAAGAGCAGACTAAGGGGAGAAGAGTTTCCTTTTCAAGTTAAACAAGTCCGTATGAAGTTCCAGCAGAGAGGTCTGGCGGAGAGACTGAGTTATTCTGGACCACTGAGGTGTGGGCAGGGAAAATGCTGATAACCTCAAGGTGAAGGAAGCATGTGATGGAGGGGAGCACAAAGCCAAGGGGAAAGGTGAGCTGGGCTTGCACCCCAGGAAAATACACAGCCCTCCTACTGGAAGGTTCTGAGACAATGGAACAAACAGAGAATGGGGTTGATTCCACCTCGCCTGGAAACAGTCTGGACCCTGACTTTTTAGGAAACAGCTGGAGGTGAAGGCCAAGGGCAGCCTGAACACAGTCTCCCAGATGCAGGCGCAGGGCCATGATGACATGGGAGTGTGCACCCTCTAAAGGAGAGGGGAAAACAGATGATGGCACTGACTGAAATCCTCAGAGCTGGGGTTTTTTCACCAAAATGCAGTCGTTGCCATAGGCATGTCAGACCCTGAAGCAATTAGTGCATTCTCAAGTGCTAATCTGAGAGTCAAGGCTGCTCTTTCCTCAGCATCTCTCTTGCAGTGGGGAGTGGGGGGTGGGGGTGGGGAGGTGCAGACAGCCTGAACTTAAAGACAACCTAAACCCAGGCTTCCCCTCAGGCATAGCCTGCTTGTTCCTGCTTTTCCTGATGTTGTCAGAGTCAGCTCATGCTCCTTCAATCCTGCATGAGCTCAGTGGGCTAGTCCCGGGGAGGAGGCTGGCCACCCCGCAGGCCTAGAGGAAGGGCCACTCACTCAAAACCTTTCTGACAACATCTCTCCCCAGCATCAGTGCCCATGTTTGTCATCTTCTGCAAGGACTCTTCAGACCACCTTCTAAGTAATCCCAGGACGCAGGTGATAAATATTTAAATTCTGCTCTGGGGTTTGATCTCATCATCTGAGTGGTATCTGGTGGCTTTCCAAGCTCTGTTCCTGACTGCCACCCTAAGGAATCCCAGACCGGCAACCAGGAATCTGACCTGGCAACATGTCCCCACCTGCTTCCAACAGACACTTTCCCCCTCCTTCCCTCAGCAACCACCTTTACAGGGCAAGAGGAGACGCCCGAGGGCTGGTACAAACCCAGGAGCATCCTCACCACCCAGGACTTCGCTGAGGCTCCCATTCTGGGGTGCTGCACACCCTCCCCCCACCCTCCTGTCTGGGGAGCCTCAGGTAAGGGCAGAAACATAGCTCCCTGCTGGCCCTGGGGAGGTCATAGGGCACTGTGGTCCCCGCTCTCAGCCTGACCGTTTAGAATCTGGGCTGAGGGGAATTTAAACCCAATTTCTTGCTAGTGGAGCTAGGAGAGCCCATCAAGTCCAGTAAGAAAAAAAATTACCTAAAAAGAAATAAAGCGTTTTACTCATACACACAAATACACACAGTGAACCCCACCCTTGGAGCCGGTAAGACATTCTGATCCTGGACCTGGCTGACGTTCGGGGCCTTCGGGCCTGAGCTTCCTGAAGACTGTGACCCTGGGGGTGGCACCAGCCCCACCAAGGGGTCCCAGAGGCCACACGACAGCTGCTCCCGTGCTCCAGGCAGACCAAGCGAAGCAGGCCAGCTTGGAGAGGGGAGGTTCCGTCCTCTAACGCGCCTCCCGGCACAGCCGGGTCCTCCCCACCCACCCCACTTCCGAGGCTGAGTGGGAAGGCCCCTCCATCCGCAGTCTCGGGGATCAGTTCACAGTCTGGGTTCCGGGGCCCGAGGCGGGGGCATGCGGAGCAATCCCTTCCTCGGCCGGCAGGGGGGCACCTGGGGGGACTGCAGCTGGGCCTCGTATCTATACC
>NW_011494777.1:5866162-5866406 GCF_000754665.1 Bison bison bison | reverse complement strand
TCTATACCCCGATCTGCGCTTTAATCCAGTCCCGGAACACTGGGAGCCTCGTGTACACGCCGGGCTTGTTCCTCTGTGCGCAGCCCTCTCCCCAGCTCACCACGCCGGCTTGAAACATCCGCCCATCCTCCTCCGGGCTGGACAGGGGACCCCCGGAGTCGCCCTGCGGGGAAAGCAGGCCTTGGTACAGCGTGCCCCGACCCTGGTCGCCGCCTCCACCCCACGCCCACCATGCCAGCCCCGC
>NW_011494777.1:5859698-5865958 GCF_000754665.1 Bison bison bison | reverse complement strand
GGCGGGGGGGGGGGTCAATCCTGGGAAGCCGTGTGGGAAAGGAAGGGACAGAAGGACAGCCACGAAGCCCCCGAATCCCACAGCAGTGCAGTTGCGAGCAGACCCTCGGCCCCCACTCACCTGCCTCCTGCGTGTGGCCCCAGCCGGTGACCCAGATGGCCTTGCCGGTGGGGAAGGTGTAGTCGGCCGCGGGCAGGCAGATGGGCCGGATGGTGGCGCTGTACTCCACCGGCCGGTCCAGCTGCAGCAGCGCGATGTCGTAGTCGAAGGTGAAGTCGTTGAAGAACGGGTGCTTGATGATGCGCTGCAGCCCGCGCTCCTGAACCCCCGGGGCGTTGCGCTTGCTCTGGTCATGCAGGCCCAGGAAGGCTGTCCACACACTGTGTTCCGAGTACCTGCAGGTGGCAGCGAGGGCCCGAGAGGGAGGCCTGAGCCAGGACTCCAGCCAGATGCCCTGCCCCAAGCCTGTGCCCACTCGGAGACCATGCTCAGAGGCCTCCCTCCCTGCTGCCCTCTCTCAATACACTCTTACCTCACTACTAAAAAGATCTCCCTTCTTATTAGTCTACCCTTCCTGCCAGGAGAGATTCTTGAGAGTCCCTTGGACAGCAAGGAGATCAAACTAATCAATCCCATAGGAAATCAACCCTGAATATTCACTAGAACGACTGATGCTGAAGCTGAAGCTCCAATACTTTGGCCACCTGATGCAAACAACCGACTCATTGGAAAAGACCCTGATGCTGGGAAAGATTCCGGGCAGGAGGAAAAGGGGACAACAGAGGATGAGGTGGGTGGATCAATCCAAGTACTTCTCTAGAGCAGAGGTACATATTTTAAGTACCAGATGAGCTGAAAAGTAGATGGAACTTTGTCTCCCAGGTTTGTGGATGGTAGCAGAAGGATGCAGCAATTCTCACCATTGCACATAGGAGAACTGAACCCATAAGGACAAGACCCTGCTGTTGCTGGGAGACGATGCTGGCAGGCAGAGGTGGAAGAAGAGGAGAACTTGCGCTGGGAAGATCCCCTGGAAGGGCATAGCAACCCACTCCAATATGCTGGAGAATCCCCATGGACAGAGGGGCCTGGCGGCTACACTCCATAAGGCCTCAAAGAGTCAGACGTGTCTTAGTGACGAAACAATAAAAAACACCAACAAGGGAAATACGTTTATAATGGAGAAACCTGGTGGACATCACCCTAACCAAGTAATCAGACTTCCCTCCAAACTGTCCTCCATTGATGGGGACTTGTGTACTTCTTGAGGACACATCACCTGTGCAGCATTTCCTGACCAAAAAAATATTGAACCTAACTCTCCTCATGAAGCAACAACCAGGAAAATCCACATGGAGAGACGTTCTGCAGAACAGCAGCTGGGACTTTCAAAAATGCAATGCCATAAAAAAACAAAAATTAAAAGGCTGGGAGAGACTATTCTAGACTTAAAAGAGATTAGCATTGTAAAGCAACTATTCTCCAATTAAAAATAAATTAAAAAAAAAAATAATGACTAAAACAAAGCATATCCCTTGACTGGATCCTAGACTTTTTTAAAAACCTATAAATACCGGGAGAATTGAAGGAATCTGAAATCAGGCCATATGCCAGCTAACAGTGCTATGTCAGGGCGCTAGTTTCTGGGTGTTATAACTATGGTGGTGACGTGGGAGGATTTCCTTGTTCCTGGGGGACACCAGCGGCTGTACTTAGGACAGAAGTGCCATGATGGCTGCACTAACTGGGAAAAGGCTCAGCCTTGGGTGTATGTGAACATCTCAGGAAGCACAGCTGAGATGTGACCCATGTGCTGGAGCCCACAGATGAGTACAGTGTCTGAGAGAAGAAGGAATCTGAGAAGACTTTGGTGTCAGTCGGCAGAGAGGGCCTGGAACTTCCAGAAGGCAAAGAAGAGAAAAAGCAGCAGGGGGAAGAAGAGACAAAGTGTGAAAGCCCCCACAAGGTCATGAAGAACGCTGGTCGTGCCGAGTCAGCTAGTGACTCTGCATGCTGCACCGTCACACGCACATCAGGCTAGATGGCAGACAGGGAAGGAATCAAGAAGGTCACGCATCAAGAGGTAACTCGGTGACAGGTTAGACAGTACAGCAGCACGAAACACCTGCAGTAAACCCTGGCCATTCCATTGAGACCTAAGCAGAGGTCGACCAGTCAGCCAGAACAAGCACTCTTCCAGAGGCTGACATGCTAAGTTATCTTATCCCTAGACACACCACCAAGGTGGTCATGGGCCACCGACTCTACCCAGCAGCCCGTGCTCTTGACACATGATGCTACCTCTCAGGAACAGCCTGGGGTCACCTGCTGACTTAGAAATGTGTGCAAAGTACCTGCACTTCAGGTCCTAGCGTACTTCACCCCTGCCTGTCCCTGCTCACAGCCCTGCCTTTACCTGGAAGGTCTGAGTCACCTGGTGCAGTGACAAACACCCTCACGTTTCAACACCAAACCGGACACCCTGCCCACACAGGCACTCCCTAGCAGTCACTCTCCCCAGCCTTCAGGAGAGCTCGAACGCCACACTCTGGGCCCTCGACAGCCTCTCCCCAGCTCTGTGCACGCATGTGTGCACATGTGTGTATGCGTGTACCCTGTCCACCTACCCCGGGACATCTGGAAGAGCAGGGACCAAGTCTAACTCAGTCTTCCCAGGCCAGTGATAACAATGGGTGTTGAGTGCATTCACTGACAGAAGGAAGACTGCTGAGCAGGAGAAGAGGAAGGAAAAGGAAACGAGAAATGAAAAGATGAAGCAGGGGAACGAGGGCCCAGGGGCGGGTACTTCAGGAAGCACTTCCCAGCTCACTGGCTGATGGGGCTGCAAGGGGACTGCGGGAACCGAGGAGTGCGCAGTGCCCAGATCTTGGTTCCTTCTCAGGGGACTACCTAGCTCTGGGCCTGGGCCAGGAAAATACAAGATGAGCCTGGAGCACCAAGTAGTGTCAGCAGGGAGGCGGCTCAGAAGAACAGAAGAAGGGGGGACGAGTCAAAGGGAGCCGGGAGCCAGCCTGGAGAGTTCCCAGTGGCCAGCTCCAAAACAATCAAGTGACACCACTCAACACGATACCAGATTACAACCCAAAATACACACACAAGTCCCTGCACACAGAAATGGATGATTAAATAAACACACGGGAGAGAAGGGACAAATCCTTCTTACAGAACGACGCCAGACTGACTCACTTCCGAAGAATAGAGACCAGAAGGAGATCCAGGGAGGGAGGGGGGGAAACTGGCATCAGCCTCTGAACCAGATGACCAAGATGAGCATCACCAGTGATCAGCCACGGTGACATCATTTACCTGCTGATAAGACATGACTGTCTTCCCAACACTCGTGACCCCAGGCTAACCACGAGAACAACGTCAGCAGCCACTGGCCTTCAGATAGTCCAGGTCACAAAAAACACACAAAGACGACTGAGAAACCGTCCGGGACAGAGGAGACTGGGGAGACACGCAGCAGACACTGAGGGGGCACCTGGAAGGACTCTCGCTGCAGAAAGGACACTGGTATGAAATGCGTATGGTATGAAACACTCGGAGGGCACCTGGGGTCAGGGGGCGGGAGTGGAGCCCTGGGGCAGCCCCGAGGCGAGTTTCTAGTACAGAACTGTGAGTTTCTCGGAGCTGACAAACGCAGCACGATAACATCAAGGGAAAGTATGTGTGGGGGGTGGTATAGTGAATTCTGTCCTGTCTTTGCAAGTTGTCCACATTCCAAAATGATAAGTTCATTCTAAACTTTCTTCAGTAGGCTCCCACCTCCCCGGGAAGAAAGCGGCTCACTTCTGCCCAGAGTGGTGTGGAGTGTGCTAGTGAGAAGACGGGCCACGTTTCACCCACCCAGCCAGGCCCAGCGACCACCACTGATCCCAAGCCCCCACAGGCCTCCAGTGACCTCTCCAGCACATTCACCAGTCAGGCCCCCACCATCTGGACACAGGCCTACTTCCTGCTGCGGGCCCCGTCTGTCCCAAAAGTCCACGGTGCTCCTTCTGTCTCTTTGCAAAAGGGTGACCATGGCAGCCTGGGTCCCCTCCACCCGCAGCTGCCCAGGGCTGGAAGGCTGGTGGCTGGCAGGAAGGGCCTGAGGGAGGGGGGCCCCTCTAAGCCCTCAGTCTCACTCCTGCAGCCGATGGCCAGAGGGCCTGGGCGGGCTGGACCCAAGTCACAAAGAGCCCCAGCCCTGGGCCCCCTGCTCCCGCTAAGCTGCCCTGAGAGGCCAGCTCGGCCCAGTGATGTGCTTGGTGACCCTTCCCAGGGTGGGTGCAGGTCTGCACGGGCACCAGCATGGGCTCAGCGCTTCACTGTCACCCTCGTGTTTCCTTCTCACACCTCTCAGCCTACAAACTGCAGCATCACCATGAGCCCCCAGGAGCCCCAGGCTCAGAAAACTTGCCCATGGCAGCCTGGCAGCCTAGAGCTGGGCCGTGGATCTGAGGGCCCCAAGGCGGGGTCCCGCCCTGCAGACACTGACCGCTCAGGCTCAGGAATCCACACACCAGGGCTACAGTCTGGTTCTGCCGCTTAAGAGCTGTACAACCTCAGACAAATATCCTTACCTCTCTGATCCTCTGCTTCTATAAGATGGGCACATATGAGACCTGCCCGCCTGGCTTTTAGAAGAGGCACTGAGATCCCGAGGACAAGCAGGGGCATCCACGAAACACTCAGTGCTTCCGTTACCAAGCCCCACCCCTCCAGTCCTGCTCCTGCCTCACCTAGGCAGGCCTCACAGACACAGGGCCTTTCCACCTCAGGAAACACAAAGGGACCCCACTCAGCGCCCTGGAGAGGCCTTCCGGCTCCTGCCTGTGACCCACCTGAATCCTCTGTCGTCGACGAAGCAATGTGCGGCAGATATCATCCAGCTGGGGGAGATGAGAGAGGCCCCGCACAAGTGGCCGTGGCCCTGGGCGTGGAGGCTCACCTGCCAGGGCCACTCGCCTTGGTCTGAATTCTCACCTCCGACGACCCGGGACTGCCTGGTGAACGACCGCCGCCCACAGTCTGGGAGAGACAGAGGCAGGGGTCACCGGGTGGGAGCGGGGGCGGGGGCAGCCTGCTAGACCAGCCTCCCGGCCCCTCTCCCTGCCCCCGGACTCAAAACCCTCACTCCCCACCCCTGGACTCCTGCACAGGTGCCATCATGGGCCTTCAGACCTCTGCTGGTTTGCTGAGATTTAATTTGGATGTCATTTACCTAGATATCCTCACTGGGTGCTGAAGGACACAGCTCTCAGAGACAAGAGCAATGGGTGACGGGAAGTCAGAACGGCCCAGCTCTGCACACATTGAACCTGTGGCCAGCGCTTCTGAAATATGCAAGGGGCTGCAAATACGGGCGCGGTGTGGACAGAACCCTGCCCAGGGCTCCAGGAGCTGTGCTCTCTCTCCTCCAGGTAACACAGAGAAACCCGGCCTTGCCCCCATGGCCAGGTCTGCAAAGCAGGGGTCAGCCCAGCACCACAGCCTGGCCACAGAGGCCTGACATACTAGCTGCCCTGGGCCCTGCCTCTAGGATCAGAGCTGCCGGTGAGGCAGTGCCTGGGTGACAGTCAGCAAAGTCGTCCTTTCCTCCAGGCAGACACATCCTTTCCCGGGGGCAGAGCTGGGTGAGTGAGGCCCTGGCGTGATTTCTGCCTCTGTATGTGCCTTGCTCAGTGAACAACCTGCACAGCTGTACGCAGCAGCCCTGCTCACCACAGTCCTTCTCATCCGAGCCATCAGTGCAGTCCTCGTTCCCGTCACACTGGGGGTTGCTCTTGTCCACACAGAGCCCGTTGAGGCAGCGGTGGGTGTGTTCAGTGCAGGGGACGGCTTTCCCTGCCCAAGAAGGAGGACACAGGGGAGGCAATCCACTTATCTGAGGCACCCGACCTGATGCTCACCCACCTGTCGCCCCTCTCTTGGGCCTGTCCCACCCACCCACACTGACACCCACTCTCCTCCCGGGCCTTCTGCACGATTCTCTCCCAGCTGACACCCTTTCTCATCATGTTCCACGTTGCGTGACCGTGGGAGGCGGGCCCCTGCCTCACCATCTTGGCACTTGGCCTCATCGGACCCGTCGCCACAGTCGTCCTTCCTGTCACACTGCTGGCTCTGAGGGAGGCACTTCCCGTTGCCGCACTTGAAGGTATTGGGCGGGCAGCCTGGGGAGCACAAGGACTCAGCAGAGGCTCGAGGGCCAGCAGAGAGGCCACGGGGAGCTGGGCCGCGGTCCCCGCCCC
>NW_011494777.1:5852854-5859598 GCF_000754665.1 Bison bison bison | reverse complement strand
GGGCAGCGATCCCCGCCCGGACCCCGGCCACACTCACTGCAGCCCTCCTCGTCGCTGCCGTCCTCACAGTCCTTCACAGAGTCACAGACCCAGAACAGGGGCTTGCAGAACTTGTCCCTGCATGTGAACTGGTAGGTGGCGTTGCACTCTGCAGGGGCGGGGAGGCAGTTAGATGCCAGGCTCACTCGGTACTCAGTCACTCCCACGGCCCTGGGGATCCCATCCCGCCCGGTCGTGGAGGCTGATTCAGCACCATGGGCTGCAAAGGACAGGAACGACTCCCACCCCCACCTCAGGCCTTCCCGCTTGGGGTCGCAGGCAGAAGCCGGGCACAGAGAGGGCAGAGGACACCAGGGGACTCACTGCAGTCGAGCTCATCGCTGTAGTCAGTGCAGTCGGCCCAGCCGTCACAGCGAAGTTCCTTCCGGATACACCGCCCCGTGTTACACATGAAACTGCCTGGGCACGCTGCAGGCAGAGGGTAGGCCTGAAGTCCACAGCCACCCCCATCACCTCCACTACAGGCTTCCCGACCTTGCGGCCAGCCACACTGGGCACCAGAGACCTCCCAGCCCAGCCCCCAGTAGAGAGGAGTGAGGCTGCAGCTGGGGGTCTCTAGGCCTACTGAGCTGTGGCAAGGGGTTCCTACAACCAGTGGGATGGCTGGAGGGGGTGGGAAAGGCACTGGTTGTGGTCCCTCCTGGCCCCCATGACCAATCCCTGGGAGGCCCTGTGCAGAGCAGAGAGAGGCCGGCGGGCGTGCACTGATTTCTACAGCCCCGTGTCCTTGGCCGGCCATGACCCCAAGCACCAGGCTCCCGATTGGCAACCTGGAGCAGCAGCCACTCGGCAGACAGATGATATGCGTGTCCTCCCCCAGGCACCAGGAATCGCTGGATCTCCTTAATTCTAAGGTGTTTCCACACTTAAACGTTTCTGAGACTAGGATGTGTCTGACAACTGATGTCATCGGGCAGATGACAAACTGAGAGAAACCTGTTTCCCTTTCTCTGCACAAGTAGCTTTGTCACTTATCAAAAGGGTTTGCTCATCTAATTACACTTTGGGTGGTGAGCCATGCAGCTGAATGTGAACTTAAATTTGGATGCTTGTGTGCAGTTAAACGGAGAAGGAAATGGCAACCCACTCCAGTGTTCTTGCCTGGAGAATCCCAGGGACGGAGAGGGGGGAGCCTGGCGGGCTGCCGTCTATGGGGTCACACAGAGTTGGACACGACTGAAGTGACTTAGCAGCAGCAGCAGTGCAGTTAAAGTGTCTTCCTAAAGGTTATTCTATAATGTGTTATTGTTTACTAGCTAAGTTGTGTTCGACTCTGCGACTACATGGACTGCAGCCTGCCAGGCTCCTCTTCCCACGGGATTTCCCAGGCACAAATATCGCAGTGGGTTGCCATTTTCTTCTCCAAGGGATCTTCTCAGACCAGGGATTGAACCTGTTATCTCCTGCATTGGCAGTTTCTTGACCACTGGTAGCCACCTGGGAAGCCCTATTCTATGATACAAGGTTGAAACAAACAAAAAGATCCCACTGTGGACAGAGAAGAACTGATATTCACAGCAGACAGTGAAATTAAATGCATGGAAACAGTTGAGATCTCTTCAGTAGAGATCTCAATTTTCAGAGCTAGGAGTGGTTCACGCGATGATCCATGCCCCAGTGTGCTCTGTCTCAAAAGCACGCTATTCATCTGAGAGCCGCTAAAAGGCCAGGGACAAGCAGATTCTCAAAGTGGTGCAGAGCCAAAGGGACAGTGGCACAAAGGCACTTTGAGTTCCCCGGCCTGAGGGGCTGCTCCCAGGGACCTAAGGGCACTGTTGGCTCTTTTTCCCTCAAAAAGCTACTGCAGTGACTGAGATGCAGCCTACGAGCTCTGGCGGCTCAGCGTCAGAGATGCTAATGAGATGCAGAATAGACGGCCAATCTCAGGTCGGCCCTCCAGCCAGGCCCCGCTTCCTGAGCGCGACACTCACGGTCACGGGCATCAAAGGACAAGAACTCCGCCAGGAATCCGGTGTCGGTGTAGGACTGGTCCGAGTGGAAGTGGACAGTGATCTTGTTGCTCCTGCTGCTGGCGACAAACTGCGGCCTCTCTCCGCAGTACCTGGGGGCGGCGGGCAGCTGAGCAGAGGAAGAAGACTCACCTGGGGCTGGGGCACCCCCACTCGCCCTCACCCGACACTCACTTCTCCCCGTTGATCTCCACGTAGTCCTTGGTGCAAGAGCCCACGGGGACGTTGGGCTCCTGCAGGAAGAAGGCTTTGAAGCGCACCTTCACGTTTTTGTTGTCGGGCACCTGCGGAGAGAGATGCTGCTGTGGGCCTGGCTCTGCACAGCCTCCCTCTTTCCTGAGCTGGTGGGGAATGGGGGGGTTCTTCCCGCCCGCCTGTCTGCAGGGCAGTGAGGACACGGCAGGAGGGATCTGGAAGGAAGACCTTCCCGACTCGCCAGCAGCAGCACACACTGTGGTGTTCTAAAGAAGGCCGGGCAGTTCTCCCACATCACTGACTGGATGGCGCACGTTTCCAGCCGTCCAGTGAGCGTGTCCTCCTCTGCACGGCACTCACTGTCCCCACAGCTCCTCCGGGAGGCCCCAGAGCCAGCCCATCCCGGGGCTGGGTCCCTCCAGCAGGCACCGGCCACAGGAGGGGGGTTGAGCTTGGGTCTGAAGACGCTGCTTCGGAAACTGCCCCGCCCACAGCCTCCACACACACCCCTTGGGAGTGGCCGAAGGTGCTCATCGCCCTCTCTCCTGCCTCCCTGGAGCACGCCCAACCCCTTCCTCTCCTCCCCCATCTACCCCCCAACCAACTTCTCTAACCCCCCACAGCTCACAACTCCCACCTCGATGTGCCAGGTACAGTTGATGTTGGGCGGGTAGTGGCCTGGATAGTAGGGGCTGTTAAATGTCCCCTGGGCTGCCCGCAAGTAGCCTCCACAGCCTGGAAGGAAAGGCAGAGAGACACACGTGACGACTGAGGTCCCAGGAGGGCAAGGGGCCCCAAGGAGCCGGCCAGCCTCCCTCAAGCCTGGGCACCAGACGCCCACAGCTCAGGAGGGCGTGAGCTTCAAACCCCATGGCCCCCAGGCCTGTCCCCGCCTGGGCCGCCCCTTACTGCTCATCCGGGGCAGCTGGAAGAACACAGCCTCGAAGCCGGGGTGCCTGCGCTCGGTGCTGGTCACCAGCGTGATGAGCAGGACGTTCTGGGAGGAGAGGAAGGTCAGGTTGTAGGAGGGAGGGTAGGTCCCACACAGCCTGCGGGGCAGAAGGGGGAGTGTTATGGGAGCCACAGAACCTCAGCAGAGGGGTCAAGGGTGGGGTCCCCCCACCGTGGGGTCCGCCCCCACCCTCGACCCGCCATTTAAGTAAAGATCTCCTCATAAGACTGTCTTTGTTTATAAACAACTCAGAAACACTGAATGCCTAACAAAAGAGGGCTCGCTAAACAAACTATGGGCCAAATAATTGCAGCAGCAGTTAACAGCATCAACTGTTAACACTAACACTAGGAATATGCCAGGCACCATCCTTACTGCTTCTATATCCATTAACTCGGGTATTCATCACAACCATTAAATACTATTATCCCCATTTTACAGATAAGGAAACAGAGGTGAAATAGGTTAAATAGCTTGCCCACGACTACACAGCTGGTAAGTGGCAGGACTAAACGAAAAACAACCCATAGAATGGGAGACAATATTGGCAGGTGATACAACCCACAAGGGATTAATCTGCAAAATATACAAACAGCTCATGCAGCTCAATATCAAAAAAAAATTTTTTTTTTAAATGGGCAAAATATCTAAATAGACATTCCTCCAAAGAAGACATAACACATGGCCAAAAATCACATGAAAGGATACTCAACACAGCTAAATATTAGAGAAATGAAAATCAAAGCTACAGTGAGGTATCACACTGGTCAGAATGGCCATCATCAAAAAGTCTACAAACAAGAAACACTGGAGAAGGTATGGAGAAAAGAATCCTTCCTACACTATTGGTGGGAATGTAAATTGGTGCAGCTACTATGGAAACAGTATGGAGGCCTTAAATAAACAAAAATAGAGCTACCACATGACCCAGCAATCTCACTCCTGGGCAAATGTCCAGAAAAGATGAAAACCATAATTTGAAAAGATACATGCAAGTGAAAGTTCGTAGCAGCACTATATCCAGTAGCCACAGTGTGGAAGTAACCCAAATATCCATTGACAGGTGAACGGATAAGGAAGACGTGGTATGTACATACAATGGAGTATTTACTCAGCCACAAAAAAGAACGAAATAATGCCATTTCCAGCAACATGGACCTAGAGATCATCATACTAAGTGAAGTCAATCAGACAAACAAAAATACCCTATGATATCACTTATACGTTGAATCTAAAAACAATTATACAGATGAACTTATTTATAAAACAGAGACTCCCAGATACAGAAAACAAACTTCTGGTTACCAAAGGGGGAAGGGAGGGAGGGATAAATTAAGAGGTTGGGATTAACAGATACATACCACTATATATAAAGTAATCAACGAGGACCTACTGAATAGCACAGGGAACTCTACTTGATACCCTGTAATAACCTACATAGGAAAATAATCTGAAAAAAAGCATAGATATAGATATGCATAACTGAATCACTTTGCTGTACACCTGAAACTAACACAATACTGTAATAAATCAACTAAACTCCAACATAAAAAATATTTTTAAAATTTTTAAATGAGTGAATAAGTCAATGAAGGAAAAAATCTCTGCCCACCAAAAAAGAGCAGCAGGACTGAATTTCAGACTCGTCACTTGGGCACCGGAGCCCTCACTGCTAATAAATATGGCATATGAGCTGACCGACACCACCACCATTAACAGTGACACAGATATGCCACTCATCTGGGAGGGCCATCATTACATGCTTCATCTTTACAGAGCAGACAATGCAACCAAGTGTGCCACATAATCCCACTTTTAAATAAATACACAAATATACACATAGCAAAAAAAACCCTGCAGGAAGGTACAACACACATTTAACAGTGACCATTTCCAGATGGTAAGATGATGAGTGGTGTCTGTCCTCTCTGTGCACATCTGTTCTACCCTCTGCCTCTCAGGACCAGGTATTTATTGGTCATACAGACGATCAGTTACAGAAAGAGAAAGAAACCCAGCATGAAAGCGGTGTTTAGATAGAAGTCCTGGCTGCAAAGCTGTGGCAGCAGATAGCTCTCTCTGGGTTTCGGCCTGAAGTTTAGTACCTTATTAATCACAAAACATCTGTCCAGCTCATTTCTATAGACAACAATCGAAGGCTCCGGTCCACTGAGTCCAAGGTGGCGGGGGGAGCTGAATGGAGGCAGTTCACCCCTACCTGCAGGCTCTGATTCACCTCAGCACCCCCTAGCAGGTGCATTATGCCTTTTTTTTTTAACTTTAAAAAATAATTTATTTCATTCATTTTTGGCTGCGCTAGGTCTCCGTTGCTTCTCTTGGGCTTTCTCTGGTTTTGGAGAGCGGGAGCTACTCCTTAGTCGTGGCGCACAGGCTTCTCATCGCAGCGGCTTCTCTGCGGCACAGCACGGGCTCTAGGGCACATGGGTTTCTGCAGCTGCAGCGTGTGGGCTCAGTACTTGTGGCTCCTGGGCTCCAGAGCACAGGCTCAATAGTTGTGGTGCACAGGTTTAGCTGCTCTGCAGCACGTGATATCTTCCCAGACCAAGGATCGAGCCCTAGTCTCCTGCATTTGCAGATGGATTCTTTACCACTGACCCACCAGGAAAGCCTCCATGCCTTTTCTTAACTGAAGCGTAGTTGATATACAGTGTACAGCAAGGTGTTATACATATATATTTTTTCCTTTGGATTCTTTTCCATTATAGGTTATTATAAGATATTTAATATAGTTCCCTGTGCTTATATAGGGGGCTTCCCTGGTGGCTCAGAGGTTAAAGTGTCTGCCTGCAATGCGGGAGACCTAGGTTCGATCCCTGGGTTGGGAAGATCCCCTGGAGAAGGAAATGGCAACCCACTCCAGTATTCTTGCCTGGAGAATCCCATGGACAGAGGAGCCTGGTGGGCTACAGTCCACGGGGTCGCAAAGAGTCAGACAGGACTGAACGACTTCACGTTCACGTTCACTTTTGTGCTTATATATTTATATACAGTGATGTGTATCTTATGCCTTTTTACTTCCTATAATTCTGATGTTCTGACCCCTGGGGGCTTGCTAACCCTGGAGAGGTAGCCTTCCCCCCTCTTTCCCCAGGGCTAGTCAATCCCTTGAGACAGTAAAGACTTAAGCAAGACTTTTACATGCAGACTAACCGGAGCCCACACCCCAAACACCTTCTCTGTGGGGCTCATCTGCTGGAGACCACTCTCTACCTCCCCTAATTGCCCAGCTACCAGTCTAGTGGAGGCGGCCCCAGGCTACGGAGGCCGCTGGAGTTATTCAAACCAACCCGTCCTAAGGGGTAACTCTGCCTTGCCTTTGCTGCAGAATCCACACAAAGGCTCTTACCCACATTATCCTCCAGGCCCCTCTGCCTCCTGAACAACCCTGGTGCCTCCCTCTGTGGCCCTGTGTGGCTCCTCCTCTCAGCAACTAACTGTCAGCTTGTGAGTAACAAACTGTTTTTTCAACAGCAGTCATCTCCCATTTGTAGGCCTCGGCATCACTGAGCAACAGTAAAACCTTCATTCACAATAGCAAGGGTGGGG
>NW_011494777.1:5826782-5852754 GCF_000754665.1 Bison bison bison | reverse complement strand
GCGGTTAGGACTTGGCATTTTCACTGCCATGGCCTGGGTTCAATCCCTGGTTGGGGAACTAAAATCCTGCAAGCCTTATGGTGTGGCCAAAAATAAAAAAGAGAGAAAAAAAAAAATACAGTAGTAGGCAGCACCTTCACGGTGGCAGGTAAAGGACAGATAAAGGAGCACCCTGCTCACCAGCATCTAGGGACCCGTGGGCCTCCAGCACCCTTGCCAAGGCTGATGGTCACCTCTAGATGCTCCCTGCAGCTCACGCTGAGGACCACGCCACCCCTGCTCTGTGATGCCTGCAACTCGGCCGTGGCCTGAAGTTCCAGCCTCCACAGTGGTCATTCCGGAGGCTCAGCCCACCGCCCACCTCCACTCGCCCGGGACACTCACTGCACCACGGCCCGGGGTTCCACGGGGCTCAGGGTGTCATACACCGTGACCAGGTCACTGCCACGTTCATCGCAGGTGGCAACATCAAAGCTGCGGAAGGTGAGGCTCAGCACGGAGTCAGCGTCCCCCCGCAGCGTCCACTGGCAGCGGGCGTGAGATGGGTAGGGGCTGTCAGGGAAGCCGGGCGTGCTGAAGCGGATGGGCTCGCTGCCCTGGGCATGCAGGGCAAAGCTGCAGCTATCTGTGTGGGGCAAGAGGACACGGGGCAGAACTGGGCAGGAGAGCCACCATGACCCCCGCCCACAGGGGTGCAGCCAGGCCTGGCCCCTCTGAGGTGCCCCCGGCTGCTCTGGACCTAGGAGAGGCCGGGAAGGGAGTTTGCCTCTCAGGACCAGGTATTTATTGGTTGTACAGACGATCAGTTAGAGAAAGAGAAAGAAACCCAGTATGAAAGAAACCCAGCATGAAAGGGCAGAAGGATGTGCTGGCCATCACCACGTGTGACTTTGGGGGACCCCCTTGACTGAGCGGGCATTTGGCCACATTGCTTCACTTCTCCTTCAGGAAGAGGGCAGATACTTACTGTCCTGGGTGTTCTGTATTATTCTGGGGTCACTGGCTGAAGAACAAGAGGGAGAAGAAAGCACTCACTCATGCAGTCCATTTCCTCATTCCCTTAGAGGGAAGTGCCCGGCCAGCTAGCAGTCTCCTCTGCCAGGCACTGACTCCAGGAGAGCTGAGGCCCCCACACCAGCCCAGGAGCAGGCCGTGCTCCAGGCTGGACAAACGCCCACCCCCGGTGCCCCCTGCACTCACGGAAGGCCACCACCGAGGTCATCACGAAGGAGCTCATGGAACGGGTTCGGGGCGGCACTGTGACCATGCGCTTCTCGGCCATGGCCTGCTCGGCTTCCTTCACCAGGTGCTTGGGGATGTCAAACTCTGACCAGTAGTAGGCAATGACGCTGCCCTCGCTGGGGAGAGAGGGCTGAGCCTGAGACGCTGGGCTCCAGACCTTCCTGGGTGCCCGGTGAAGACGGGGCAGGATTAAGAGCCTCCCGGCTGGAGGAGACGCTCACCAAGAGACCTTCTCCAGGCCGGTCCCCCCATGCCGCCCTAGGCTCCTGTATGCCCACCCACCTCCTGACCCCTGAGCCAGAGGCCTGGGCCCTTGACTCTCAGTCTCACACCCAACCAGACTTGCTGGGGTTGCGGCTCAGGCTCAGGTGTGAGAGAAAGCCTGGAGTGGAGTGTGGGTTCTCCCTCTAGCCTGGGCACACTGAGTGACAGCTCGAGTCTGCTTCCTGAACTTGAAAGGGGCTGACGGTGCTGCCTGCCATGCTGCCTCCATAAAAGATTAAACGAGGCTAGCAAAATCTAAAGTACTTTCCGGATAAAGTCAGAAGGATTGGCGGGCATCCTGGCTCTTCAAGCAGGACCTCATGGCCTCATCATCACGGCGGACCCCACACCCTGCCTGCCCCCCACAGCGGCCCCCCTCCCGGCAGCCCTCCCAGCACCCACCTGAAGTCAGTCACAGTCTACGTCTTGTGGTAGGGGCCCAGGACGGGGATCCCGCTGTATAAGAACTTCAGCTAAGGGAAGGAGAGGAGGCTGACGGCGGGCCAGAGAGCGCCAAGGACCCCGGCCCCCAGCCCAGGCCGCTCCCTCCCTCCTGGGACCTGGGCCCCGTTCCCAGGTCCTGGAGAGCCCCCGTCACACGTCTGGGGGCAGCAGGGGCCTCCTTTCTGCCAGGCGGAGGTGGGGATACCAGAGCCGACAGCAGCACTGGGGGGCAGGGACTCACCGCCTCCTTCACCTTCTTGGCCAGGTTTGCAAACTCAGTGGAGTTGGAGTTCTCGTAGGCATCCAGGAAGTTCTCGTTCCGGACACTCAGGTAGCCGTTGAAGATCTTCTGGACTCGCACATTCCGGTCTGCGAGAGACCCAGGGAGGACGGTGGTCGGACAGAGGGACGTACGCCCTCCAGTGCCCGAACCAGCCCAGCTGCCCTCAGCCACCTAGGGAGCCCACCCCCGGTGGCCCTGCCATCTCCTCTCCCTCCCCCGAACCGTATCCTCCGTCCACCCCAAGGAGGGTCACTCACCCTGGAAGTGCCACGCCAGGAGCCCTGCCAGGAGGGACAGCGCCAGGAAGGCGGCCAGCACGGCCACCAGCACCACCCACCGCCGCGGGCCGCCCTTCTCCACCTTACTGCTATTGTTGGCCGGCAAGAACTCCACGCCTTCCTCACAGCCATTCATATTCTGCACAGAGAAGCCAGTGCACTGCCCGTCAGAACCCCTGGCTCTGCAGCCTGCCGGCCCCGCTGGGGAAGGACATGTCCAGGCTCTCAGGTCCAGCTACGTGAGAAAAACCAGGAGAACCGAGCAGTGGCCTCCCCTCCAGGCATCCACAGGCACGCACTGCCTGAGAACTGTGAGTGTAAATAAAATGAAACAAGCAGCCCGTGTGAGCTCAGTCAGTTGAGACTGTCACCTCCATGAGTCACCTCGGATGTAGGAGGAGGGTCAGGTGTGGGGAGAGCCGGCCCAGCCCAGGGATAACCTCCTCAGCACCTCCGGGCAAGCTGCACTGTACACCCTGACCCCAATCCTTGCTCCACCAGTGTGTAACCAGCCAGAAGTAAAAAGGCAGTAACCTGGGCATCTCTGCAGTGCCACGGCAGGACAAGTCTCTGCCTTGAGCCTGAAGTCTCCCAGCCCAGGACACCATGGTGAGCTGAGAAGGCCAGGTCTCTACTGGAATCCATCCATGTCCATGCTCAGACCCAAGAGCATGAAAAACAAACGAAACTTCCAACAAACAGGATGGAGGGGGGTGGGGGTGGCTCCAGGAATAGGGGGCACAAGTATGGACAGGAAGGTGGGGTGTCTGCAGCATGCAATGGCAGGTAGGCAAACTCATCCGCCTACAGCACACACTCTTATCTGCCGCCCTAATCCCTGGGGAGGAGCTGTGCCCTTTCAGAGTTAACTACCTCATACCCACTCCAACAGGGCTTGCCATAAAAGCAAAAGCCCCACCCCAAATTCCACAGAGGTGCCCGTTTACCAGACGTGGCTGTTTTGGTGTGAACCTCAGATTTGTACTTGAGCTGACATTTCCTGGTTTGTCACATTCAGACATTCTCACACAGCTTACTCACTGCTGTGAGAGCTTGTCCCCACGCCTGCCACATTTGGGTATCTGTATCTCGAATTTTAGTTTCCTAATGGATTATATTTGTGACTTCATCGAATATCAAACCCAGACATACACCCCATAGCTAACCCCACCATGATCATCGTACTACAATACATAAACAGATCAAACCAACACATCGTACACCTCAAAATTACATCTCAAAATGAAATAAAATTCTAAAAACAAAAAAGAAGCACACCCCAGAGTCAACCACTTAAGATGTTTCCAACCTGCTTGTTCTGGAATTTGTCTCCATATTTCTGAATAATACGCCAATACCACCAACTCGATTCATCTATAAAATATAATCAGCTGACTTATAGTACGGTAATCGGTGATTGCAGCCATGAAATTAAAAGGTGCTTACTCCTTGGGAGGAAAGGAATATGCCAACCTAGATGGCATATTCAAAAGCAGAGACGTTACTTTGCCAACAAAGGTCCGTCTAGTCAAGGCTATGGTTTTTCCAGTAGTCATATATGGATGTGAGAGTTGGATTGTGAAGAAAGCTGAGCACCGAAGAACTGGTGCTTTTGAACTGTGGTTTTGGAGAAGACTCTTGAGAGTCCCTTGGACTGCAAGCAGATACAACCAGTCCATTCTAAAGGAGATCAGTCCTGGGTGTTTTTTGGAAGGAATGATGCTTCAGCTGAAACTCCAGTACTTTGGCCACCTCATGCGAAGAGTTGACTCATTGGAAAAGACTCTGATGTTGGGAGGGATTGGGGGCAGGAGGAGAAGGGGACGACAGAGGATGAGATGGCTGGATGGCATCACTGACTTGATGGACGTGAGTTTGAGTGAACTCCGGGAGCTGGTGATGGGCAGGGAGGCCTGGCGTGCTGCGATTCATGGGGTCGCAAAGAGTCAGACACGACTGAGCGACTGAACTGAACTGAATGTGTATTTCAAAGTCCTTCCTTCTGTCTTCCACCCATCTTCCCAAAAGATACAGGGCTAAAGTTAAAAAATATATTATGTCCATACTCTATGTTTTTATTATTAATCTTGAGAATATTGTTCCCTATAGTTTCCTTCCCACTGCAATTGATTTATTTCTCCTGCTGTGAATATTCATTTACTCAGGTTTTTTTGTTTTTTCCACATATATCTAAGTCTTTCCATACAATCTAAGTGCTCTGTAACGTTCTTCTCACCTTCCACATATAAAGTCTGTCGAAGAACCTCTCATTTCATTTTCTTCCTGGAGGCACTCTGTCCTTTCCCGTAGCTGCTGTCTGGAACTTCCCCCACCACCGTGACCCTGGGGAGTTCCTGAATTCAACTTCCTGTTGGGTGGGTAATATCCCCAACCAGGAATCGATCCCAGGGTCATGGCAGTGAAAGCATTGAGTCCTAACCACTGGACTACCAGGGAACTTCCAATTCCCTCTTGCATTAAAACCCCTATTTCCTGGATTCCATGTCTTCACCTCTGTTGGCTCACTTCATTTCGGTGGACACATACTTCAGTAGTTTCTAGAGAGGGACATTTCTTGCAACTTTGCATGTTTCAGAAGGACCTTAACTCCGTACTCATGTTTGTTACTGTCTGGGCTGGGTATAATTCAAATAATTTTCACTTAGAATTTTAAAGTCCCCAATGTTCTACAGCTTTTAATTTTGCTTTGCAGAAATAAGATAATAGTACAAATCCATCATTTTTTATTCGTAATTTGTTGTCTTTCTCTGAAAATCCTGAGGAAGTGCTTGGAACTGGGTCTTTCAACTTCACAACACTGAGCTCTCCATCCGCCCTTTGAGCTTGGAAAGTCTTATCTTTCAGTCTGGCAAAGTTTCCTGCATTATTTTAGATTATGTCCTCCCCTTTATCTTCTCTTTTCTGTTTCTGTAAGTCCTACTATATGGATCCTTTATTTATCCTTTCTCTGCTACTATTATCCATCTTGATTTTTAATCTATTTTTTCATTTCTGCTATCAAAACTTTCATCTCCAAAAGTTCTGTCTTGTTCTCTGACTTTTGGATGCAAAAATCTTCTCATCCTGATATTTCTATTGAGTAACTTTTCTCAATAGAGAAACTGCTGTTGATTTTCTCTTTTGTGTTGAAGGCTTTCCTTAAATGCCTGAGAATATGAGGCTATTTGCTCAAATTCAGGAATGAAGTCCTAAAGGTTGTTTGGAAGTTCTGTGGACATGGCCGGCCAGAGGCGGCTTCACTTTGGGCCACAATTCAGTGACTAGCCAGATACTTTATTGGACACTCCCTAGGATACTGCTAGGCTGTGTAGATCTTTTCTATGGGATGGCTTGGTTACTGCAGAAAATGATTTTCTAGTCTCCAGGATGGGATAATTTAACCCTAGCCACTAGCATTCAGAACATGGGAGAGAAGAGACCTATAACTGTTTTCGCCTTCACTGCAGCCCTCTGGCTCCCAGTGTCCTCGAGTCTGGAGAAATCAATTTCCCATCCCTTCTATGGGATGTGTGGATAGGAGCATTTTTATTTGGAGTGGAGGTGGGGCTCTGGAGATTTCTAATAATGCCCTTCCCTGTCTCACCTCTATCTTCTATAAATACCTGAGCCCCATTCCTGAGTCTGGCAGCGGACGTGATAGAGAAATTCTAGAAGAATATTTCCAAGCATTAAAGAGAGTCGTATCTCTTCAAAGGGCTCAATGAATAATGAGAAAGATAAATGAAAAAGCACACATAACAAAATACATCATGATGAAGTTTCAGAACACCGAGGTTTAAAAGCATATCCTCTACTGCATGATATGACCGACAAGGGCCTCATTTCCAGAATATACGAACAGCTCATACAACCTAGTAACAAAAAACAAACATCTCAATCGAAAAATGGGTAGAAGACCTAACCACCCATTTAAAAGAAGACATACAGATGACCAACAGGCACATGAGACGATGCTCAACCTAGATAATTATTAGAGAAATGCAAATCAAAACTACAGTGAGGTATCACAGGTATTCACTGGTCAGAATGGCCATCATCAAAAATTCTACAAATAATAAACGCTCAACAAGGTGTGGAGAAAGGGGAACCCTCTTACTGTTGGTGGGAATGTAAACTGGTTCAGCCACTGTTGAAAACAGTATGGAGGTTCTTCAAAACACTAAAAACAGAGTTGCCATGTGATCTAGCAACCCCAAGCCTGGGCCTATATCTGAACAAAACTGTAACTCAAAAAGATACATGTTCCCTTATGTTCCGGGCAGCACTATTCACAATAGCCAAGATATTGAAACGACCTAAATGTTGACCAAAGATGAATGGATAAAGAAGATGTGGTATATTTATACAATGGAATATTTCTCGGCCATAAAAAAGAATGAAATATCGTCATTTGCAGCAACATGGATGAACCTAGGGATTATCATACCGAGGGAAGTAAGTCAGACGAAGACAAATACCATATGATATCACGTATATGTGGAATCTAAAAATTGATACAAATGAATCAAGCAAAATTTCATGGTCATGGGTTGGAAGACTCAAGATAGTTAAGATGTCTTATTTGCCTCAGCTGCCTACAGCATCAGCACTATCTTGATCAAAACCTCAGCAGGCTGTTGACAGAAATTGATGAGCTGCTTCTGAAATTCTTATGCAACAAGCTCTGAAAAAGAACAAAACTGAAGGACTTACATCACCTTATCTTGAGATTTACTGCAAAGACAACAAATTTTTTTTTAAGTCATGCATTTCATTTCCAACAGTGACTGTGATTCTTAGATGGTTCTTTTTTTAACCATAGCCTTTTCGATTCTATGAATTCACCACCTTCTTGTTCTTTCTTAGGATACCAACTTGATTGTTTTTATATGATCTTCAGAATCATGTCTTTGCCCGTCTAGGTTGCAGGTTTGCTTTAAATGTCCAAAGGTCTTTGGTTGTCTAATAATACTGGAAAATGAAAAAAGAGTAAGGCTTTATCTAGACTCTGAGCAAACTGTGTGTCTATGTCTATATGTGTTGGAAGAAATGTAACAGAATAATAGTTCATTCAGTTTATTTTCAGCGTACAGGGTAACTTCACAACTGTTTCCTTACTCAAGCCCCACAACAACCCTGAAAGCATTCATGAGGGGCATCCTCGCTACCATTCTACAGAAAGGCAGGGGAAAATGACGAGTTTGTGGGATCACACAGCCACGAGGTGGCGCTCCAGATTTGACCTTCATCTTCGGCCTCCCTCGGTCAGCACCCAGAACTCAGGGTGGAAAACTCAGGTGGGAAACGGGAAAGCCAACTCCTTGGGAAGGAAAGGTGGCTGATAGCATGGACAGTGGAGCCCAGGCGCAACCCCAGGCTGGCTGCGGAGCACGGTGTCGGCGGTGGGGCTGGCTCCAAGTCTGTTCGTCCCTGCAGTGTGAATCCTGGGCTCCGATCAGCCCAGAAATGCTGTTTAATCAGTAACTAGACGACTTCTTTCATTACCCCACTCTTGGCTCCACTTTCAGGTATATGAGAGATCATCTTGCCTAACCCAGTCATTTTACTGATAAGGAGACTGAGGCTGAGAGACAGGGCGTGACTTGTCCAAAGTCACAAGGGAGGTGTTGCTGCTGCTGTTCATCACTAAGTCGTGTCTGACTCTTTGTGACCCCATGGACTGCAGCACGCCAGGCTTCCCGGTCCTTTAGCATCTCCCGGAGTTGACTCAAACTCATCTCCAGAGTCGGTGATGTCATCAAACCATCTCAACCTATGTCCCCCTTTTCTCCTTTTGCCTTCAATCTTCCCCAGCATCAGGGTCTTTTCTAATGAGTCAGCTCTTCCCATCAGGTGGCCAAAGTATTGCAGCTTCAGTTTCAGTCCTTCCAATGAATATTCAGGACTGATTTCCTTTAGGATTGACTAATTGGATCTCCTTGTTGTCCAAGGGACTCTCAAGAGTCTTCTCCAACACCACAATTCGAAAGCATCAGTTCTTCAGCATTCAACCTTCTTTATGGTCCAACTCTTACATCTGTACATTGACTATGGGAAAAACCATAGCTTTGACTCTATGGACCTTTGTTGGCAAAGTGATGTCTCCCTTCACAAAGGGAGTGAAGCCAGTAAAACAACAAAGAGAGATAAGCCACACCAACCCTTGTGGCTGGGGTTTTACAGATGCGTGGGACTGGGAGGCCCCCAGGGAAATAGGAGGCAGGCAGTTCCCACCAGCTCAGGCTCAACGGCAAACACAGCCTTCTCCCTACATGCGACCACCTCTACAGGCCAAAGAGCCAATGGAAGCGGGAGGATGTGCATGCCCACCTGGGCCTCTCCTTTCTCTTTCATAAAGTAAACACGTTCGCAGGTGCACACATAAAACCCAGTGCTGTGCTGTGAAGCAGGTGCTGGCCTACCACAAACAGAGGCCACACAACTCTCACAGCCTCTTCTCACCAGCCGGCTTGAGTCAGATCCTGGAGGCTCAAGGCCAGCTCAGACAAGAGAGTGAGGAATGACTTCCTGGAGAACAGACGGACATCATAGGTGCACATGGAGGGACTCACAGGTGCACACAAAGCTCCTGGAGGGATGACCCAGGGAGCGGGACACCAGGGCAAATCAGATCACCATCCTGTCCACCCGACTTCTTGGAGGGATTGGGGGGGGTACCACCCAAAGACCAAGGAGGAAAGACATGTAAACCCTGGAGAATATCCTATTTTCTGCTGGTTTAAAGCACATCAGTGCAAATGATGCCTATCCTCCCCAAAGTCAGGGATTGTCCAAAAACCAAATTTATAGCAGGTAAAAAGGAAAAGGCATATTTTATTTGATGCTATAGGAAAGATCCTTGTGGGCTTCCCTGGTGGCTCAGTGGTAAAGAACCCTCCTGCCAGTACAGGAGACGTGGGTTCGATTCCTGGATCAGGGAAGATCCCCTGGAGAAGGGAATGGCAACCCACTCCAGTATTCTTGCCTGGAGAATCCCATGGACAGAGGAGCCTGGAGGGCTACAGTTCATGGGGTCGCAAAGAGTTAGACACGACTGAGTGAACAACAGACCCTTGTGGCCACCCTACTCCTGTTAAGTACCAGACTCACCAGAGCTAAAAGCTACATGCTTAGCGAGCAAAACTGTGTCCAAATCAGCCTCAGAAGCCTCCTCTGGACAGCACCCTTTGCCCAGTTCCCCGAGTGCCCCTGGATGGGCTGGCACCACTGCTCGCCCGCCAGGCCGGCTCTCCAACCGGCTCCAGGGACCAGCAGATCTAGAGCCAGCAGCTGCAGCTGGCAGCCCATTACGGTCCTTGCGGGAGAACAGCTACTGGTGAGTGCTTGTGTTTACAAACAGCAGAAAGGACAGTAATGACCCAATCCACACGAGATTCCAGTCAAAGCAGACAGAGAAGAAATAAATAGTCACACCAGGCTCTCCTTTTTAAGACTGTTCCTCATTTGGCCAAGGTTGGGTGTGATCTGTTGGGAAGGCAGCGGATGAAGCTGAGGCTTAAGAGGTCGAGGGCAGTCCTGGGAGGGGCCATGAAATGCCCTCACGTGATGCCTGATGACGTGCTCCTGCAGCTGAGGATCAAGATCAAGGGGCAGAAGTGATGTCACTGGCTGCGGACACTGACCTGAGGCTAGACAGGGTGGCTGGCTTCATGCGCCACTCCCAGCTCCACCGTGAACTGCTGGTCACAGGTTCCGTGACTCAGTATACCCACCAGGTTGGATAGATTTCAATTCTTTTGTAAGAGTTATTTGTTTCTTTATTTTTGACTGTTCTGGGTCTTAATTGCACACAGGCTCTCTCAAGTTGAGGAGGGTGGTGGCTACTCTTTAGCGGCGGTGCACGGCTCTAGAGCATGGGCTCAGTAGTTGTAGCACACAGGTTAGCTGCTCTGCAACATGTAGGATCTTCCCAGACCAGCGATCGAACCTGTGTCCCCAGCATTGGCACATGGATTCTTAACAACTAGACCACCAGGGAAGCCCCAGATGGATGTCAATTCCATGATGAGAACCAGAAAATATCCGTGACATGGTTCAAACAAGAAAGCATGGTGTGCATGCCTGCAATCATTTCCCAAGGTGAGGGTCCATCTCGTGCGACTTTGAGATGCCTTTATTTTCAAGAGGAAAAGACAAAGCCAGCATAACTCTCTTGGCCACTCCCCAATGCCAGGTCAAGTTAGATCCTGGCCAGAGTCCCTAGAAACTCAGCATGGCTCAAGGATACCAGAGATGACAGAGCAAGGAGTTAATTCCAAAACCTAACACTGTATTTGTCACCCTGGGAGATACTGAGCACAGTACAATGCGTGGCACTGAGATACCAGGGGTGAACCTGGAGAAAGGCCCCTTCTTCAAGTTGCTAGTTATGAAGGGACCCTGTCTCCAGGCAGGAGGGGCCCTACTTAGATGGGCTCTCTCCAGTTTAATCAGCAGCATGGGCTTACCTGGTGGTCCAGTGGATAAGAATCCACTTTGCAATGCAAGGCATACTGGTTTGATCCCTGGTCCGAGAAGATCCCATTCAGGCAGCTAAGCCTGAATGCCACAACTCCTGAACCCAAGCTCTAGAGCCCACGAGCCCACAACTACTGAAGCCCACATGCCCTAGAGCCTGTGAACAGAGAAGCCACTGCAATGAGAAGCCCGTGCACCTCAACTAGAGTAGTCCTCGCTCTCTGCAAGTAGAAAAAACCCAGGCGCAGCAACGAAGACCCAGCACAGCCAAAAAATAAATAAATAAATCTTAAAAAACCAGCACCCATCAAAAAAAAAAATTCAAGCGGCTATAAGTAGAAAGCAGCCGACATGCAGGCTCTCAAGGGAAGGGACTTCACTCACTCTTCGGTCACTGCAGTCCCGGCCCCGCTCAATGACCAGCACAGAGAGGACACTTGATCCGCTCATCACAGGATGACTGAAGCAACAAAGGAGAAGGGAAAAGACACCCATGTTGGAATCCACTCACTCACCAGCCCTGGGGCAACTGATTTCCCAAAGAAGGCAGATTCTCAAGGAACAGGAGGCTCCCCTCAATCGCACCACCCCAGCATTTCCCAGACTTGCCTGGTGTGAAAAATAATGATTAAAACACACTAGCAAAAGGAGCATAGTGCTTGCCCAGCATCCAGATCCCCTGGTCCCTCTCCTGGGAGGTTCCGATGCCGCGGGGCAGGGGCACCACCCCAGGATCTGCAAGCTTAACCCGCATCCCAGATCATTCTCAGGAAATGGCTCTGGAGAGTACCTGCCAGGCCACCTATCCTTTCCGGAGGCTGCTGGCCGGGCCCACCCACCTCCCCTCTCAGTGAGAGGAGCCTGCCAGCTGGGTCATGTCAGTTTCAGTCGGCCTATTTTAAGCAATCGCCTGGGATGCAAGGTACCTGCAAGAGGGGCTGGACTTGGCGCCCAAGCTCAGGGCCCTCCCACGACAGCTTATGAGTAGCACCCAGAAGTCCTGGAGGCTGCCAGCAGACACACACTGCCAGCCAAGGCTCGTCAGCAGCTGATGGACTCCCTGAGTTCTCTGCCTTCTTGTTGCTTGACCCTCTGACCCTTCCCTTTCAACCTGGTCACTTTTCTCAGCTGCTGACCTGCCAGGAAATGGGTGAGGCGGCGGGGCCCTACAGAGGATCCAGAATTACCTGCAGATCTGTGACCCCAAGGCATCCAGGAGAACAGAAAGCTGACTCAGAGCCAACGGCTCCCACTGGAGGAAATAAACCTAAACTCCGTACACCTGGTCAGAGCTGGACAGAAAGTTCCCAGAGTCTAACTCAGCCGACCGTGGGCACTGCGGGCACAGGACCTGGTGATTCTCTGCCAGTCACCGTCCAGCTCCTGCAGGTTTCACGCCTGTATCCCCTCCCCATTCCTGGCACTGCCCAGGGCCCCGCCTGGCCACACCACTGTGGCACCAGGACCACACACACCTGCAACCAGACTCAGCAGATACAAGCCTCTTCTTTCTTCTACGAGCGGTCGAGGTGGGTGGATTTCTACCCCTCCAATACTGGTCTGGGCGTGTTAACCTTGTCCTCAGCCAGGCGGCCCCCAGACCTGTGAGGAAGTAGGTTGGTGCCCACCCCACCACTGTGAAAGGCTCGGCTCACATCACCACCTCCGAAGCCCAATGTGTCCCCGAGGACAAAGCCAGGGCCCAGCCCCTCCAGGAAGTGTCTGTGGACCACCTCAGTCCACAGTCTTTGTCCCTGGGACCTCTCCTCCCTTAGACCCTTGGCATCAATGATATCCCCAGGGCACAGCGGTCAGACAGGCAGTCCTGGGAGGTCAGGCGCCCCAGTTTCCTCTTTCTACTGCTTCTCTCCCCCACACCCTCTACCCTTGACTTTGCCCAGGGTTAGAACCTGACTGACAGACTGACTGAAGGACTTCGTTCTTCACAGCCAGAATTAAGTAGCTTACCCAAGACAGGTTCCAAGGCCCAGGGAACTTTCCAGACTTGTCTCCACTCTCCGGGAAGGGGAGAGAAAGCTCAGTCTACACCCCAGGGATCAGCTGACAGCTCACCAAGCTCTCTGGTGTCAGCCACCCCGTCACGTGCTATACCTTCAGCATCTAACTTTAGACCCTCCTGGTCTCTTCCTCTCCCAGTCCTCATTTAAATGCTCCCCCTCTTTTGTTATTCTAAGCAGAGAATTCTATCTCCGATGGGCTCCAAGATTCATAACAGAGCAGCACCCCTCAATACAGCCAGTCTCTTTGATCCCACAAACTTTGCCCTCACTGTGTCCTTTTTGGTCAGAAACCCTCTTCTGGGCCCAGCCGCATCCACCTTTCTCCTGTCACCTGACCGGGAGCAGAAGCATCTGCCTGCAGGGGCAAAACCAGGCACATTGCCCCAGAAGCTGAACCAGAAAGAAACTGAACAAGAAACCAAGAAACTAACAAGACTAAGAAGCTAACGAAGGAGAAACTGAAGACTGAGGTTAAAGCAGCAATGTGTAATTTCTTTTCATCTTTCTTCTTTTTTCTCACTGAGCCCACATTCCAGTTTCATGGGATAGTGCTTTTTTAGTCGTTAACACTTTTGTTGAGATCACTGTAAATTCAAATGCAGTCGTAAGAAATAATACCAAGATCCCTTGTACGCTTCACCCAGTCTCCCTCAACGGTAACATCTCATAAGACTATAACACTACGACACTGTTATAACCCACAGATCTGATTCAGCTTTCCCATTTTACTTGTACTCATTATAATAAGTTCCATAAGATTTTATCACTGGTGTATGTCTGTGTATGTATATGTCTGTGTACCAACAGTCAGGATTCTGAACCAAGACTTCCCTGGCAGTCCAGTGGTTAAGACTCCTCGCTTTCGGCACAGCAGGCGTGGATTCGACCCCACGGACTGTAACCCACCAGACTCCTCTGTCCGTGGGATTCTCCAGGCAAGAATACTGAAGTGGGCTGACATTTCCTTCTCCAGGGAATCTTCCTGATGCAGGGATTGAACACGAGTCTCCTGCATTACAGGCAAATTCTTTACCATCTGAGCCACCAGGAAGGCCCCAGGAATGTTAGAAAAGTGAAAGTGGGAAAGTGTTAGTTGCTCAGTCGTTTCCGACTGTTTGCAACCCTATGGACTGCAGCCCGCCAGGCTCCTCTGTCCGTGGTATTCTCCAGGCACGAATGCCGGAGCGGGTTGTCATTTCCTTCTCCAGGGCCAGGAACATTAGCTCAACTACAAATCTAGCAGTTTGGGAGAAAGCACTGAATATGCAAACAAGAAAGTCCCATCACCAGAGAGAGGCCCCAGTCCACGACTACAACCCGTGCAAGGACAGAGCGAGGAGAGAACTCCGGATCCGTGTCCGGTCCCATCCCCCGGGGGCCACCCTTTCTGGGGAAAATAGCTTTTTCGGCTAGGGCCAGCATTACAAAGTTCTCCCTTCCCCCAGGGCACTCGGCATCACAATAGCCCAGCATATTAGCATTGCAATAGAACCAGCCTGATTCCTCCCAGCTCCTCCAGCTCCAAGCAGCTACAGAAACACTCCTCTGGGTCTGCTCTTTGTCCAGCTCAAATGCTCAACTCAACCAACCATTCAAACTGTTTAAACCTCTGGTCATCTGGTGCCACTTCACAGGAGCAATGTTCCCGTTAAGACCTGGAACCCAGAATTCAGCAGCAGAATTCAAATGGGTCAGGGCTGTTCGTCAATTTCTTCCGCTAGCCCCTTGGCTCTGTTTCCATTCACTGTTCCATAACACAGGCAATTAGCACACATAAATACCACAAATAAAATAACAATACAGAATGACACATCCACTGGATGAAACTTTACACAGCAATCAAGAATAGTTTTTCAAAGAGTAGGAAAAAACTCTCTAAAATACAATGTTAACTGAAGAAAAACAAAGTCAGTGCTGGGCCCTTCCCACCCTTCCAAACTCCCGCTTAGGTGCCTCCTCTGAGATGCTCCCCAGGAAAGCCCTGCCCCTTCTGGTCTCCCCAGCGTTCCAAGCACAGCTCCAGGGGCAGTTGGTCAGTGCTCAAGGTCAACCACCTGCTCCTTAAGGATGGAGGTGGGGAGCGGGAGGGAGCCCTGTCTTGTTCCACAATCCCAGCATGCATAAAGATCTGTAATGAATGTGTGATGAATTAGTTCATTACAACCATGCCTTTAGCTGCAGAACAGGAAGAACATTATGATTCCATTTGGGAAAGAATACATGTACACATATATATTAATATGCATAAAAGTATTGGTTCATGCATAAAAGACCGGGAGAATAGAAATCAAACTATAGGGATTATGAAACCTGGGGGAGAGAATTTCAGAGGAATTTCACTGTGTATATTTCTACATTGTCCAAGTTTTAAAAAAAGTCCTGAGGCGCCCCTGGTGGTTCAGTGGTTAAGAAACTGCCTGCCAATGAAGGAGACACAGGTTTCATCCACGGGTTCAATCCCTGGTCCGGGAAGATCCCACATGCAGTGGAGCAACTAACCCTGTGGTTCACAACTACTGAGCCCACGTGTGCTACTGAATCCCACTCACCCTAGTGCCCGTGTTCCGCAACAAGAGAAGCCACCGCAATGAGAAGTCTGCACACCGCAAGAAGAGTAGCCCCTGCTCACCACAACTAGAGAAACCCGCACAGCCAAAAATAAATAAATGTCCTTTCCTAACTTCAATAATCAGAAAAAAGAAAGCAACTTTTTAATAGAAAATATACACAGGCAATACCAAGATATTAAAAAGCCTCTCTAGAGAATTCCCTGGTGTTCCAGCAGTTAGGACTGCACGCTTTCACTGCTGAGGGCCTGGGTTCAACCCCTGGTCAGGGTACTAAGATCCCATAAGCCGTGCGGTATGGCCAAAAATAAATAAAATATGAAAATAATTGTTTAAAGTATGACCAAGTAAAAAAGCTGGGGAGCGGGGAGATTTACTTGACATTTTAGGGAGACACATTACAGGCCTGGCTTCGTCAACTCAAAACTCTGGGTCTGCCGTGACGCCCTGCTGGCTCCTTGGACTCCTTCGGTCCCAGCCGTGGGAGGCTGAAGGCTTGGCGTCTGCAGTCAGGGTGGTGCGCTCGCTCTCAGCGAAGCCGGACAGAGTGCTATTCTGCACGGCCTCTCCAGCAGGCGGCCCAGGGCCTTCTGACTCATGATTAAGTCATCCCAGATGTCGGCCTTTCCCTCCCGGTAGGATGCCACCGACAGAGACGATTTCTCCAAGATCACGTCAGAGCTGTTTCGATATAAGAAACGACACAGGAAGGACGCAGGGGCAGCCCCAAGGCCACCGCCCTGAGCGACTTGGGTGCGTGAGGGCACCCTCTTGGGCACAGCTGTGCAGCGAGACACCCATTCCTCCAGCCTGCAGTCCTCCACTGTGCCCAGCAGACAGGAGGCTGAGACGCCTTCCAGAACATACACTGCACATATACAACCACACACTAGGTAAACCCCTGTACATGGCACAGACCTCACAGAGCATGCAAAACATAAACAACCTGATTCGTTTCCTCTGGCAGGTGAAGTTCTTCTATTTTAAAATTCCCATTATGGGCTTCCCTGGCGGCTCAGTGGTATAGAGTCAGCCTGCCAGTGCAGGGCTTGACCCCTGGTCAGGGAGGATCCCACATGCAGCAGAGCGACTAAGACCTTGCACAACTACCGAGCCTGTGCTCTAAGCCGGGGAGTCGAAACGACTGAAGCCCACGTGCCCTTGAGCTCCACACAAGAGAAGCCACCGCAATGAGAAATCCGTGCGCCGCAACGAAGAGGAGCCCCCCCTCACCGCAACTAGAGAAAAGCCCGCACAGCAACGAAGACCCAGCACAGCCAAAAATAAATACATTTAAAAAAAATTTTTTTTTAATTCCCATAATGATTTTTAACCATGCATATCCTAAACAAAAGCTACATTTTTCAGCATCATCTCCAGTCGGTCTCCTGGTTTACCAGGTGAGGTTTACCAACCTCATCAAAGGAGAAACCAGTCAGGTGTGGTGTGAGAGGTCGGCAGTGGACCCATGTTGGCGCCTGGGGCTCAGGACTCTGTCCAACCACGTGTCCCAGGGCTTTGCTGGGGATGTGCGTCAATCACCCACCCTTTGGAATACAATTGTACAATGGCTTTGCGGTTAAGGCCGTAGACTTTGAAGTCCCACAGATCTAGGTTTGAACTCTCACTCTGCCTCTAACTGCCTTTCAGCCATTCCATTCAGTTCAGTTCTGTCACTCAGTCATGTCCGACTCTTGGTGACCCCATGGACTGCAGCACGCCAGGCTTCCCTGTCCATCACCAACTCCTGGAGCTTGCTCAAACTCATGTCCATTGAGTCGGGGATGCCATCCAACCATCTTATCCTCTGTCATCCCCTTCTCCTCCTGCCTTCAATCTTGCCCAGTATCAGAGTCTTTTCCAATGAGTCAGTTCTTTCCGTCAGGTGGCCGAAGTACTGGAGTTTCAGCTTCAGCATCAGTCCTTCCAATGAACATTCAGGACTGAGTTCCTTTAGGATGGACTGGCTGGATCTCCTTGCAGTCCAAAGGACTCTCAAGAGTCTTCTCCAACACCACAGTTCGAAGGTATCAATTCTTCAGCACTCAGCTTTCTTTACAGTCCAACTCTCACATCCATACATGACTACTAGAAAAACCATAGCTTTGACTAGACAGACCTTTGTCGGCAAAGTAATATCTCTGCTTTTTAATATGCTTTCTAGGTTGGTCATAGCTTTTCTTCCAAGGAGCAAGTGTTTTTTAAATTCATGGCTGCAGTCACCATGGCTGCAGTGATTCTGGAGCCCCCAAAAATAGTGTCTCACTGTTTCCATTGTTTCCCCATCTGTTTGATAGGACTGGATGCCATGATCTTCGGTTTTTGAATGTTGAGTTTTAAGTCAGCTTTTTCACTCTCCTCTTTCACCTTCATCAAGAGTTTCTTTAGTTCCTCTTCACTTTCTGCCATTAGAGTGGTATCATCTGCACATCTGAGGTTGATATTTCTCCTGGCAATCTTGATTCGAACATGTGCGTCATCTAGCCCAGCATTTCGCATGATGTACTCTGTATATAAGTTAAATATGCAGGGTGACAATATACAGCCTTGACTTACTCCTTTCCTAATTGGGAACCAGTCTGTTCCATGTCCGGTTCTAACTGTTGCTTTGTGAGTTGCATACAAATTTCTCAGGAGGCAGGAAAGGTGGTCTGGTATTCCCATCCCTTGAAGAATTTTTCACAGTTTGTTGTGATCTACACAATCAAAGGCTTTGGCGCAATCAATAAAGCAGAAGTAGATGTTTTCCTGGAACTTTCTTGCTTTTTCAATGATCCAGCAGATGTTGGCAATTTGATCTCTGGTTCCTCTGCCTTTTCTAAATCCAGCTTGAACATTCAGAAGTTCACACTTCATGTACTGTTGAAGCCTGGCTTGGAGAATTTTGAGCATTACTTTGCTAGCATGTGAGATGATTGCAATTGTGCGGTAGTTTGAACATTCTTTGGCATTGCCTTTCTTTGGGACTGGGCCATTATGAAAACCTTTTGAATCTCAGTACTGTCATCTGTAGGGGCTTCCCAGGTGGCGCAGTGGTAAACAGTTCACCTCCCAAGGCAGGAGACACAAGACACACAGATTTGATCCCTGGTGGGGAAGATCCCCTGGAGGAGGAGATGGCAATCCACTCCAATATTCTTCCTTGGAGACTCCCATGGACAGAGGAGCCTGGTGGGCTACAGTCCATGGGGTCACAAAGAATCAGACACGACTGAGCAACTGAATACACATGGTCATCTATAAATTAGGCATTTTTCTCCTATGGTTGCTGTGAGGATAAGAAAGAATAAACCAAAGTGTTCGTATTTAGTGATGGGTAGTAATGACTGTCATCCTATTCTTCTTCACCGTTCACCACCATCACCACCAACTCAAGAGAACAAAGGATCCAAGATTCTGAGCCGTTAGTCAACCATCACAAGGGTTCTAAATTCTGTTGCTAAGCGTAGAAGAACAAGCAAATTCTGAAAACGTGAGCTTCCAAGATGGAATTCTCAGTAGGAATCTGCTTCTAGAAAAGTTCTTAGCAAAGAAAAAAGGGCAAATACTGCCCACAAACATTGAGCAAACCCCAAACACTCTTCTCACCACTGCCAGCCCGGGTGAGAGTTCCATGAGCCTCTCAGAAGTTCCCAGTGACCCTTCCTGTACTACCAAATGGTTATTATAAATGTGTTCAGTCCCAGAAAGTCCCAAGAAGAAAAATCCATTTTCTTACCAAATCAAATCAGCCCTCACCCTTAGTGCTTCATCCCTTTCTGAGCCCACTGGGCTACTAGCCCTGTATTTCACTAAGGCAGTCCAAGTGGAATACAGCAATGCCAGCCTGGCTTGGGTTCAAATCCTGATCTCACCATTGTTTCGCTCTGTGACCTCAGGCAAGTTACTTAGCCTCTCTGCGCTCCACTTCCTTCACTTATAAAAGGATAATAATAGTACTGATGCTAAGAGGTATAATACATGGTCCATGCTCAATAAACTCGGCAATGATTAGTATTCTGAACACTCCAGCAGCATGCATGTGGCCAGAAGCCACATCTTTGGGACCTGGGCTCCTTGGGGGCTTGTCACACAGTCACCACTTTTCTAAGAATAGACTTTCTCTTTTAGGAGACATGAGCCAATAGCCTGGGCAGAACCACAGGCCAGAGAAGGAGATGGCACCAGAGGAACTCCAGAACCACGGCAGCCACAGACCACAGCTGGCCGCGAAAGGTGGAGGAAGGGGGCTGTGATGAGATGCACCCCCACCAAGGAGCCAGCTCATGGCGACTCCCAGGGGTTTGCAGGCGACACAGCCTTCTTCCTTGGGCAGCTGTCAAGCTAGTGTCATCTTCTCTTACCCTCAGTTTTCCCGTGTTCTGAATGAAGGCCATGGATTTCCAGGTCTTCCCAGGACCGAGGTGGAGGGAAGCCTGGGTAAGAGCTGAGGAACACAGGCTTCCTGTCCATTCACAGCACCCAGGTCTCAGTACCCCGCCAACCCCCCACAGCACACACTTCTCAGCACAGGGCCTTCCCCTTCCGGAGGGGCCAGCACAGAACCGAGAAAGAAGGAAGTGCTTACAGTTCTGTTTTGTGTGGTAGGAGGCAGAAAGGGTCGAGTAGCCAGTCTCAGCACCATTTCCCCTTCCCAGGAGGACCTTGTTCATAGAAGCCAAGTAAAGGGAGGAGAAATAAAGACTGGAAGAGGGTCTCCATCACTGGGGGGACATTCCCTGTGTTCCAGAGACAGGCCACAAACCTGTATACCAGGCTGAACCTTATAAAAGGCTTGCATGTAAATTATCCCTTTTAATCTGTGCAACAAGCCTGTAACATACATATCATTCTTATAACATAGAAACTGAAGCATAGAAAGATTAGGTAACATCTCTGAGATCACCTGGAGGGAAAGCAGTGGCATCAGGTCTTGGCTCCACATTAAATATTGCTGTCACCACGTCACAGGTGGCTCTGGCTATAATTCACCTACCCTGGTCCTTCAAGCCTGAGTCAGACACCCCTCCTAAGTGGCCCCCCAGCTTCTCCAGAACCCAGTTCTTACCATGAAGAATCAAATATCTCTATGCTACACTATGGCATCACCAACTCAATGGACATGAGTTTGAGCAAACTCTGGCACACAGTGAATGACAGAGGAGCCTGGTGTGCTGCAGTCCGTGGAATCGCAGAATCAGACACAAGTCAGCAACTGAAACAATAACAGCGCTACACCCTACTGGGCGGTCCCTGAAGGCAGAGATTGTGTGGCTGGGCTCTCCCTCAGGACACTTGCTCTGTCGACGGGCCCCCAATAACTATCTGTCATGTGGATGACCAACTAACAAAGAGAGGAGACCCTGAGAATAGCCAGAGCTGCAGAGCCTGGCCCCTGAGACATCTGATTTTGACCCCACCAAATCTGCTCTCCTAATCCTGGTCTCCGCATGCCGAGGGGACACTGAGTCTCACCCGGGCAACACCGACTTGAGAAAGAACCAAGGACTCCTTCCAAGCAGCTGCCTGACCACCATCTAAGGTTCGACTGGGGCCAAGACAGCCAGTGAGGCAGGCTTCCCAGTTACCGTCAGTGTCCATGATGACTGACATCCGTGCCCCTACTTGCATGCAGGCTGGGCTCATGGTTCCCAGACAGGACATGTACATCAGGTCTCTGCAAACACTGGGGAACACAAAGATGGCCACCTCCCACTGAATAGTAATAGGATCAGGTGGAGGGTGCTGGGGCCACAGTCATCAGCCTTGGGAAGGAGGCAGCCAGATCCGAGCATCACCAAACAGAACCTTTCTCCTGCCATGAAGGGATGGAAGTGGCCAGGAGAAAGGAACGCAAAAGCAAAAGTGCTTCTGAGGGACTCAGCGTGACCCAGACTGGCTCTGCTAACGCAGCGGACAAACCCAGGGGCAGCGGCTACGCTCCTGGTCAGAAGACAGCCGAGGCAGAGTCCGCAGACCCTGGCTGCAAACATGGCAGGGTGATCAGAGTGTGAGAGAGCTGGGGAAGCATGAAGCAGGAAGGCACAAGGGGAGACTTCCTGGAGAAACTGAAATGAGCTTTGGGCACAGCAAGCTACTTCCTTCAGGACTGTGTTAAACAACCGCTCAGTCATGTCTGACTCTTTGCGACTCCATGGACTATAGTCCACCAGGCTCCTCTGTCCATGGGATTCGCTGGGCAAGAATACTGGAGTGGGCAGTCATTTCCTTCTCCAAAGGATCTTCCCATCCCAGGGATTGAACCTGGGTTTCCTGCATTGTAGGCAGATTCTTTGCTGTCTGAGCCACCAGGGGAGCCCAGAGTCATGTCTAATTTTCATGCACATCTCTTAGCATGGCTCTCAAGAGTATAAGGGCCTCCAGGGAAATAACCAGATCTAATTTGTCTTTGAGCGCCCAGCCCAAGACCAGGACACCATACTGCTGGTTCCAAGGAGCTTGGCAGGAAGAAAGACGCAGTGATCCACGTGGGAGAAAATGGCAGAACTGGCGTGGAGAATGATGAGCTTCACGGAAGGTGAGAAATGAGGAGGGACCAAAGAGGAAGGAAGTGAGGGCTGACGGGTGGCCATGGGAGCTCAAAGGCCAGTGTGGCATGTGGGCAGTGTCAGCTGGAGAGGGTCCCTGAAAGGGAAGTGAGGAAGAAGGAGGGAAGAAAAACAGTCCTGAAATAACACCACCAGACAGCAGGCTCTCTGCTGAGAAGGCAGGACTCTAGAGCTCCTCTAACAGGCAATTATCAGGGATTCGCAAACACGGGAATTACGGGAAGGAAACATCCGCCGCCAGCAGCGCAGACAACTGGCCACAGACCCCAGCCTCCAGACTGGGTGCTGAGTCCTGCTTCCTCCCGCACAGGGTGGACAAGTGGAGAAAAGAGTGCCCACCTCAGTTGTGATTGGTGGCTCAGAGCACCAGGGCAGACCCAGAATCTAGTCTTTGGCAAGCTCCCTCAGTCTACATGCCACTGGAGAAACAGATTGGTCTGTGAGACCTCCCAAATCAGGCCCGATGTGGGCCCAACCACGGAGTGCGGGCCAGTAGAGGAGCTCACTCTGTGGCCCCAGGATCTCGGGAGAGAGGAGGACCGGCCCATGTTTGCAGAGCCCCAAACAGCTCCCACGTCTCAGCAGCCCTCAGTGCTGGTGACCTGGTGTGCAGGGGATGCTGGGGGCCCCACTACAAGGAGGTGGAGGCCTGGCTGCCAGTCCTGCCTGGGCACTGCCACCTAGGGTGCCCTTTTACTGCCATCAGTTAAGAAACTAACAATCCATTTCCACTCTCTGTGGTAAGATTTAATGTTTTCAAGTTCCCAACTCATTAGAAAAGCCCCTGAGGCTGGGAAAGATTGAAGGCAGAAGGAGAAGAGGGGGCGACAGAGGATGAGATGGTTGGATGACATCACCAATCCAATGGACATGAGTTTGAGCAAACTCCAGGAGATGGTGAAGGACAGGGAAGCCTGGAGACCTGCAGTGCATGGGGTCGCAAAGAGTCAGACACGACTGAGCGGGACAGGGCTGAGCGACTGAACAACAGCAACAAAGATTCTTTCCGCCAAACGAGAGCTCCCTGCTTCAGGGTCTCCAACAGGTTCAAGACACAGGTTCCAGACACAGGTTCCCACTTCCTTCCCAAAGGCCTCCATCCGCCTTCCGAGAAGACCAACCAAGCCCCACCCTGGAGTCCTAAACTCCAGGTTCTATGGCAACCGAAGTTCCGGGCTCCCGATTGCCCTCTGCCAGGCGGGGCTCAGATGCCTTCTGACCAGCAAGACAAGAGCAAATTCCCGCAGAGACCAAGGATTCCAGAACGCCAGAGCCGCCTGGAAACTTCCCTCCCCGGCCCAAAGCCCCGCTCACAGCCTGCGCCGCGGCTTCCTTACCGAGGCGCAGGGACAGCGCGGAGATAACCAGGTGCCGAGACGAGCCCACTTCCAGGCCAGGGAACTGCCCGGGGTTGGGGTCGGGGAGAGGGCCGGGGGAGGGGACCGCGGGGCTGAGCCGAAGGTCCGGCCAGGCACCCGCCAAGCGGAAATTCCACCTGTCGGGCCGGCGCCGCGGCCACAACAGGCAGCGCAGCGGCTCCCTCGGCCCGAGACACGCGCGGCGCTGCCGGTTCCCGGTCCCCGTGGTCCCCCCAGCGCCCAAAACCCCCCGATTCCACCCCCCGATTCCCTGGCCCCCGGCGCCCCTCGGAGCCCCCGACCCCCGCGCGTCCCGCCTCGACGGCGCCCGCGCCGCCCACCTCCGGCCGCGAGGTGTACTTGAATCCAGCGCCGAGGTCACCGGAGCCGCCTGCGCCCCTGCGCGCCCGCTCGCTCTTCATGGTCCCGGAGGCCGTGGGGCTCTAGCCATCGCCGGGGGACCGGGGCCGGGGCGCGGGACTGGCCTCGTTCAGATCGCAGGCCCAGCGCTCCGGCCGCCTAGGCTCTGCCCGGCCCTTCCTGTCGCGCGCAGGTAGTTTCAGGGTGTGGCTCCCCGGATCGCCCCGCCCCGACCGCCGCGCCGCCGCACCTTCTCGGCCCGTGCCCTCCCCACCCTCCCCCCCGCCCCTCCCCACTCCTGCCCCATCTCTGCCCCATCTCTGCCCCCTCCCCTCCCCCTTTCCCTGCCCCGACCCCATCTCCGCCCCCACCCACCGGGCTCGCGGCTGCCTCCTCCCCTGGGGAACCGGGAAGCACCGCCACCTCCTGAAGGTGGTGGAGCCACCAGGCTGACTACCTGCCCCGTGGTGGCCCTCGGCTCGCACTGTGCCCCGCACCGAAGAGGCTGCGGGAAGGATCGAGTGATGGCGAAATAACCGCCCTGCCCTCCTCCTCGCCTACAAGTGGCCCTTTCCGCTGGAAGACAGACTCCCAGCCGCCTCTCGGAGGCCCACCACGATTTCCCTCCGTCCCTGCCTCCCTCCATCTTCAAACTCTCCCCACCTAGCTCCACATCCAGGTCCCACGTAGAACCCCTCCAGATTAGATCAGTCGCTCAGTCGTGTCCGACTCTTTGCGACCCCATGAATTGCAGCACGCCAGGCCTCCCTGTCCATCACCAACTCCCGGAGTTCACTCAGACTCACGTCCATCAAGTCGGTGATGCCATCCAGCCATCTCATCCTCTGTCGTCCTCTTCTCCTCCTGCCCCCAATCCCTCCCAGCATCAGAGACTTTTCAAATGAGTCAACTCTTCACATGAGGTGGCCAAAGTACTAGAGTTTCAGCTTTAGAATCATTCCTTCCAAAGAAATCCCAGGGCTGATCTCCTTCAGAATGGACTGGTTGGATCTCCTTGCAGTCCAAGGGACTCTCAAGAGTCTTCTCCAACACCACAGTTCAAAAGCATCAATTCTTCAGCGCTCAGCCTTCTTCACAGTCCAACTCTAACATCCATACATGACCACAGGAAAAACCATAGCCTTGACTAGACGGACCTTTGTTGGCAAAGTAATGTCTCTGCTTTTGAATACGCTATCTAGGTTGGTCATAACTTTCCTTCCAAGCAGTAAGTGTCTTTTAATTCTATGGCTGCAGTCACCATCTGCAGTGATTTTGGAGCCCAGAAAAATAAAGTCTGACACTGTTTCCACTGTTTCCCCATCTATTTCCCATGAAGTGATGGGACCGGATGCCATGATCTTCGTTTTCTGAATGTTGAGCTTTAAGCCAACTTTTTCACTGTCCACTTTCACTTTCATCAAGAGGCTTTTGAGTTCCTCTTCACTTTCTGCCATAAGGGTGGTGTCATCTGCATATCTGAGGTGATTGATATTTCTCATGGCAATCTTGATTCCAGCTTGTGTTTCTTCCAGTCCAGAGTTTCTCATGATGTACTCTGCATATAAGTTAAATAAACAGGGTGACAATATACAGCCTTGACATACTCCTTTTCCTACTTGGAACCAGTCTGTTGTTCCATGTCCAGTTCTAACTGTTGCTTCCTGACCTGCATACAAATTTCTCAAGAGGCAGATCAGGTGGTCTGGTATTCCCATCTCTTTCAGAATTTTCCACAGTTTATTGTGATGCACACAGTCAAAGGCTTTGGCATAGTCAATAAAGCAGAAATAGATGTTTTTCTGGAACTCTCTTGCTTTTTCCATGATCCAGCAGATGTTGGCAATTTGATCTCTGGTTCCTCTGCCTTTTCTAAAACCAGCTTAAACATCAGGAAGTTCACAGTTCACATATTGCTGAAGCCTGGCTTGGAGAATTTTGAGAATTACTTTACTAGCGTGTGAGATGAGTGCAATTGTGTGGAAGTTTGAGCATTCCTTGGCATTGCCTTTCTTTGGGATTGGAATGAAAACTGACCTTTTCCAGTCTTGTGGCCACTGCTGAGTTTTCCAAATTTGCTGGCATATTGAGTGCAGCACTTTCACAGCATCATCTTTCAGGATTTGGAA
>NW_011494777.1:5826576-5826682 GCF_000754665.1 Bison bison bison | reverse complement strand
TCTTTCAGGATTTGGAATAGCTCAACTGGAATTCTATCACCTCCACTAGCTTTGTTCATAGTGATGTTTTCTAAGGCCCCCTTGACTTCACATTCCAGGATGTCTG
>NW_011494777.1:5786570-5826476 GCF_000754665.1 Bison bison bison | reverse complement strand
ATTCCAGGATGTCTGGCTCTAGGTCAGTGATCACACCATCGTGATTATTTGGGTCGTGAAGATCTTTTTTATACAGTTCTTCTGTGTATTCTTGCCATCTCTTCTTAATATCTTCTGCTTCTGTTAGGTCCATACCATTTCTGTCCTTTATCGAGCCCATCTTTGCATGAAATGTTCCTTTGGTATCTCTGATTTTCTTGAAGAGATCTCTAGTTTTTCCCATTCTGTTGTTTTCCTCTATTTCTTTGCATTGATCGCTGAAGAAGGCTTTCTTATCTCTTCTTGCTATTCTTTGGAACTCTGCATTCAGATGTTTATATCTTTCCTTTTCTCCTTTGCTTTTCGCTTCTTTTCTTTTCACAGCTATTTGTAAGGCCTCCCCAGACAGCCATTTTGCTTTTTTGCATTTCTTTTCCATGGGGATGGTCTTGATCCCTGTCTCCTGTACAGTGTCACGAACCTCATTCCATAGTTCATCAGGCACTCTATCTATCAGATCTAGGCCCTTAAATCTATTTCTCACTTCCACTGTATAATCATAAGGGGTTTGATTTAGGTCATACCTGAATGGTCTAGTGGTTTTCCCTACTTCCTTCAATTTAAGTCTGAATTTGGCAATAAGGAGTTCATGGTCTGAGCCACAGTCAGCTCCTGGTCTTGTTTTTGCTGACTGTATAGAGCTTCTCCATCTTTGGCTGCAAAGAATATAATCAATCTGATTTCGGTGTTGACCATTTGGTGATGTCCATGTGTAGAGTCTTCTCTTGTGTTGTTGGGAGAGGGTGTTTGTTATGACCAGTGCATTTTCTTGGCAAAACTCTATTAGTCTTTGCCCTGCTTCATTCCATATTCCAAGGCCAAATTTGCCTGTTACTCCAGGTGTTTCTTGACTTCCTACTTTTGCATTCCAGTCCCCTATAGTGAAAAGGACATCTTTTTTGGGTGTTAGTTCTAAAAGGTCTTGTAGGTCTTCATAGAACCGTTCAACGTCAGCTTCTTCAGCATTACTGGTTGGGGCATAGACTTGGATTACTGTGATATTGAATGGTTTGCCTTGGAAACAAACAGAGATCATTCTGTCGTTCTTGAGATTGCATCCAAGTACTGCATTTCAGACTCTTTTGTTGACCGTGATGGCTACTCCATTTCTTCTGAGTGATTCCTGCCCACAGTAGTAGATATAATGGTCATCTGAGTTAAATTCACCCATTCCAGTCCATTTCAGTTTGCTGATTCCTAGAATGTCGACATTCACTCTTGCCATCTTTTGTTTGACCACTTCCAATTTGCCTTGATTCATGGACCTGACATTCCAGGTTCCTATGCAATAACAGAACCCAAACAAAACCCAGGACCGCCCCTGGGCCAGCCTGCCGCTCCAGCCACTGCCCTCGGTCCCTCCTGCCAGCAGCTGCCCACCCAGCTCTCCCCAAGTTCCTCAACCCCATGCCCTCTTCTCTGTCCTGGGCTCCGTCACCCATCCACAGCATCTGATACCCATAGATCCAGGCCTCCAATGCCCACCTTCCCTGGATTGTAGTCCTATGTTCTTGCCCCTAAACATCAAGGTTCCTAAAGCTCTCTCTTTCAGCCTCTTTTTCCTCTACACTTTCTCAGCAACTCATCTTGTGGTTTCAAGGAGGTAAATCTGGGATTCCCCTGGTGGTCCAGTGGCTGAGATTCAGGGGGCTGGGGTCGATCCCTGGTCAGGGAACTAGATCCCACGTGCTGCAGTTAAGACCTGGTGAAGCCAAATAAATATTTTTAAAACCCCACAAAGCCAACATGCCCTGCATTGTTAAAATAACTTAAAAAGGAGGTAAGTCAATGGCAGTACTCCAGTACTCTTGGCTGGAAAATCCCATGGATGGAGGAGCCTAGTAGGCTGCAGTCCCTGGGGTCACTAAGAGTCGGACATGACTGAGTTGCTTCACTTTCACATTTCACTTTTATGCATTGGAGAAGGAAATGGCAACCCACTCCAGTGTTCTTGCCTGGAGAATCCCAGGGATGGGGGAGCCTGGCGGGCTGCCATCTATGGGGTGTCACAGAGTCAGACACGACTGAAGCGACTTAGCAGCAGCAGCAAGTCTGCCTTCCTAGCACTGACATTACAAAAGAGTGGCAATCTGGCATTAACAGTTCTTTGGGAACTTCTCCGTGCTCTACTGGTATTACACAGCCAACAAGTAATACTGAGCACAGACTGTGTACTGAGTCTTGCTCTAGGTACTGGGAGACAAGAGTAAACAAAATAAAAGCCCTCCTTTGCAGCCAGCAAAGGTCCGTCTAGTCAAAGCTATGGTTTTTCCAGTAGTCATCTATGAATGTGAGAGTTGGACTATCAGGCAATCCCACTGCTGGGCATACACACTGAGGAAACCAGAAGAGAAAGAGACACGTGTACCCCAGTGTTCATCGCAGCCCTGTTTATAATAGCCAGGACATGGAAGCAACCTAGATGTGCATCAACAGATGAATGGATAAGAAAGCTGTGGTACATATACACAATGGAGTATTACTCAGCCATTAAAAAGAATACATTTGAATCAGTTCTAATGAGATGGATGAAACTGGAACCTATTATACAGAGTGAAGTAAGCCAGAAAGAAAAACACCAATACAGTATACTAACGCATATATATGGAATTTAGAAAGATGGTAACAATAACCCTGTGTACGAGACAGCAAAAGAGACACTGATGTATAGATCAGTCTTATGGACTCTGTGGGAGAGGGAGAGGGTGGGGAGATTTGGGAGAATGGCATTGAAACATGCATAATATCATGTATGAAACGAGTCGCCAGTCCAGGTTTGATACACGATACTGGATGCTTGGGGCTGGTGCACTGGGACGACCCAGAGGGAGGGTATGGGGAGGGAGGAGAGAGGAGGGTTCAGGATGGGGAACACAGGTATACCTGTGGCGGATTCATTTCGATATTTGGCAAAACTAATACAACATTGTAAAGTTTAAAAATAAAATAAAATTAAAAAAAAGAAAAGAAAGCTGAGTGCTGAAGAATTGATGCTTTTGAACTGTGATGTTGGAGAAGACTCTTAAGAGTCCTTTGGGCAGCAAGGAGATCCAACCAGTCAACCCTAAAGGAAATCAGTCCTGAATATTCATTGGAAGGACTGATGCTGAAGCTGAAACTCCAATACTTTGGCCACCTGATGCAGAGAACTGACTCATTTGAAAAGATCTTGATGCTGGGCAAGATCAAAGGCAGGAGGAAAAGGGGATGACAGAGGATGAGATGGTTGGATGGCATCACTAACTTGATGGACATGAGTTCTAGTAGGCTCAGGAGTTGATGATGGACAGAGAAGCCTGGCGTGCTCCAGTCCATGGGGTCTCAAAGAGTTGGACACGACTTAGCAACTGAACTGAACTGAACTGAACTTGCAGTCAGGAAGCTCTGAATGTCCTTCCCAGACTTGTCCATCTTGCACTGTTTCCTCCAGTTATAATATGATCATTCTCCTAGGCTCCAAACCTGGGAGTCATCTCTGACTCTCCACCCTCCTTTGCATCTCGTATGTAATTTGTTCCAGACCTCACCAAGTCTTTCTCTTAAGTGGGTGATGTGTAGCAGCCTCTCTTTCCTCTCCATTCAGAGGATCCCACTCCAAGCTCTTACCCACGTTTGCCTGGATTAAAAGTGAAAGTGAAAGTCACTCAGTCGTGTCCAACTCTATGTGACCCCCATGGACTATACAGTCCATGGAATTCGCCAGGTCAGAATACTGAAGTGAGTAGCCTTTCCCTCTTCCAGGGGATCTTCCCAAGCCAGGGATCAAACCCAGGTCTCCCGCATTGCAGGCGGATTCATTTTGCCTGTTAGTGTAAGAATCAAATGGAGAATGTGCCCACTGTGTCAATGGAGAGAAGTCGTGGTGCCGTGCTCTGGCCTGAGGCACTGGGGCACCTAGACAGGGAGGATGTCAGCTCCGTTAGTCCGGGCCACTGTCTGAGCAAGAGGACACCTTCAGAAGTAAGTAAGATAAAACAACTTCTTAAAGATAAGCCTGAGGACTTTCCTGCTGGTCCAGTGGCTAAGACTTCACACTGACAGTACAGAGGATCCAGGTTCAATTCCTCGTCAGGGAACTGGATTCCACAAGCCACAAGGGAAGAAGATCCTGCATGCCGCAACTAAGACCTGGTACAGTCAATTAAATATATATATATTTTAAAAAGATAAGCCTGAACACATAGTTTTGAAAGTTGGTGTCCCAACCAGGGGTTGTAATGGCCTTCCCTACATGCTAGAATATACAAAGACGAAAGGAAACTGTGACGAAGAAATTGCTCAAGGTGGATTCAGACTGTTCCTCAAGAAGAAAGCACAGCTAGCACTCTTAGAAACAGAAACGGACAATGCTGAAGACACATTGTTTATGTTCAATAACCCAAACATCAAAGGAAGGTGTGGCTGCCGAGAAAGCTTAATATTTGACTCTTTAGGACTATGCAGTCTGTGGGCCCCAGGAGAACTACGGAAGCTCCAAGGTTTATTGAAGAAACCACGTGCCTGTCACATGCTCAAGGTCTGCAGTATCTGGCCACCCTACAAGGAGAACAAAGTGATGCATTTAAAAATAATAATAATAAGCAAATGGATCTCCTGCCTCCAGTTTGGCCACCCTTTTATCTCTCCTACACACGGCAGTCAGGTCACTCATCCTACACCACAGCTCCTTTAAAACTCTCAGTGTTGGACTTCCCTGGTGGCCCAGTAGTTGGGAATCTGCCTGCCAATGCAGGGGACACGGGTTCAATCCCTGATCCAGGAAGATTCCACGTGTCAAAGATTCTGCAACTAAGTGAGCCCGCAGAGAGCCCGAGAGCTGCAACAAAGACCAGCGCAGTCAGTAGATAGATAAATGAAGCCCACGGTGTCTCCTGGATGGAATCCTGGACCTCCTTGCTTGGCTGTCACAGTGTGACTTGTTTTCCTTTGCTAACTCATCTCCCAGCACTCCTACTGGGATTCCTTCTCTGCAGCTAGAATTCCCCACTATTGCGCTCTTCCTAATGCTTCTCACCCACTGGAAGCCTTTCTCCTTCACAGACATCTCTGCACGTCAGGAGAAAGTCACCTGCCACAACAATAGTCATTTGTGTTCTTCACAGAATATTTCTAGGTCTCTGCCTTCTAGGCACAGGCTAGGATTTGCAGTTAGATGTGGCCATACGGCTAGCTGTGGGCAGGGATATGACAAATGGCAAATGATACACACCTCTTCCAGGCAGGAGCATGAGGAAGCAATGAACAACCCCAACGTCGTCTAGGCAAGACCCCCATCACCCTGCAGCCCGCTGCAGTGAGCAGAGATAAATTGTGGTATTTATCACCTTTTCTTTGCATTTCTGTCAATGTCTTATGCACCTTTGAGTCCTCAGGGCCTAGCACACTGATTGGAGCTAGTAAATCATGTCCACTGAATAGCAAAAAAAAAAAAAATCTGCCACCTTCTGCCATATGAAGCACTCTCAAGCTAAATAGAAGATGTCAGAATGTAATTCTCTGCATAGTGGGACAAAATCGCCTACGGAATTTGTAGGTGTACAGAGTAGGTGCTTTACAGTCACCAGCGATGCAGTGTTCTTCAGATAGGGTAGATGACTGAAAGTAACCCATCCCAAGTAATGACAAGGAGAGACACTCATGGCGCTGAAACTGCTGCTCCACCCCCACCCCACACACAAAAGAAGGATCTCATATTGTCTCCCAGGTTCCTTCTGCATCCCCTCTTACCTCACAGAGCTGTGAATGCCTTGCACGTAGAAGGCACCAGTGCTGTTGTTTGAATGCAATGTGCATGTGTGTGTTTACTGCAATCCCAGATCAAAAGAAGGGGATGCAGGCCAAGATCCTTCCAGTGACACTGTGTCCTGTCAGCTTACTGAGTGCACACCATGCGTGTGACAGAGGAAGAAGTGTAACCACATATCCTGACACTAAACTCATGACATGTGAGGTCAGTACTTCTGTTCCTAAATGGTACGTGAAAAAAGCCAAGAGCAGAAGCCTGATCTTCGTGATATGCTCACATGCTCATCGGTTTCATGGCCTCGTGCTTCCCTGCAGCCACGTCTAGAGAGCTCTTACGTGGACCAGGAAAATCAAGACGCCCTGGTGTGCAAGCTCTAGTTGAGAAGAGTTCCAGATTCTGGGGGAACTGAGGGGGACAGATGAACTCTGCCTGTGACACCTTCGTAGGAGTGACATTTGGGCTGAATTTGGATTTCACCGGGACAAGGAGAGAAGGCAGGGTGGGGTGATATGGGGAAGACGCCAGGAGGATGCAGTGTTGCTGTCAAGGCCAGGGGTGTGGGTGGGCGTCCTGCAGGGAGAAGGCTGTGCCCACCAGACAATGGGTATTTAGAATCTAGTTCATGTTTACCCTGTACAGGGAAGTAGGTGTCAAATACAGTCCTTGTTCTAGAAGGTTAAGATACATTCATGGATGAGGGCTCCCTAACAGGTTGACTCTGCTCTCCCCTGCTCTTTCCAGACCTCCCCCACACCAGACTCGAGTGCAAACTGGTCCTCACAGGAGTGGCAATTGCAGGCAGGCCTGGCATGATCTGCCTCACCCGGGTTTGCACCTGATCTCATCACCTTGGGCAGCAGAGCTCGGTGATTTTAAACTTTTGATCTGGAGCTGCCTGACATGGCCCCTACTCCCTTCCATGTCAACACCCATTGAAGCCAGTGTCTTTCAGCCTGTGGCCAGGTCCACCCGTGGACACCCTCTAAGTAGCTCTGGCCCCAGGGATGTTTGGGTGGTTGGAGCAGCCTTCTGAGGAGGCCCCCATGGACAGAGTCCTGGGGTCAAGAAGAGCAGGACTTATGGGGGAGGGGATGGCAGCTTTGGTCGTGGAGTGTTTGTGGGGGAAGAAAAAGGTGATGGTGGAGGCTGTGTGACACAGGCTGAGGCTGACACGGGTTAGAGTCTGGACACACCCCTTAGGAGCGTGAGAACTATATCCGACAGGCTGTCTGCTTTGAGGTTTCTTCAATTACCATTTAGGAACAGAAGCACTTACCCACATGCATAATTTATGAGGATTAAAGCAAGCGGGTTTAGCATCAGGACATGTGGTTACACTTCTTCCTCTGTCACACGCATGGTGTGCACTCAGCTGATGCGACACAGTGTAGGGGAAGGGTCTTGGCCTGCATCGCCTTCTCTCAGCCCAGCATCACAGTAAATGCATGGCATGCACATTGCATTCAAATGACAGCACTGGTGCCTTCTACATGCAAGGCATTCACAGCTCCATGAGATAAGAGGGGATACTGAAGGAGCCTGGGAGGTGGTATGAGACTCCTTTTGTGGGCGGAGTGGGGAGGGCAGCTTTCAGTGTCATGAGTGTCTCTCTTTTATGTTACTTCAGATCTGCCCATCTTAGTAATATTGGATTCATCCATTTAATGAAAAAATTGTAAAGACATCTCTGGGGACTTCCCTGGGGATCCAGTGGTTAAGACTCCGAAGGCACAGGTTTGATCCCTGACTGGGAAATGAAGACCCCCGCATGCTGTGGGGGTCTTCAAAACAAAATAAAAATTGATGCAAAAAAAACACTCCATGATGCGGGCGCACACACACACACACGACATCACTGACTTCTTTTTCTTTGTCCCACTCAGCCACAAGAAACAAATCTGTCAGTTTTACCCAAAAAAATATTTGGAATCTGTCTAGTCCTTGATTTTTCTACTGTGTCTCTCTATTCCAAGCCACCATATTCTCCTTCCAGGACTACACATGACCTCCAGAAGCACTGCCTTCTTCCACTTGGTTCTACTCCAGCCAGTTGTGATGACAGATACATGGCGCTGCATCAGCCACCTCTTGAAACACAAAGCACCTGAGTTCCCTGGTGGTGCAGTAGTAAAGAATCCACCTGCCAAAGCAGGGGACATAGGTTCGACCCCTGATCCGGGAATATCCCACATGCCACCGGGCAACTAATCCCACGAGCCCCCACTACTGAAGCCCGTGTGCCCTGGAAACTGTGTTCCACAAAAGAAGCCACCGCAATGAGAAGCCCACCCACCACCACTAGAGAAAAGCTGGAGCAGCAACGAAGACCCAGCACTGCCAAAAATAAATAAATAAAAATTTTAAAAAAAATAATAAAATTTTAAAAAACCCCACAAACCTCCTGAGGGCCAGGATTGGTATCTGCTTATTCCCCAGCTCATACTCAATAAATGTTTGTTGGATTATTGATTTACTTACTTTTATTCAGCATTCATTCAACATGTTTATTGTATATTTACAGCATGTTAGGTACTGCTCTAGCATGGAGGATACAAGGACCTATAGGATAGAAGATGTTCCTTTTCAGAAACTGTTCCTCCTGTCATGGGTGCTTACACTGTAGTTGCAGGGGTCAGGGGGAGTAAACACTTAAAGAACAAGATAATTTGAGATACATACTATGAAGTGTTAAATTATTTTAAAACTAAACGAATAAGTGAAAACGTTTTCTGGTTTTCTGTTATCACTTAAAACTTTTTATTGTTAAATGCAACACAAATATAGAAAACAGCATGAAATAAATACACAGTGTTCCGGATTACTCTCAGGCAACAGTATCTTGTCAACACAGCCTACCCTGAGCCCTCCGTGTGCAGTCCCCAAACAACCCCACTTCCCCCCTGACTAGCTCTGTACCCACCTCTCTGGGGATTACTTGTGTGTTTTTTCAGTATGGTTTTTATCATGCAGGCCTGAATCTCTGCACATCAGGGTTTAGCTTCAACCTGCTTTTGGTTTGTCTCTTTTGTTTTAAATATGTTTTTTAGGTCTCTTTTAATCTAGAGATTCCCTTTTTTCTTCCTTTGCGATTTATTTACTAGAGAAATCAAACCATTTGTCCTGCAGACTTTCCACAGTCAGGATTTTTGTGGATTGTCTTCTCCAATTGTTGTCTATTTAGTGAATTTCCTCTCCATTTGTATTTTCTACAAATTGTAGTATCTAGAGGCCTGGGCTTCCCAGGTGGCTCAGTGGTAAAGAATCCTTCTGCCAATGCTGGAGATGCAAGAGACACGGGTTCAATTTCTGGGTCTGGAAGATCCCCTGGAGGAAGAAATGGCAACCCACTCCAGTATTCTTGCCTGGAGAATCCCGTGGACAGAGGAACCTGGCGGGCTACAGTCCGTGGGGTCACAAAGAATCGGACACTACTGAAGTGACTGCTGCTGCTGCTGCTAAGTTGCTTCAGTCGTGTCTGACTCTGTGCGACCCCGTAGACGGCAGCCCACCAGGCTCCCCCATCCCTGGGATTCTCCAGGTAAGAATACTGGAGTGGGTTGCCATTTCCTTCTCCAATGCATGAAAGTGAAAAGTGAAAGTGAAGTCGCTCAATTGTGTCTGACTCTTCGTGACCCCATGGACTGCAGCCCACCAGGCTCCTCTGACCATGGAATTTTCCAGGCAAGAGTACTAGAGTGGGGTGCCATTGCCTTCTCTGACTGAAGTGACTGAGCAGAGGCTTAATCAGATAAAGGTTTGTTTTTTGTTTTTTAATTAATTTTCTGGCTGCACTGTATGGCATGTGGGATCTTAGTTCCCCAACCAGGGATGGAACTGCACTCTCTGAAGTGGAAGCACAGAGTCTCAACCACTGGACCTCCAGGGAAGTCCCAGTTTGATTGTTTTTTGGAGGGAAGATGCTTAATAGGTGGTGATGTGTCTTTCAAGTGAGGTCCGTGTCTGACGATCTCATTCTGTTTTGCTAGTTCCATGCTTAGACTCTAAATTCAGGAAGTGTAACCAGTAGTGTTTTAACTTACCACCCCTTGTTTATTTACATGCTGGAATACTTCTAAATAGAGAAATTTATCATCTATGTGGTTACCCGGTGGTAACAGGAAGGGGAGAGTAAAGGCCTGTTGTTGTTGGTCAGTCACCAAGTCACATTCAACTCTTTGTGACCCCATGGACTGCACGCCAGTCTTCCCTCATCCTTCACTATCTCCCAGAATTTGCTCAGACTCACGTCCATTGAGTTGGTGATGCCATCCAATCATCTCATCCTCTGTCACCCTCTTCTCCTGCTGTCCTAAAGGCCTGACTTTCCCTCTATAGCAGTTTTCAAAATAGTCAGCTCCCTAGCATCTTCCAAAGGAACCAATTGGTGTTTGCTTTGTTTTTGTATTATTATGGCTTCTTGGATTTAATATGTTTTGGTTATTTGATATGTTTTGGTTCATTGCCATTTTTATGCTATTGATGTTCAAACTCTCCCCTCTGTGACCAGCAGGAATGTCTTTAAGTGAGTTCTGACTCATTTTTGATCTATTCCTCCTCCTCTTTGATCATTCTTTGCCTTCTGGCCAGATATTTCGGGTGCACCTTGTACATTCTGTGCCTACACATGCAATCAGCCATTTTTCCAAGACATCCTGTTGTCTTTTCATTGAGTTAGACAAGGCTGTGGTCCATGTGATCAGTTTGATTAGTTTTCTGTGATTGTGGTTTTCATTCTCTCCACCCTCTGACCAATAAGGATAAGAAACTTATGGAAGCTTCCTGATGGGAGAAATTGACTGTGGGGGAAAGTCTTGTTCTGATGGGCGGGGCCATGCTCAGTAAATCTTTAATCTAATTTTCTGTTGATGGGTGAGGCTGTGTTCCCTCCCTGTTGTTTGACCTGAGCCCAATTATGGTGGAGGTAATGAACATAATGGCGACCTCTGTCAAAAGGTCCCCTTCAGGAACTGCCACACTCAGTGCCCCCAACCCTGCAGCAGGCCACCGCCGACCCACGCCTCTGCTGGAGACTCCTGGACACTCACAGGCAAGTCTGGGTCAGTCTCTTGTGGGGTCACTGCTCCTTTCTCCTTTCTCACTATGAACAAAGCTAATGGAGATGATGGAATTCCAGTTGAGCTATTTCAAATCCTAAAGATGCTTCTGTTAAAGTGCTACATTCAATATGCCAGCAAATTTGGAAAACTCAGCAGTGGCCACAGGACTGAAAAAAAGTCAGTTTTCATTCCAATCCCAAAGAAAGGCAATGCCAAAGAATGTTCAAACTATCACATAACTGCACTCATCTCACACTCTAGCAAAGTAATGCTCAAAATTCTCTAGGCCAGGCTTCAACAGTACCTGAACCACAAACTTCTAGATGTTCAAGCTGGTTTTAGAAAAGGCAGAGGAACCAGAGATCAAATTGCCAACATCTGTTGGATCATCAAAAAAGCGAGAGAGTTCCAGAAAAACATCTACTTCTGCTTTATTGACTATGCCAAAGCCTTTGACTATGTGGATTACAACAAACTGTGGAAAATTGTTCAAGAGATGGGAATACCAGACCACCTTACCTGCCTCCTGAGAAACCTGTATGCAGGTCAAGAAGCAACAGTTAGAACCAGACATGGAACAATAGACTTGTTCCAGATCAGGAAAGGAGTAAGTGAAGGCTGTATATTGTCACCCTGCTGCTTATTTAACTTATATGCAGAGTACATCATGTGAAATGCCAGGCTGGAAGAAGCAGAAGCTGGAATCAAGATTGCCGGGAGTAATATCAATAACCTCAGATGTGCAGATGACACCACGCTTATGGCAGAAAGGGAAGAAGAACTAAAGAGCCTCTTGATGAAAGTGAAAGAGGAGAGTGAAAAAGTTGGTTTAAAACTCAATATTCAGAAAACTAAGATCATGGCATCTGGTCCCATCAGTTCATGGCAAATAGATGGGAAAACAATGGAAACAGTGAGCGACTTCATTTTTTGGGCTCCAAAATCACTGAAGATGATGACTGCAGCCATTAAATTAAAAGACACTTGCTCCTTGGAAGAAAAGCTATGATTGACCTAGACAGCATATAAAAAGGCAGAGACATTACTTTGCCGACAAAGGTCCATCTAGTCAAAGCTCTGGTTTTTCCAGTAGTCATGTATGGATGTGAGAGTTGGACGATAAAGAAAGCTGAGCACCAAAGAATTGATGCTTTTGAACTGTGGTGTTGGAGAAGACTCTTGAGAGTCCCTTGGACTGCAAGGAGATCCAACCAGTCAATCCTAAAGGAAATTAGTCCTGAATATTCATTGAAAGGACTGATGTTGAAGCTGAAACTCCAATACTTTGGCCACCTGATGTGAAGAATTGACTCATTGGAAAAGACACTGATGCTGGGCAAGATTGAAGACAGGAGGAGAAGGGGATGACAGAGGATGAGATGGTTGGATGGCATCACCGACTCGATGGACATGAGTTTTAGAAAGCTCCGGGAGTTGGAGATGGACAGGAAAGCCTGGTGTGTTACAATTCATGGGGTCACAGAGTTGGACACGACTGAGCGACTCAACTGAACTGTTATCTTTTAGGGAAAAACAGCATTTCAAGACAATCATCGAGCCACCAGGGATGTTTATCACTACTGAGGTAGTCACTGTTTCTGGGGCTTTTGGAGGACAAAGCTAGGAAATTTTTTAAAGAGATAAAACACCCAAAAAATTCACATTGATATTTCTGATTCAAATTTAGGACCAGTATGGTATTGATGATAGCATTTTATGTCTGTATTTTCCTTTTTCCTACATTCAGAGTCCTTCTCATGTTACTTTTTGCTTTTGTTTTTTGTGATATCTCCTTTATTTTCTTTTTTAAAAAGATTTATTTATTTATCGATGGCTATACTGGGTCTTCATTGCTGAGGGCAGGCTTTCTCTAGTTGCAGAGAGCAGGGGCTACTCTCTCATTGTGGTTCAGGGGCTTCTCACTGCAGTGGCTTCTCTTGTTGCAGAGCATGGGCTCTAGGTGCTCGGGCTTCAGTAGTTGTGGAGCACAGGCTTAGTTGGTCTGTGGCATGTGGGATCTTCCCAGACCAGGAATCAAACCCCTGTCCCTGCATCAGCAGGCAGATTCTTTACTGCTGGGCCACCAGGGAAGTCCTGCACTATCTGCTTTATTAAGGGAAGGCAACAGGTACCATTTTCTCACTAGAGCTCAGTGAGTTTGCCTTTAATGCAGTTTTTGTCAACTTGCCAGCTCATGAACAATAGAATGCTCTAGCTAATTTGAGCAAAAAATAAGAGAGAGAATTATTTAAAAGATTCTTAGAAAGCTCATAGAATCTCTGGGCAGGTAAGAGAGGCAAGAAGGGAGGAGAAACAGCCAGAAACATGGCCAGACACACCACAGGGCTGCCTTGGGAGCCCCACTGCCCCCGACCTAGGGAGATGGCTCACCCCAGTGACACTAACCATGGATGCCCGTCATGTCGCCCTGCTACCCGGAAGCTGCGTGTTCTGCAGTCAGTGTAACCAGAGAGTGGTCTCCGGGCTCTCCTTGTTCCCTCTTGAGTAAGCCTCTTGTAAGTGCCTCTCTGGTAAGTGACACCTGTGCCCTCCCGGAGCCAGCTGATAAGTCGAGTTCTGTTCCTGCTTTGGGCAGACAGGATGTGTAATATAGAAACTCTGCCAACATAGAAGAGCTCTCCGAAAACACCCTGTGGTGTCCCCGGATGGGGCGGACGCAGGCACTCTGAGCTGGCAGTCTCGGAGCCTCCCTAGACGTGTGTTTTATTACCTGCTACTCTGGTGAGCACCACTGTGAATTTCTGCCTTGTCCATATGGTCAACACGTCAAGGTTCATCCTTTCCTTCACCTGATATTTGTGGCTGCCCCCTGACCCGCGGTGCTGCATGGGGCCTACATTGGTTTGGTTGTTTTTTTTTTTTTTAAATCAAAGTACCCAATGCATTTGCTTGCATTCTGAGTCCAGGGCTCATTCACCAGGTTAAAGGAACTTTATGTTTTAAGCAAATAATGTAAATAAATGTGCAAGTGGCTTTACAAGACTCTTGCAGCATATCATTTTCACTACAAAGAACAAGAAAATGATAAGATTGACGTTTCTACTCCTAGTACAAACCCTTCACTGGCCACATTATCAGGTTACAAATATTATCATCTGATACTGCTAAGTCGCTTCAGTCGTGTCTGACTCTGTGCGACCCCATAGACGGCAGCCCACCAGGCTCCCCTATCCCTGGGATTCTCCAGGCAAGAATACTGGAGTGGGTTGCCATTTCCTTCTCCAATGCATGGAAGTGAAAAGTGAAAGTGAAGTCACTCAGTTGTGTCCGACTCTTAGCGACCCCATGGACTGCAGCCTACGAGGCTCCTCCATCCATGGGATTTTCTAGGCAAGAGTACTGGAGTGGGGTGCCATTGCCTTCTCCGATTACCTGATAAGAAGTTGGTAAAAATGGGTTTTTTGTTTTTTTTTTGAGGTGGCTTTCAGGATCCTTGTTCCCCAACCAGGGATTGAACCCAGACCATTAGCAGTGAAAGCTAGGAGTCCTAACCACTGGGAATTGCCAAAAAGTTCTAAATTATCAAGACTATGGATTTACATTGCACATTAATAATGTCCACTTACAACATACATTTAACAATGACGTTCCTCATTCTAAGTGTATGTTGAGTCAGGTGGCACTGACGAATATTGCAAGACCAGCATGATTAATGTCATTTAAAAATTTAATATCCAGAACATGAAGACAAGCCACTACGATTTTTTCAATGCTTAAAGTCATCCAATATTCAATTACGTAATTTACAAAATTTCATTAAGGAATAATAAATACACACCTCGAGGTTCTTAATTAAATGGCAAAGACAGAAAGCCATAAACCATTATAGAATCATTTTGTCCTGCTGCAGTAATAAAAAGGCTGAAATAAAACACAGAAGTGACACGGTGGCAGTATAATCCATGGTCCTGTCAGCAAGTGCTGTTGGAGGAAGGTGGATTTGAAGAAACAAGCAAAAAGCCATGTTAGACTATGTTTGGAAGAAGTACAACCCAATTTATGGTATGTTGTTTTGTTGTTTAGTCACTTAAGTCGTGTCCAACTCTTTTGTGACCCTATGGACTATAGGCCACCAGGCTCCTCTGTCCATGGGATTTCTCAGTCCAGAATACTGGAGTTGGTTGTCATTTCCTTCTCCAGGGACTCTTCCCGACCCAGGGATTGAACCTGTGACTCCTGCATTGCTCAGACGGCAGGAGACCTGGGTTTGATCCCTGGGTTGGGAAGGTTTCCTGGAGGAACGCACAGCAACCCACTGGAGTGTTCTTGCCTGGAGAATCTCATGGACAAAGGAGCCTACAGGGCTATAGTCCATGGGGTTGCAAAGAGTCGGACACGGCTGAACGACTAACACTTCTAAGTTGCAGGCAGATTCTTTACCACTGAGCCCTATAGTATTTGCCAATTGTTTTAATAAGGAAGTACACAACTACTTTTTTTTTTTTTAATCAATCCCTGTATTCTGGGAAAAGATGTTTTCAACAAATAATACTAGTGTAGCTTTAGCATCTTTCCCTGTGGTCACTCACTCCTAACCCAACAGGTTAGTGCTGCCTCCACCCCATTTCTTCAGATGGAGAAACTAAGACACACAGCAGTTATGCAACCTCCTCAAGGTCACCAGTCAGTAGGTGGCCAAATTAGAAAAAGCATCACGAGGTTTGGCTTCAGAATTCCCACTTGTAACATGATAGCTACCTCTTCAATTTTATTTGTATTTTATGGGAAAGAATGTAGTATGCAAAATCTGGGAAATGTAATGCTTTGACTGGGGAAATGAAGTCAGTCAGTTCAGTCACTCAGTCGTGTCAGACTCCTTGCGACCCCATGGACTGCAGCACACCAGGCTTCCCTGTCCATCACCAACTCCCGGAGTTTACTCAAACTCATGTCCATCGAGTCAGTGATGCCATCCAACCATCTCATCCTCTGTCATACCCTTCTCCTCCTGCCTTCAATCTTTCCCAGTATCGGGGTCTTTCCCAGTGAGTCAGTTCTTCGCATCAGGTGGCCAAAGTATTGGAATTTCAGCTTCAGTATCAGTCCTTCCAATGAATATTCAGGACTGATTTCCTTTAGGACTGATTTCCTTTAGGGAAATAAAGTATCCCCAGATAAAGTTTGGTGCTAGAAATCATTAAGTGCAATTCTACCAAATGTCTCCAACCAATAGAGTTATTCTGGTTAGAATCAAGAACATTTAAATACAAATCTTCACCATATGTTTAAATAAGGTAGGAAGTACCCATGAAAACATTTTGTATCTCAGAGATTCATAAAAAGTATTTAGATTTGTACTTAATGATGTTAAACTGTTTTCTGTTTTTCATTTTATTTAATTAATCTAGTTTTGGCTGTGTGGGTCTTCCTTGCTGTGCTGGCTTTTCTCTAGTTGCGGCTAGCGGAGGCTGCTCTCTAGTTGAGGTGTGCGGGCTTCTCACTGCAGTGGCTTCTCTGGTTGCCGAGCACCAGCTCTGCACACATGGGCTTCAGTGGGTGTGGCTCCCGGGCTCTAGAGCGCAGGCTCATTAGTTGAGGTGCACGGGCTTTGTCGCTCCGCTGCATGTGAGATCTTCCCAGACCACGGATCAAACTGGCGTCTCCCGCACTGGAAGGCAGATTCTTTACCACTGAGCCACCAGGGAAGCCTTTTTGTTTGCTTTTTAAGCTACAAAACGCCTGTTCCAATTTGCTTTCTGTAAAGAGAACTATGCTGTGGAGAAATTTGAAAACCAGCATCTGGAAAGTTTTCCATTAGTAGATAATTCTGCTATCAAAAGTGGTGTCTCACCTGAAAGACTCATTTGTATACTTAAACTCGGGAGTAGAATCGGTAGATAGGATTGGAAATTAAGTATTGTGCTGTTAACAGGCATGGCCAAAGATAATTTCTCCCATCCCAGCCTGTTTGCGCAAGGTCTTTCTTTCAGCTTAAAAAAAAAAAAAAAGTTTTATTGAGGTATAATTGACATACAATAAACTGAACATATTAGAAATGTACACTCTGATAAGTCTGATACATGTCAGGCTTACACAACCCTGAAACCATCACCACACTCAAGAACTCTTTCTGCTTTGATAGCCATGAGACACAATAGTGAAACAAGCAGACTTTAGAACTAGACTTTCTAATTGCTCTGTTGCAAAGTGTTAGGACATGATTTGAAAATAAGAAGGTGTGGCCCAGCATAACTCCCCACTTCTTAAGCACATAACTATGTCCTTCCAGGGAGGGGAGAGGAGAGAGACTCCACGGGAGAAGCTGACAAGTGTACCTACAGGCGAGTTATTAAGGCCAAGATAGGCAGTGGCCATCATGGGGACAGCTCATACCCTTGACATGCTGTGATGAGCATGGCATTCAGCTGTGGTCTTCCTCCCCAGTAACACACAACCCTGGGTCTTATCATGATTAAAAAAAAGTGTAACCAATCCTGGTAGAAGAGCATCCGACAGTATGCCTGACCTGTACTCCTCAAAGCCATCAAAAAAGAGGAAAGTGTGAGAAAATCTCTACAGTCAAGAGAAGCTTAAAGAGACATGTTTTCTTGAAAGTTTTACTTTTGTTTTAGGTTCAAAGGATTCATTAACAAATCAAACCACTTGTTGCACATATAAACAATTTTTTATGGAAGATTATTTGACCTAATTTCAATATAGTCATTAAAAGAAAAGAAACAATAGAGAAAAGTAACAGCATATACATCACCAAATTGGGCTGACCAAAATCCAGAATTAAGCAGCACTGTACAAAAAAATGCAGCTTTACAAAGCTGTTTCACAATTTTTGTGAGTCACAAGAATTCTTAGACCTTGGGGGATTGGCGAGAACTCCAGGGGCTCAAGAATCGCAAGACCCACTCCCTTTCTTATCTAAAGTGCTGCCTGATTGCTGTGCTTGCAAGTGAGCAGGTACAGAATCTGAGCAGAGTCAGAAGCAAAGTTGGAGGCCTGCTCTCCTGCTTCTGAAACTTGAACAAGACTTCCTCCATTTTGATTTCCCTAACAAGACACATCTAAAAAATGTGACGTCCTGGGACAGAGAAAGGACATTGGGTAAAAACTAAAGAAAAATGAATCATCTATGGACTTTAGGTAGAGGAAGAATGAAAACAATCACTTTGCTTCCACTGAAACTAGCAACATTTCACTAGACCCGAAAGGCTTTGTTCCTTTAGTAAATAAAATTTTGGGGGAAAATTTCATCTTTTTTATGCTTTCCAAATTTCCGTTTATAAGTACATATATATACTTTTTAAATGACTAAGACACAAATTTAAAAGGTTTTGGAGTGCTGGTAAGGAACAAGGAACCTTTGTGCGCTATTGGTGGGAATGTAAATTATGGAATACTGTATGGACATTCCTCAAAAAAGTAAAAATAGAAATACCATTACAAAAAGGTTTTATTGATGGAGATTGCTGCTGTAAAGAAAGAGCCACTGCCTTCAGTTCAGTCAGACCTGGGTTAAGTCGGCCGAGAACTTCAGGAGATTGATCAAGAAGCCATGCTCCATCCATTTCAAGGATGCTAGAAAAATGTTTTCTGTTTGGTCAAGTCCTGTCCCCAACTCTGGATACCTGGACCACGCCCCTCAGGAAGGCACAGCTGTGCTGGTTGTAAAGGTCTGCTGGACCCAGTGCCCACAGAGGGCAGGAGAGACATCATTTCCCCTGTCCACTGCAGCTAAGAGGGCATGGTGCAAGCTGGCCCTGTTTTACAAGGACCACTTCACCCTTTGTCCCAGAAAATTACTGCATACCCTACAGACTTTGGCTCTGTGCAGGAGCATGTGAGCTGGTGGCCATGTGTCAGCTTTGAAACGAGGGTGGGACAGGGAAGCCACGGGGCCTTCTGGTTCCTTCTCTCTACTCTCAAGTGTCCACTTCTAACAGTCATGTAAGGCTGTATGTTCCTTTGGAGGGGACCCCGGGGCCTCCCCAAATTTGAGCAACTCATCACGTCCCAACCTCTCTCTTAAATCAGAGAAATCAGCGTCACGGCAACTTAAACCAGAAGTTACTGGGACACCTGGGCTGGCTCAGACCTGACTGCCAGGTTCCGATTGTCACTGAGAGCAGACGAGGGAGGTAGGAGGACCTTGTGCCAAAGTCCGCAGGAGCTGCGGGCACCGGAGGCCGCCAGGAGGGGCGTTCCCCAGGGGCAAGGCTGAGTCATCTGCAGAAACCGGGAGAGGAGCGAGTTTCTCCCAGGATGGCGTGGGGGAAGGTGCCACCAGGGAGCGGAGTGGAGCTGGCTTAGATGAGGCTTGCTGCCTTACATACGCTTCTTTTTTTAAATTTACTTACTTATTCCACTGCACCAGGTCTTAGTCGCAGCAGGTGGCATCTGGTTCCCTGACCAGCGATTGAACCCAGGCCCCAGCACTGGGAGCACTGGACCACCAGGGAAGTCCACATTTCCCTTCAAAGTAAAAAAACTTAAATCTCCACAGAGCTTCTACATCATTCCAGGATGAGGAGGACACGGGAGCCTCGTTGCCGGGACATTCAGATCCACCCTCGGCTCCCTCTGCACCGACCCCCTCGGGGTAATGGAATCCACTGCTGTTTCACCAGCGCTCCCCACCCCGCGTCTCTGAGACCCACCGTCAATAGGGACGTGGGTGATGGACACTGGTGCTAAGAGCTGGTGAGCTGGACGCCCCTGTTTCCCAGGACCGACATCCCCTGGGAAGGGGGTGTCATTCCTCACCTCTCTGTGTAAGACAATAGCCCCCTGTGAAGTCCAGACAATAAAATGAGGCAACGCATTCAAAGCAGCCGGCAGATGGCAGGCGCTGACCCAAGCAAAGCTGGTCTGTTAGATTTGGGAGGGAATCCTAATAATGCAGACCCACACGTCCCAGCTGGTATTGCAGAGGGCCAACTGAAGACACCCTTCAGAACTCGGAGACACTGGCTTCAAAGAAATGAAGTTTCTATTTTCCCAACTTCCTGGCTGCGAGTTGTGAGGTCAATGCAGGAGGGAGGGGCAGATGGGGACCTGCTGATGGTGACAAAGAACCAGCCGGTTCAACTGGTTTGTCCCAAGGCATTTCCTGGCCAGAGGCTCATAAAACGCACACCCCTATTCCAGTATCTAAAGAAAATGCACACACCATGTATGTGCACACAGGGACACGCAGTGGGATCTTGACAGCACCATATATGTAAAGCTGCATTACACTCCACTAGGGCGAGGACTGCTGAGATCAGTCCCTGAATTTACTCACGAGTAGAAAGACTTCCATCACAGTGAAAATCACTCCCGGGCACAACACACTGAAAGCAGGTGTTGAGTAAACAAATCTCCTTCAATGAGAGGACAGTGCCTGCTAGTGGCAGGTTATTTAAGAAACTCAGAAATGAAGGCTGCAAACCTTTCTTTAAAATTCAGCCCCAAGCTCTACTCACTGTTTCCAGGATCGAGAAAAGTCTTATGTTAATAAACAATTGTATTTTGTTGGACCAAACCCTTCACTTTGTGATTTCTTTCTTTTAGCTAATCATGTAGTTTTTATGTTTGATCAAATGAATGATCACTACACCTTTATAGGAATTCAGATGGTAAAGAATCCACCTGCAATACAGGAGACCTGGGTTCCACGCCGGGATCAGGAAGATCCCCTGAAGAAAGGAACAGCAACCCACTCCAGTATTCTTGACTGGAGAATTCCATGGACACAGAAGTCTGGTGGGCTACAGTCCATGGGGCCATAAAGAGTTGGACATGACTGAGCGACTTAACACTTTCACTTTCAAAGGCAGTCAAGAGCTCAAAAGGAAATAGGCAGATGGAAAACAGTATGAGATCCCTTAAAACACTGGGAATAAATCTACCATATGACTCAGAAACCCCACTACTGGGTACACACCCTGAGAACACCACAATTTTAAAAGACTCATACCCCAACACTCATTGCAGCACTATTTACAATAGCCAGAGGGAAGCAAGCTAGATGTTCAAAGAAATTGGGGTACATATACACAACGGAGTATTACTCAGACATAAAAAAACAGAACAAATTTGAGTCTTGGTTCTAGTGAGGTGGATGAACCTCGAGCCTGTTACAGAGCGAAGTCAGATAAATAGAGTATATTAACGCATATGTATGGAATCTAGGTAAGTGGCATTGATGAACCTTTTGCAGGGAAGGAATGGAGACAGATGCAGAGGATGGACTTGCGGACACAGTGAGGGAGTGAGTCAGTGGACGAATGAAGAAAGTACCATCAACAACACTATCACGTGTGAATCAGACAGCCGGGGGGACGTTGCTACGTAACACTGGAGCCCAGCCTGCCGCTCTGTGATGATCTAGAGGGGTGGGATGGGGGGAAGGCAGCAAGGCTCAAGAGGGAGGGGGTGTGTGTGTAATTAACAGCCAATTTGCTTCATAGTATGGACGTGATGGAATTCCAGTTGAGCTATTCCAAATCCTGAAAGATGATGCTGTGAAAGTGCTGCACTCAATATGCCAGCAAATTTGGAAAACTCAGCAGTGGCCACAGGACTGGAAAAGATCAGTTTTCATTCCAATCCCAAAGAAAGGCAATGCCAAGGAATGCTCAAACTACCGCACAATTGCACTCATCTCACACGCTAGTAAAGTAATGCTCAAAACTCTCCAAGCCAGGCTTCAGCATTATGTGAACCGTGAACTTCCTGATGTTTAAGCTGGTTTTAGAAAAGGCAGAGGAACCAGAGATCAAATTGCCAACATCTGCTGGATCATGGAAAAAGCAAGAGAGTTCCAGAAAAACATCTATTTCTGCTTTACTGACTATGCCAAAGCCTTTGACTGTGTGCATCACAAGAAACTGTGGAAAATTCTGAAAGAGATGGGAATACCAGACCACCTGATCTGCCTCTTGAGAAATTTGTATGCAGGTCAGGAAGCAACAGTTAGAACTGGACATGGAACAACAGACTGGTTCCAAATAGGAAAAGGAGTATGTCAAGGCTGTATATTGTCACCCTGTTTATTTAACTTATATGCAGAGTACATCATGAGAAACGCTGGGCTGGAAGAAACACAAGCTGGAATCAAGATTGCCGGGAGAAATATCAATCACCTCAGATATGCAGATGACACCACCCTTATGGCAGAAAGTGAAGAGGAACTCAAAAGCCTCTTGATGAAAGTGAAAGTGGAGAGTGAAAAAGAGAAAACGAAGATCATGGCATCCGGTCCCATCACTTCATGGGAAATAGATGGGGAAACAGTGGAAACAGTGTCAGACTTTATTTTTCTGGGCTCCAAAATCACTACAGATGGTGACTGCAGCCATGAAATTAAAAGACGCTTACTCCTTGGAAGGAAAGTTATGACCAACCTAGATAGCACATTCAAAAGCAGAGACATTACTTTGCCAACAAAGGTTCGTCTAGTCAAGGCTATGGTTTTTCCTGTGGTCATGTATGGATGTGAGAGTTGGACTGTGAAGAAGGCTGAGCGCCGAAGAATTGATACTTTTGAACTGTGGTGTTGGAGAAGACTCTTGAGAGTCCCTTGGACTGCAAGGAGATCCAACCAGTCCATTCTGAAGGAGATCAGCCCTGGGATTTCTTTGGAAGGACTGATGCTAAAGCTGAAACTCCAGTATTTTGGCCACCTCATGCGAAGTTGACTCATTGGAAAAGACTCTGATGCTGGGAGGGATTGGGGGCAGGAGAAGGGGACGCCAGAGGATGAGATGGCTGGATGGCACCACTGACTTGATGGACGTGAGTCTGAGTGAACTCCGGGAGTTGGTGATGGACAGGGAGGCCTGGCGTGCTGCAATTCATGGGGTCGCAAAGAGTCGGACACGACTGAGCGACTGAACTGATCTGATCTGATGGCCAAAACTGACACAACGTTATAAAAATTAAAAAACAAACAAAAAATAATAATAAAAAGGGAAACAGGCAAGTTAAGAGAAGGAAGAATACTTTCAAAATCCTACTGCACAAACTCAGATGGATTTTCCTCATAAAAAGAAGAAATTATAAGAACTATTAAGATAAAGCCAGCAGAGAATCCCCAGGCAGTCCGGCTGGTTGAGACACTGCAAAAGGCACAGGTTCCGACCCCTGACAGGGGGACTAAGATCCCACATGCCACTAGGGATCAGACATCCCACATGTAGCGCAGCAAGAAGAAAGGGAGACAGAGCAATGAAGCAAGCAGTTCTTATGGAATTTAAAAACATAATTACAGAACTCATTAGAAAGGTGAAGATACGCAAATGAATCACCCAGATTACAGACTATAAAGAAAAAGGAGCAATTAGAGGTTTAACCAGTTAACAGTTTTAGAAAACATAAAATACAGTGGAGGAAATCATTACAGAAATAATGAAAGACTTTCTCTGAGATAAAAAAATGTCATAAGCTTTGAGGTTGAAGGAACCTTTCCTCTTTTTAAAATTTTTTAAATGAAAAATGCAATTCAAGCTCAGGAGTCCAGCCTGCTGGACCAATTCCTGCCTCCGCTGAGTGGTCAGTGACCCTCCAGAAAAGGAAGCCACCCACCCTCTGGGGTGGAGGGTTGAAGCCGTCACCACAAGTAACGCCAGGCCAATGACACACGGAGTCCTGGTGGAAGTTAAAGTATTTATTGATGTGTTTAAACTCTGTACATTCTCCACAGATCAGATTAAGGAGTTTGTAGGTGAAGTTTATCTGTGCATAGTGGGAAGAGACATGGATGGGTAAAGGGGAGGAAGAAGAAAAAAAACATCACAGGGAAATAGAAAAAAAGATACACCACAGGTTGCCAGAACCTTCTGAATTAAAAAAAAAAAAAAAAAGGAAAAGCAGCAGCTGTGAGCAGCAACATCAACTACACAAGCATCACAGAGACTTATGTGGATGAAACAAAACTTTCAGAGCTTCCATGGGGTCTACAGGTCATTCGTGTACAGCTTGGAACATCCACCTTCCACAGAAAAGCACACCTCCCTGGTTCTCCCCGGGCCGCTGGCCGTCTCCTCCTGCCGTCTTCTCCCAGTGGATGGTGCGGACCAGTGCCTTGGCGGGGGAGGGGGGCCGGGAATTACCCAAAGAGGAAAACTGCACATCTAGACATCACTTGGGAAGGACGTGCGTGGTCAGAAGCTACGGTGAGTCAATGGCAGACAGAGGAAGGTCGCCAGGTACCAACGACAGGCTAATTTCTGTGGAAGAACTGGATTGAGAAGGAGCGCAGCAGTGGGCCTGCTCTGCACACACAGGCTCGCTGAGAGATGCTGAAGCGCAAAAGCTTGCTCTGAGCACCTCTCTGGTGACAGGACTTGTGAGAAGACACCCTGGTACCCAGCGGCGGGAGCACCAGATCTCCAAGAAAAGGTCCTTCAAAGGCATTTTCAGAGGGGATGGTGATGTACTTTAAGAACCAATAATAACAGCTCCTGATTCAGCTTTCTCAGCAACTTTCTGAAAGCCCATTTAAAGGGAATACTGCCTCTTCTTCTTCATTTTTTTTTTTTTTAAATAAAAACCAGGACAGTGAGCCTTAAAGAGGTGGTTTACACAGTGGAGCTGGAACAAACAGCCCGCATGTAGCATGTTCGGTCTATCATTGACAATCAACATTTTCCATTTCAGTAGAGAGCATGTGTGAGACGATACAATAGAAGTGAGATTCCTGATTAATTTAAAAAAAGAAAACTACATCAGTCAAATATCTGCAATAGATCATTTGTTCATTTAAGGTTTATATATCATATATTGTTATATTAACATTTTTTCGCCCATTTAAAAGAATGGAAATTGTGACTCTACAGTAGTACTTTATAGTCTTAATGCTCCAGGAGATCTGAGTGTCGAGGAATTCCTCTGGAAGTCACTGTCGGTCCATCGTCCATCCAGACCTCTGGACGTCTGCTGCCCGCCCAACCTCCCTCCACTGGCGCTGCGCTTCCCCCGCTTAAATCTGCATCTGCTCCAGGTATTTGTAGGTTGGGTTTTCGTAGCCATGGTTCTGCATCTTGCTCAGGTGACGCTCTTCTGGGGTGAGCATCGGGTCGACCTGGAGGAAAAAAGACGGTGGGCACTGTGAGAACGCAGGAGAACATGCCAGGGTGTCAGAAGACGTGAACTGTGCGATCCCCGGGACCACGGGCGCGGACGAGACAAGAGCAGGCGGTGAGGATCCAGTAGGAGAAGAAAGAAGAGAAGAGGGTCAGGGGGCTTCCCGGGTGGTCCAATGGTTAAGAATCAGCCTTGCAACACGGGGGATACTTGATCCCTGGTTGGGGAATGAAGGTCCCACATGCCGTGGAGCAATGACGCCCACTCGATCCAACTACTGAGCCCTCGCGCCCCAACTAGAGCCCTCGTGTTGCAATGACAGATCGCACGCCCCACTGAAGACCCCAGGTGTCGCAACTAAGACCCAACGAAACCAAAGAAATAAAAAAAGAAAATGGGGGGAGGTATCAGCGCAGGAGCTGGGACGGAGAGTTCTGCTTCCAGTGGCAGGGTCTGGGGAAGGGGCGGCAGGTGCCATGTTGGGCTGTGAAGGTGCCAAGAGGCCCCTGAAGCCACCTAAGAAGCAAGCCAAGGAGACAGACGAGGAGGGTAAGGCATTCAAGCATAAACAGAAGGAGGAGCAAAAGACACTCGAAGGGCTAAAAGGGAAGATCATGGGGAAAGTACCCCTGGCCACAGGTGGAATTAAGGAATCTGGCAAACAGTAAGCTGTTCCTTGCGTCCGAGGCGGTGAGGACCCTTAGTTCCATTCCTGTGCAGACATCCGCATTCCCTGCTGTAGCAGCTGCTACACCTCTAGGTAGGATGAAGTATTGTCCTGGAACTTTTTGTACATTTAAAACTTTTTATAAAAAAAAAATAATAATAACAAAAGAAAAGAGGGTCAGAGAGGCCAGCCTCCTGAAACCTAGAGTCCACATTGGAGGGAACGGTGAGCTGAATCTACAGCAAGTCTCTGCTCTGTTGTGTCTACGAGGCGCGGCCTGGGCGAGGGCGAGCCTTGCCAGCAGCAAGACCGGATGGCCTCTGGTCTCCTCCAGCTCCGGAATCCTACCACCTGATCAGGGTCCAGGAGGAGGTGAAACCAGATAACCAAGTGCACTTGGACTAATTTTCCCAACTGCATTCTATTCCTTACCAGGTTCCTTTTCTGGAATAAGGGCACCGTGGGCATTCCCACCGCCCACTAAAAACCAGTGCTAAGTAAACAGCTCTGAGTACAAATGAGCGAAAGACGGGTCAGAAAACAATCTGGTCTGGCTCCTTCTTTCTGAATTTCCTGCTGCTTTTTCTCCCCTACTGAAAAATAAGAGTGTTATTCCTCTTTCGTATGTTTAAGACTCAGTTCACTCACATAGCCATCGTTACCTGACCTGTCGCACACCTACGTGGCTTGCTCCTTAGAAACCAAGTCAAAAGAAGCAAACTAATAATAAACAGATATTAAAAAGTTAAAAAAACCAGTATTAGCGGTCCTTCATTCTCAAACATCTAACACACCTGAAAAAAAGAACGGGACACACTAAGGAAACAATTTGAGAAAACCATTTTCTCAGCATAAAATGCTCTTACGACTTCCTCACATTCACAGTCAAAGCCCAAATCAATGTTAAATGTTGGTGACAGCCCTTGTGACAGGATCAGCTTAATTCAGCGGGGGCTGACTTCCAAGACGGGAGCCAATAACACAGTGATTAAGCTGACGCTCGGGTCCTGTCCAGCTCGTTGACGGCTCACCTCCACGATGCCATGGCTGATGCTGCCATACTGCCTCCTCCTCAGCATCACTAGGCTGATGACGATGATGGTGGCGATGGCCACCGCGACGACCAGCAGGCCGATGAGGGCACTGCTGCTCAGGCTGAAGTCTTCCCGCAGTGGCCCTACAGACTCCTGAAGCAACAGAACAGACAGGCCATAGGGTGTGAGAGACGACAAGCCTGCGGGGTGCCAGGACCCTGCTGCCCAAGTGGTTATCCAGGTGGGGAGGGCCCCCATCCTTTCCTTCCAGGGACAAACCCAGGGCTCCTGCTTTGCAGGTTGATTTTTTTTTACCAGCTGAGCAACAAGAGAAGCCCAAGAATATTGGAATGGGTAGCCTATCCCTTCTCCAGCAGATCTTCCTAACCCAGGAATTGAACTAGGATCTCCTGCACTGCAGGTGGATTCTTTACCAACTGAGCTATCAGGGAAGCCCTTCCTTTACCTTCATGGGGATGCTAATCTTTCTTATCTGAAAGTACAGGAAAATGGGGGACATGGGACCTTGATAACTTTAGATAGCAGGTGCTGCTCTGTCTTCCCCCTGAACTGGGAGGGTGGGAGAGAAAATAGCCAAGGCTGACCTGAGACCTGCCATCAGGTTTTGGAACAAAACGCATACCGGTTCTTCCTCGAGGCCTCCAACTCTCTCAGCGTTGAAAATCATTTCCTTCACGTCCAGGGTCTCATCAATGACCTGAAACAGCGGGGAAATGTCACCAGCTGAGAGGGAGGGGAAGTTGAGCATAGAGGTAACTACTTCTTTGCTGCTCCGTATACCATTTGGAGCAGGGAAACAGACACTGGATGGACACCCAGCATCCCATCAGTTCTGCCACGTTTCCTAGGTCCACTCACCAAACCCCTTAACAAAGGAGCAGGGCTGGGTGCAAAATTATACAGCAGTTGGTCCTTTAAGGGCTGTCCCCTGCCTTTTCCTTTAAGTGACCATTGTGGAGGTATTTCAGGACAGACTATCCAGTAGCCATGTTCAAATATCAAACTCAGTTAAGGATAATCTAGAAACATTAAGTGATAAAAATGCTAGAAAAGTAATTAGCAGGAGGTATAAACCTCAGGCAGCTAACGAACCAAATGTGATTCTATTCCACTTCAAGTTATTAAATCATTATAAACAGCCTCTCACATTTGTTCATACTCTTAGTTGCAAATATTATTTTCCACTGTATAGCAAGAGATGAGCTACTGCTGAAAGAATTGCTCCGTCTCATATGTAGATGCTGAAGAACAGAGCACAACTGCAGGGGCAGTGGGAGCCCGCCCTGTGCTCCCCTGTGGGCACGGACACGTGGGAGTCCATCGGGGGAGTGTCTGATCGTTCTCAAAGTTAACTCGGACACGGAGCAGGGAGAAGCGGCTCACCATGTTCTCATCCACTTTCTTCTTGCTGTTGATCACTTTCTCCTCGGCCCCAATCAGTCCTCCGTCCTGCTCTCCCAGTGCGGATCCTGTGTGCAGAGAGCGCAGCTGTCTCCCGAGGTGGGCTGACCTCACGTCCGCCTCACAGAAGTGGCAGACTCCCTCCTGAGAGTCAGGGAGCCCCCACGGCATGCCCCCACCCCCGGCTCTCGATGTGCTACTTGCTCCCATCCTGGAGGATGCGTTATGCTCCACAGGGATGAGGGACACAGGACCGATGGGTGTCATGGGACAGGAAGAGGATGTGGTGCTCACTGTGTAAGCCTTCAGGAGAGAACGCGCTTTGAACTACAAAGAGAAACTGGGTCTAAAGGCCTTCCAGCACCGAAAAACCCTCGACCCCTGTGGTATCACCAAGCACCTACTATCCCCACTTGCTCCTTTGCCATCGGGGCTCCAAATGGAAGAACTGTCACCCCTGCACGCCCACCTCGAGCACCGTCTTTCTGCTGAAATGCCCTCCCTTCCCTTGTACCTGCCCATCTGTCCTTCAAGCTGCAGATCTTTTGGGGAGACATTCCCAGGTCATGGTACTTAAAAATCACTGTGTGTGATGACTGGTCTTGTTCTGTCTCTCACTATGCTGTAACCCTCCCGGGCCTGGACCAGACCATCACATCCTGAATAGGAAGGAGGCATTTCCTACACAGGGAGAATTCTAACACCAGGCTGGACAGCACCGCTCCATAAACAGAGCAAGAATGTCAACTGTCCTCTTGTCAAGGTCAGACATCGCCTGAGCTAGCATCACCTGCGCGTGGCGTTCCAAACGACAGCGAGAGGAAGAGTGAGATGCAATCCTCTAGTTTTCGCTCCAAAGCATGTGACTTCCAGCTCTCTTTTGAGTGTCTTGTTAATAATAACAAACACAGTGCTATAGGTACCTGTGACCTGACCTTTTACAAATAGATCAACCTGGCAACACACTTGGCATTCTAAGGCGACCATGGCAGGTGAGTCAGATGCCGATATGGGAATCTACAAAGCTCGCTGTCCACGGGCTGCTAGAGGCCTGGCCACGGCAAAGGTGTCCGGCTCACAGCCAGACTTGGGCTGGACCCAGAGCCTCCAGTCACTACACTGCAGCTTTTGAACCCCTGGCCAGCTGATACTTCACTCATTAGAATGCAGCCAGAAACCAGGCAGCTTTCCCCCCAAAGTGTTCATTTTAAAAGAGTCTCACAACTTGATTTGAGGGCGAGTTAAAGCAGGGCTGGCTTCTGTAGCCTCAGAACGTCAATGAAACAGTAAGGCCGTATTTCAGCGCACAGATGCTCATGACCAAGCCCAGTCGATTCGAACTGCTCCCCTCATCCCTCTCTCTCTCGTCAGAATTTCAAGGTCCTAAGGCAGGATCCTATTTGAAAAACGTGGCCCTGAACCAATGGACTCAAAGCCCTACTGCCAATGTGCAGACTGTCCTAACACTTTTTTTGGTGGTACAAGACATGTGTTTCTTAAATGTCGACCAAAACCACTTTGGTTATATAGAATGAATAATCAGGAGACGTTAAGAGACCAAAAGTTAACGTTTAAACTATTCCAGTGAATAACAGCTGAAGCATAAAGGTGAAAGCCAGCTAGACTTTTAGAAAATTCGTCTTCATCTAAACACATGTGCTGCTCAGAAGAATGTCCTCCAGTGACGCAGAGGAACACCCAAGGGAATAAAACCAAGCTCGCACACCCTTGTATTCTGAAAACCAACACATATGCCACCTCCAACCCTTCAGCCGGGGCGCAGCACACAGCAGTCAGTCTGTGCGTCCTTGTTCACAGAGACTCAGGATGGGCCGCCCGCCCACCCAGAAATGCTGCAGGCACACTGCGTCCCATGAAACAGAAGCACCGTGGGCTCGGGAGACTGAAGAAGCCAGGTTCAAATGCTGGCTCCTCTGCTTCTTCAGCTCATGACTTAACTCATGGAAGCTGAGGCTTCTTCAACTGCCTTATCTAGAAAAGAAAGTTAAGGCCCCTACCTCTGGTGTGCGCAGTGGGGTACACAAGACCAAGGTTGCAAGCCTGCAGCCTGTGTCCACACGCAGTTAACTTTGTCTGAAAACTGGACACTTATCACATCAGGAGTTCACTTGTCTCAACCTGTTTCATCCATCAGCTTCTACCATGTCCTAAAGGGATGCTACATCTCAGGGGACATGAGACAGCTGGAAACAAAGACACCTGGGCATGGACAAAAAGCAAGGGACAGCTAAGAAGAAAGGGAAAAGATGTAAGTGGGAGCGGCAGAGAAAGAGAGGTAAAATAAAATGACTCTCCACCTGACCACAAGTGTGTTTTTACTTATGCCAGCAATTGGCAACCAACCCGTTTAAACTGGATATACTTTTAAAAGTCCACCCAGATTAAAAGGGTTTATGAAGAATCTACTTTGGTTGCTCAGTATTCAGGTGCCGGAGGTCTGGCTGCACTGGCTCCCCTCACAGCCACATCTAAAGGGATGAGGTGGAAAAAGTTAATGATGGGATGAAGCAGAGCATGAAACTTCTTGGCAAATGCAGGGAATGAAGGCCTTAGTGGGAACATCTGTGACAAACCAACCTTTCTTCATTGGGTGGAACAACTCCGGCTGAGAGTCTAGCAGAAAGGAAAGCAGCAAAAACAAAACAGCACAAGAGGAGATTAAGGAAAAAAAAACGTCTTCTTTCAAAATTCCTACCTTAGACCTTCTCTGTAACATAAACAAAAAGCATGCTTCCTTACAAAAGGGGCCTGCACTTCCCCATAAGCAAACAGCATCGTGAGAGCTACAGCAAGACTGGAGGGGAGGGGAAAAAGGCAAGGAGTCTTGGGTCTCTCGGGAGGGCTTCTGTGAGATTTCTAAATCATTTAGCTTAGCCCCAAGTTACCTTCCTGAGAAAGTACCAGAAACACAAGTTATTCCTCGTCGTGGTTTTCCAAGGAGACAAGGTCCTAGTTCACAAACATCTAAGACGCCCCCGCCAGTAACAAGCTCTGAAGCAGGGACCCTTGCAGCCCTGCAAGGGTGCAAGGGTGGGGGTCTGTGAGGGAACGGCTGGGGAGCGAGGCGGCACCTCTTTGTCCGGCTCCTTCCTCGGATTCTCTTGTACTATCAGAGGCTCAGCGGTTCTGAGTCGGCACCTCTGAGACAGTAGGTTTAGAAGAAGACGCTTGTGTTGGGGTCTGGAGGCCGAACTGGGTGCCCACTTTCTTGAGCCGCTCTGGTGGCACCACTGGATCTGGGCCCAGGACTCAGGACTGCCTCAACTCAGGCTCCAGTCCTTCCTTCCCACCCATGAGCTATGTGGCCCTAGGCAGACACTGACGCTCTTTAAACCCTGGATACCCAGACAGGACACTTCCAGTCCCTTCCTGAGAGCATTATTTTGGGAAGGACAATATACAGGAAAGCATCCGCATACAGAGGCTGGAGTGTGTGGGGGCCCGGACAGCGGCGGCCACTGTTTTTATCATCCCCGCCATCGTCCGAGACAGCAGCAGACAAATAAACGGAAGCTGACTGCACACCCTGGCCTCAGGGCCTGGGACCAGCAGCCTGTTTATTTCTGGTACAGACTCTCGGCTCTGAGAGCACACTGCAGACCTGGGATGCAGCAGGGAGCCTCCCATTGCCTACTTCCCAAGACCGAGGAAAAGGCAAGGACAGCCTAGGACACCAAAGTGCTATTTCAGCTGCAAAGGGGCCTCCACATCTAGGCCTCACACGCTGGACGCAGCTAGTGGCCACGGACATCAGAGGGCTTTAGGCTTTGGTCTACACAAGGGAGAAACACCACAAACTTCCGAGGTTCTGAAGGTGCCCCACTCGGAAGGTGCTTGGTGGACCCCATCCCCTGGCCTGCCCGAGCCACACAGGGAACGCAGCCCCCTGACACCCCCACCCCTCCCTTCATCTGATTTCCATTTTCTAACCACGTCCCTCCCTGCCCTTGGTCCCACTGCTGGGCTGGCCTGTTGCACATACGCACCTTCGTTCTCAGGCAGGGATGGGAAGGGATGGAGGGAGTGGAACGGTGGGATCTCGTCGCTCTCCTCCGAGCTCACCCGCACGTCCACGGGGGTTTCTGAGAAGGAGGAGCTGAACTGGTCCATGTCGGCTCGCTGTTCTTGAAGCAGTTCATCTGATAAAGACAGACGCCCAGGAGCCATGTTTTCAGAAGGATATTGTTTCCTGGCACAGGACAGCCTGAACGGGACTAATCTGGTCGGATGCAAGCTCTGTTTAAGCAGGAGTCTCACCAGTTCACAATTCAGGCCACGACCTGTTCATCTCACCTGAGGGTGCACCTCTGACTCTGTAGACTGCAGAGCCCCAGCACTGGGAACCCCAGGGCTCGTTCCTGAGCACCCCTCTCTCCTCTAGCAATTCACTCTAAGTGGTTTCCTCCAATGACACAGGTGTAAATACCATCCATGGATCATGACCCCCACATCTGTGTCTTGTCCCTATAGCCCGGATATCTGGCTTGTCTACCTGAGAGCCGACCACTTACCAAGGGCAGTTTCCATTTTAACAAGTGAAGACCACGCTGTACCTCGGCACTGTTTGGCCCCACCACCCATTCAGAACCAGGGCATATCCAGTGCTTTTCTTCCCCTCACCCCCTGCCCCACCCACCCCATCAGCACATCCTATTCACCCTTCCTCTGAAAGGCACCCTTCAAGTCCACCCACCCCTCCAGCTCCTCCCATTCCTGTCTCAGGGCACTTAGCCAGCCCCTCTCCCCTGGATTTTTACAAGTGCTTTCTGGTGACTTCCAATTTTCATCAACCCTCGACACAGCAACCTGGTAATTTTTTAAAAATTCACATTGTTTAAAAAAGCATAATCCAGATATAGTCACTCGCCAGTTTAAAACCTTTGAGCGACTTTGTTATCCCAGAATAAAATCCAAACTCCTTGATTTTGCTAAAATCTCTCAACTTCAGGCTCTGCAGTCGTCATTTCCTGTGCTTGCTGTTTTCCTGCTGGGGGTCTCTGCAGGGAGGGGGCTCCTCCTCATCACTAGACCACCCCTCCTCACTCCACCCGCTCGCACTCCAAGGCACCCTGACCACCAGGCACCTCCCCAGCCCACCCTTCCACCTCCAGCACAGGACACACCCCACCATGGACACTCATCTTCCTGTCCTCTCCTCCTACAACGTGAGCTTCCGGAGGTCTGTCTACTGGTGCACGTTCTACTCTGTGCACACAGTAGGCATTGTGCCTACACAGTAGGCACGACAAACGTTTGTTGAATAAATGAAGGGAAAGACCAGAAGAGGGAGAGGAACTGAGAATGGTGTGAACAGGTGCCTTGAAATATACCAGCAGTTACAGAGGGGAGGGTTAAGAGGACGCATACCCAGTCCCTTGCAACTTCACACCCTAGATTTCTCTTCCGGTAACAAGAGTCAAGGTCAGTGAAACTCAAGGCTCTGTGGCTGCCAGCCCAGGACTTGACCATGTGAGCCTGTGTGCCCTAATGCCCAGCCTCCTTTCTCTAATCCGGCATGGTCTGACCTTGACGCCCACAGCTGGCACCCACCGATTTCCTCCTGGATCTCTTGGGCCACATACGGGACTTTGTAGAGCAGGGAGAGGCTCTGGTTCCGCCGTTCTTCAATCACATGGAGATGCGTCATCACCTGCGAGTACGAGGTCGGGGGGAAGGAGGCTTTGTCACCAGAACAGCCGGGCCTGCCGGACACCCACCCGCTCTACCAAGGCCTGTGTTCTCCAGCAAAGCAGCTGGTCAGAGGGGCAGTAGGACTTGCCCCCCCAACCCATATTCACTGACCACTGCGGTGTAAGAAAGTGGGGTATTGACTCAGTGACTTAAGGATTCATCCACACGGAGTGCTCCAAGTTAAGGGAAACTTTAAAAAGTGTCATTACCCGACAGTATTGTTTAAAAAAAAAAAAAGAACCCTCATTTGCACAATGTCAGATACTCAGGAAGGTTTTTCTGAGTGAAAGAGGAAACCAGTTGGTCGGTTTTTACCACTGGCCAGACTAAATGAAGTCACGAAAGAATGAAATCACTGGTTAAAAAGTAGATTTGCGGGGTGGGACCATTCATGGAGTGTGCTTAGTGAAGCAGCTGCTTGAAATGATTATCACTGTAAGCAAGAGGACAGGTGATTCCTGTTTAACTAAACGGGGCTTCCCTGGTGGCTCAGGTGGTAAAGAATCCGCCTACCATGCAGGAGACAGATTCCAGCCCTGGGTCAGGAAAATCCCCCTGGAGGAGGAGATGGCAACCCACTCCAGTATTCTTGCCTGGGAAATCCCATGGATAGAGGAGCCTGGTAGGCTAGAGTCCATGGGGTCACAAAAAGTCAGACATGACTGAGTGACTAAAACTTTCACTTTAACTAAACAAGCTATGTCTCCAAAGCTTCACACTGAGGTATAAACAAGCCTGATTTAACGAGTGATAACAAAGACATAGCTACCATATCTTCCATGCTCATTTCTTTTCTGAATGCAAAAGTTCCAAAGTAGTTCATCCAAAAAAAGAGGGGGAAAAGGTCATTAAAGTGGTCCCTGAATTTCAGAGCTTTTTATGGTGGAACTGGAGAAGGAAATGGCAGCCCACTCCAGTACTCTTGCCTGGAAAACCTCATGGACAGAGGCGCCTAGTAGGGTACAGTTCATGGGGTCATAAAGAGTTGGACATGACTGAGCTACTTCACTATGGAGGAAATAAGATTTGGGCTACCTCCGCCCCTATGACACAGTGAGTGTGAGGCAGGTGGCCACAGACCACACAAGGTCCTCGAGAAGGCTAATCCCACCAGTTACACCTGCCGCCACCAAGCTGTTCCTCAAGAGGGCGCTCTGAGCCAATGGATTAATTATATGGGCTTGAAGCCATTAACGTGAAGGGTCAAAATAAAAACTGAAGTTAAATGGAAAGAGGCTTTTATTGTAGATTGATGTCTCTCTGACCTTTAAAAGCAAGGATGAAAGCAATTTAATTTTACACTTGCCATTCTTTCAATCAAGTAAATTGATGGGAAAGTACCAGAGTCGAGTTGAGTGCCTTAGAGAAAAAATGCAAATGCAAAGGGAACCATCAGCTGCCTGGTCTGATCTCAGCAGTGGTGACACTCGCAGTCAGAGGATGGTTTCCTCGAGGACAAGACCAACCGCAGGCAGGGACACTGGGCATCAGGGGGTTTGGAGGACCCCCTGGAGCTGCAGAGTGAGGCGGCAGCCCATCACCTACGCCTCAAGCCAAAGTGCACAGGATCTAAGAGGCTCAGCGTGTTCGGGGTTTTCTAGACTTTACATAACACGACAGGGAACAGGCAAAGGCTAGTGTAATCTGGGGGCTGAGCTGCCCTAGAATTAACGGCTTTGAGCAGACGGTAAACAGCACGCAGCAGAGATGCTCTAAGAAGATGCTCCGCCTCCCGGGGCCCTCACTCGTGTGGCACCTGCCTCCTGGCTCGAAGGTTTACTGATCACACTGACTGAGGTCTCATCTGTCCTGCTACTCTAACCACATGAAACACGCTGCTTCTCTGTAAAATACTTCACAATAGTCTAGTTTTCTTAAAAAAAGAAAAGAAAAGAAAAAAATGTGATTACACTGAAAAAAATTGAGTAGACCTGAAAAATTCTAACCTCTTGTCAGGATGCAAGCTCCCTGGCCTGAGCTTTCTGGAAGCCGCCCAAAGTCTGCTGGCCTCTTCTCCTCCTCCCCTACCCCGTCCACCTTCAAACACAGCCTCAACTCCAGGTCCAGCAGAGGCCCCGGGTCCCCAAGTCCTCCCCACTCTTTAGGAGCCCCATTTCTTTCACTGGCTGAACACTCAGCTGCCAAGGTGGGCTCGTACGTTAAAGGACAATTCTCCATTTTTACAGCTCACATAACTAACACCACACAACTGTGAGCTGCTCAAGGGCCCACAAGGATTCAACTGTGCAGTCAGATACTGGAGCAGAACCAGGCAGTGAATGCGGCTGGAGGGGAACCACACAGGGCCTCCGGGAAGTTCCCCCACAGTTACACCACACAAGCAACAGGAGGCGGGAGGGGACAGGTTCCCAGCCTGTGCACACCATGTCCCCACAGCCTGCAGAGTGCTGGATTTAGAATACGGAAAGTAATAGAGGAAGACCACTTATATCATTTCAAGGCCCTCTAGGAAAACTAACAGGCAAACTGTTTTAAAGGAAGCTAGTGGTCTTGTAGGCAAGTTCATTTCTATGAACACGAGAGTAAAACTCAAGTCGTATGCAGACAAAACCAGAACGAGAAAGCGGGTCCAGAAACAACCTGCTTTCAACCTACAGACGACTGCACAGACTGGTGGGATACAGCAGGGGACAAGACACGGGACCCAACGGCATCCAAACAACAACGAAACTGTACAAGACAGTCCCGTTTTAAGACGTGCTTGATATAGAGTCGGCCCAAATATTCGTTCAGGTTTTTGTACCATCTTATGGAAAAACCCAAATGAACTTTCTGGACAACTCAATGTTTGCCTAGAAAGAGATTTTAAATGTTAATTCTGGTGGTACCCTTAACCAGTAATAAACTGAAAGAAACTGACGTATCTCGCCAATACAACTATCCATCTCTAAGCTTCCAGAAACAATTTAAATATAACATACTTAATATTAAAAAGTATGGGATACATATGTTTACATTTGTACCTTTGCAAAACCCAGCTCTTGGACCTACTGTCTCTGGAAATAAAAGGTCATTCTCCAGGACTAATTACAAGCAGCACGGGCCAGGGCGGTCTCCCCGCCGTCTGCCGTACCTGGGACCTCATCTGGGCCGCCTTCTCGGGGTCGACAGCCAGCACGTGCTGGTAGTGACGGAGGGTGTGGAGGCGGTCTTTGTTCTCAGCGCGGACGTAGCGCCGCAAGGCCTGAAGGATGCGATGGGGCTGCAAGACAGAACGGGAGTTTTCACGTCCAGAGACTACAGAACTGAAAACAGGCAGGAAAGTGAAGTTTTAAGAACTCACTGAGAATGTCAGCCTCAGCAAGGCACAGGAATGAAACCTGTACTCTGAAAAGCTTTCAGTTACCAAGTAATAAGAAGCTACCTTTCTAAGTAAGGTACCAAAAGCTAAGTTCCACAGTTATAGAGGATCCTCTACGGACAGTATTTCCCAGAACCTCTAGCCCACTTCCTCTTCTAGCTCAATCTATGCTGTTTCCTGAGCTCAGCATCTGCTGCTGTAAATACTCAGGACAGACCTCACTTGCTTAAGGAGGATACAGACAAACACCCTGTCCCCGCAGAGCAAGGCAAGTCAGAGCTGAAGGATCAAGTCTAACAGCACTGGCAGAAAAGAGCTGTGATATAAACTTGCTCATCGTCTGATTTAAAATAGAATTGGTTCAAAAGTCTTCATCCATGGGACACATGTTTTTATTCTTTGGAAGTAAGGCTACTATAAAAATGCACAAGTTGGGGAACTACCGACTAGCAACCCAAGGTTCTGCTTTTCCACGGGAAGCTGTGTCTGCACTGCGGCGGCCCCGAGCCGGAAGTGGTCCCACACAGGCCACCCTGGGCTTTAGGGCTGGGCGTGCTCACCCGCGGAGGGTCGGACTGCAGGGCCGCCAGGTAGTTCTCCAGCGCCACCCGGCGGCGGTCGTTGAGCATGGCCTCCACACGCGCCAGGTGCGTCTCCACCAGCTGCTGCTTCTCGCTGGCTGCCTCCTTCTCCAGCGCCTTCACCATGGCCTGGAAGTGCTGAAAGAAAGAAGGAAGGAACCACATGGGATCCATGCCCCTGCAGGCGTGCACGCACACGGGGGCAGACCCCATTCTGCCTCTCTGTGCCCACTGCCCCTGGAAGAGGTGCAGACTCGGGGGGAGCAGGGGTCGGGTCTGAGGGTTTTTAGAGGTGACCTTGAACATCGTAGGGGTTGAGGGCACCAATCCTCCTTGGTCAAAGAGCCTGTGTAACTAACTTATAGTCGGCCCTCCCTATGTGCAGTCCCACATCCACGGATTCAGCCAATCATGGATGGAGCGTTGCTGTGATGTCTACCATTGAAAATATCCACGTGTGGGGGGTGGATCCTCTGTTCAAGGGCTGACTGTACTTCTCCGTCTAACCAGAGCACATAAATCTGGGTGTCATGCAGGCTCCTCAGCACCTCTAGGGATGGAAATCCCAGCACGCAGAGCCCAGGCCTGGCCTCTCCATGTGCGCTGCGAGAAATGAAAGGCTGTCTTTCCCACACTGTAACACGGCGCCCCCAAACCACAGACCAATGGGGGACAGGCTGCAACACACAGCCCAGCCCCAGGGCAGGTGGTGCTGACCACTCAGACCACGTGGTGAAGGGCAGGCTCCCTGCAGGTGCCAGGCCAAGTCTGCAGACAGAATTTAAGGCTGGGGAGCTGAGGCCCCCCACAAAGAGTGCATAAAGGGACACTTGTGGGTTTTCTAGGTTACTGGTGAAAAAGCAAAGGTGATTCAACATCACGAGCAGAGAGATTTTGGCAAAACATAAACACAAGCTGACTTAAACAGCAACCAGTGTCATGAGTCCCAAATCGGTCCTGTCAATTCCTGTGGACGCCCTCCTCTAGTCAAGGGGAAGGCAGCTGCTGAGGTTCTAAGATTACATTCTTACATCCAAAGTTAGAGATGAACTGGCATCAGAGAGCTCTATTTTCTGCTTTGGACTTTAATTAAGTCTGCCACAGGAAAAAAAAAAAAGCATTCACTTCTGCAGAAAACAAGGAGCAGCCTAAGAAGGACGATGCCTGAGGACTTGCCAGGAGAGGAGAAGAAACACAGCTGAGCAGAGGTTACTTCTGGGCATGAAAGGTGTGTGTGCTCTGCCCTGGGCTTGGGTTTCCCTCCATGGCAGGTGAGCAACTCCAGAGAACACCACTGGGAGGGAAAACGAAGCAGCGAAGACCTCCTTGTGACACGAACTCTGAATTAAAAGGGGGTGTCAACGTCCACCTTGTGGGGAGTTTGGCTCTGACCATATCCTGAAGGGTCTGCCTGGGGCCCCTCCCTGGAGGACACGTCTCACCTGAATGAGAGTCTGCCTCTCTGCTTTGGGGAGGTTCTTCGCTTGAAGTTCAGCCTCTTCCCATTCCTTCTTCACCTGGAACAAAGGTCAAAGCCACTATGACCAGATAATCTCTGGAACAATGGTCCCATTTTCTAAAAATACTGTGGGGCCCTGAACGTGATGTGGGAAGGCACACAAGGAGCGCGCGGCCCACGCGCCCACGCGCTCAAGGTCTGTCCAGGGCGGCTGCCTCAGGAGGTGCTGGCGTCAGTGCCCTGCTGGGGGAGCCCTGTTTCATGGCTGCCTCGTCCGTAACCTTGGGTGCGTTATTTGCCAGACTCTGTGCCTCAGTCTCCTCACAAGAAAGGGGAGGAGGGCTAACACCTGCTTCTCAGAACAGTAACAGGTTTCTCCCAACACACGAGACGTAAGGCTGCTGCCCAGACCTGGCAAATAGTCCCTTTTCAGTTTTCTTTCAACCCTTCTGGGTAAGTCTAGGAGAAAGCTGCACTTGCGTGGTGCTCCTGTTGCTCTGACACTTCCAACTCCTTTAAGGAAAAGAAACCCAGAGACTCAGACCTTCAGCAGGCAACAGTATCTAGCCAGAATGTTCTAACACTGCTTTCATTTAATGTACTAGTATCGTTACTCTCTTTTAATGGTAAATGATACTAGCTTTCTACTTACAATATTGATATAGAGTTCCCTTTTTCAGAAATAAAAAACTTAAAAAAAAACAAGCAGAACGTAATGTTGACAGGAAGTGCCTCCTGGCAGAATGGAACAGTACAGCCCTGGGAGGGGTGACTCCACCATCACGGAGCTGGGGGAGGGGCGGGCACCAGTCCCATCCAGGGACAGC
>NW_011494777.1:5766344-5786470 GCF_000754665.1 Bison bison bison | reverse complement strand
CTGAGGAGGCGGTGTCCCTTTGCTTCAACTATGAAGCCCTGACACCACAAAGATAAGGGGCCGAGATTTACCCTGTCCATCCGGTTGCGGTGGCGGATTTCCAGCTGCTCCTTGGCCTTCTGGAAGCGTGCGTGCTCATTGTCGTCTGCAGACGTCTCGAAATACACGTCAACGTCATTGGTTGGCAGAGGAGTTGGGGGAACTGAAACAGAATGACCGGACGGTTCTCTCCGGGGCCCGGCCTGATGCTGAAGCTGCACGGTGCTCGGGGACGAAGCCCAGCTGGGCCTGCTGGAGGGACCGGTGTGTCCGGCACCACCTCAGAGGGGTGCGCCCATCTGGCGGGACTCCGCCCTGTCTTCCTTACCCAAAATCCAGCCGCCAGGCCCATCTGCACCCCCTGTACCTTCAGAACCAGTGAGGTACCTACTTGGGACTTCAGGGGCAGAGAAGAGAACACTTCTTACCCTCCCTCAGTTCCTGAAACCTTAAAACCTAAAATTAACTACCTGACCTACCCTTTTGGTCACTGAGTGCATCTGACCAGAGACAGGGCTGACGGCAGACGTGAAAAGGCACTGCAGGGCTCAGGCTGCCTTTTCTCCAGCTATTTTTAGGTCACAACTCACGCTGGGCCACTGATTCAACTGTATGTTCTCTGTACACAGACTGGGCAGAGAATGTCCAAACACCCCAGCTGCCTCTGCTTAGCTTACAGTCCCGCTGGAGGACCCTCAGCTCAGGCCCCCAGCAGAGACAACACGTCTCACAAGGACTTGCCGTGAAAGTGAAGCCACTCAGGGCTTTTCCATCCATGACGCTCGAGGGCCTCACCCGGCCACCACCCAGAGAACAGCCCATTAGAACAAACACTCCGCATGCCTAGTCCAGGTTCCTGGTGGCCCCAGGCAGGCGAGTGTCTGCACAAAGGAGCTTATCCGCATCCAGGAGCTGGAGGCGACAGGTTTACTTAGCCTCTTAAGAAATACCTGTGGCAACGCCGAACACCCCGACTCATTGGGGATTTCCCAGGGCAGGGAGGAATGTCAGGCAGCCTGCTCACACAACTTGTTCTGTCGGTTACACTTGAGAGCCACGTGGACAGCAGAAGCCAAATTCAACAAATTTCCATTCGGAGACAAACTCACCTGATTCCCAGAACCGCGTAACTTTAGCACAACGTGCGAGCAACTGGCAAACTGATGAGCATGAGCACAAGCCAGCCAGCCAGCCACTCCACGTGCTTCTGTCTGAGCGTCTCCCTTTCACCCTCTTACTGAGTTTTAAACCTAAAAGCTACAGCTCAAAGTCTTGTCAAGAATATCTGGTTCCTACATTAAGTTTAAATAAGGTCTCAACAGCCAATTTGCAGACTGTCACTAAGTCAGAATCTATATAGATTGCTTCAGAAACCACGTTCCCCATGACACTCAGGAGAATTTCAAAGCGCTGAAGTCCGTCTGTGCCAACAAGCACGTCCCTCAGTGATGTAGGCCCGCAGCTTAAAGGCTTACGTGTTGGAGACAGAGCCTTTGGTTCATATCACTGGGCCGGATAAAGATAATATAAGCGCAAGCTGCGTCCACCCTGGAATGAAAGGGCACAGGAGCAGCAGACCTGGAGGTCTGGTTCTGAAGACAATGGACTCGGACCCGGAACCACATGCCCTCTGTGTGCAAGCAAACGGCCCAGGAAGCCAGCACACCCGCAGGTGCTGGTCCCTTTCAAGGGACAGTGACGCTACCATCTTCCAAAGCGCTCAAGTCAGGGGCTCCACAAGTGCACGGACACACAGTTTCTCCTTCCACAGTAACAGGAGACTCCGGTTCTGCAGACTTCAAAGCCGTTCGTGCTCTGACCACCTGCCGTCGCCTGGTGTCTCTTACTGCCCCGTCAACATTTGATCCTTTGGGTAAAGACTGCACCTCACGTTCAACATGATCTTTAATGACCTCGATTCCTCAGGCTTCCGCCACAAACAACGCTTTCTTGCCCCTTAGTTTAAGGAGTTTAACAAAGCAGGAAGAATCATTGTAATTTCTAGCTCTGTCTTTCCTGAAAGAAAAAGTTTCTGCCACTGATGTCCCCTAAGGGCTCTTTTTTTTTCTTTCATCTTTTCAATGATTTCAAATAAAAACTCCACAGAGCAGCGGCTACAGTGGGAGCACTAACAGTATACCATATCATATTAAGAGGGAACAAAAGGGTCTGAAGGAAACCTTTGAATGAAAAGCCATCAGACGCTAGAGCCAAAAATCTTTAGAGCAAATGACCAGGACTGGCAATGAGTGTCAGAATCACAAGGCAGAAGGGTCTGTCCAGTCAAAGGGTTTTCCTACACCCGGGTCAGAACTGCTCCAGATGAGAATCTTCAACAGGAAAAGGGCTAACTACGAAGAAAAGCAACCTATTGATGTCTGAGTGAACCATACTCCACTGAACGTGGAATTTCCTTTGTGACCAAAGAAAAAAAAACAAAACTTCCCTGTTCCCTAAAGCTCTGTGTGACCCAAGGTCCCCCAGAACACTAGGGAAACAGTCACCACCGCTTGTCTGCAGAGCAGGCTCCCTGGAGTGCATGAAGATGTTCCAATGTTCTCAGCGTCCCAAAGTGTCCTTACTGTCACCTCCTTGGAGAGCAGGCGTACCCCTTAGCGAGCGTGTGGGGGTTGGCAACAGGGCTGCTCAAGACCAGAATGAGGGACAAAGCCTGGACATGAGCATGTGCAGAACTCATGGCCTATCCGAGTGCCCTTCATGCCTTTCAGCGTCTGACAGCAGAGGGCAGGGCCTCCTTCCCAACAAACACAGGGGCTCCCGAAAGGGCAGGCCCCAGGCTCTCCCCTCGGGCAGGGAGGGAGCACCACCCCTCCGCCATCACCTCCTTCATCACCACCATCACCTCCTCCTCCTCCACCACCACCACCACCAGGCCCACAGCGAGCACAGGACACAGAAAACTGAGCTGACAACTGCCGACAGAAAAGCAGAGCTAGATCTAGAAAGCACAGAGAGGAGGGCAGACCGACAGTGACACCGAGTGGGCGGGGAGCACCACACAGACGCGGCCACAGGACGCACGCCGGACGGGACTTACTCATCGCTTTACACACAGCCATACAATAATCCTCAGACTCAAAATTGTTCCTGTTGCCGCCGCAGCCGCCATATATAAAGCGCACGCACTTCCCCTTGGAGAGGTCGAAGTACCAGCGGGGCATCACGGCCCGGCACGGCCCCGTCAGCGCCTCCTGGGAGCAGACAGCTGTGTGGAAACGGTCAGAAGGTCAGCGGGGCAGGGCAGCGGCTTCGGGGGCTCACAAAGCTACAGACCAGCAAGGGGAGAAGGTCCGAGTGACACTGGACCTCAGCAAAGGCCAAGACGGGGTGGGACCCGGGGGTCCCGGCCAACCATTGCTGCCAGCCATCGCTGAGCATGTGGTCCTCTTCCTTCCCGAGGCAAGGGAGAGCCCTGGGCCCTGAGAACACTGAGCAGTGCTTTTTGCACTGTCTGGAGCTTAGAGTGGGAAAGGGCTGATGTGGAGGAACTCCACAGCACACAGCTCGGGAGCCTCACATTTCTGGTCTGTGTAGTGGGGACAGCTGCCTGCCTTGGCCGTCTCAGGGGCGCCCCGGGCAGAGGAAGGCAGCGCGGGTGCAGAGGCAGTTTCAGTGGCGGTCACCATCGTAAACACTACTCAGGCCTCTGGAAAGGGCCAGTGTACATTTTCTGTTCTCCAAGGTTAATCACAAACTTCTAGACTCGGTAAGTCATCGGCTCCTGGATGAACCCTAAACAATTCTTCAGCTCCTAAATGGCTTCAGATATACAGTCAGCAGGGGGCTGCAAAGAAGTGGGCTAAAACATTTACTTTTTATTTAACGGTGAAATTGAAAGGGCCCTGATCCCTTACCAGCAGGTCATCAAATTCCAGATGCCCTGATGGCCAAGCAGGGCAGCCTACAGATTGGAACACACTCAGGAAAAGAACTAAAGAAGTGACGTCCACTCCAAAACCTGGGACTTTGGCCTCACTGAGGAAGGGGCTCCCAGGCGGGAACATCTCCGGCTGGATATGGGAGAATCCTGCCGGAGGGCAGACCACATGGTCTCTCTGATTCTCTAAGTCCTCACAATGCACATCACAGTTTCCTGACTCCATCTGTCCGCTGCCAGACCTGGTAGCACCCAGAGCTGACCTCACTTTTGGGGACATGAAGCCGCCCTCCTGGGAGGCAAGCAGCCTGTAAATGAATGAAAGAATATTAATAGATTGTAAGTAAATGATGGCCAGGTGGTCTACCTCTAACGTCATGAGTGATCTCCTCCTCCTCGGCGGCCCTGTAGCTGCTGGGCTCGGTGGGGCTCTCCTCATTGTAGTCATCTCCCTTGAAGGTGTCGTAGTAGTAGTCGCGGTCTTCCACCACCTCCTCCTCCCCCTCCTCCTCCTCCTCCTCGTCGTCGTCCTCCTCGTCTGCAGTTGCCTCTGTGAAGTCTTCCAGATCTGCTTCAGTAGGAAACTCACTAAAGGTCACAACAAAAAAGGAAGGTCACCACCAACTGCTGCGCACAGAGAACCACTGACTCCCTTTCCCTGCTCTGAGCCTCGGAGCCCAGAGGCAGGGAGTAATAAGTTCAGCCCATCCCTGGTGGCTCAGACGGGGGGAAAGAATCCTGCAATGCAGGAGACCCAGGTTCAATCACTGGGTTGGGAAGATCCCCTGGAGGAGGGAATGACAACCCACTCCAGAATTCTTGCCTGGGAAATCCCATGGACAGAGGAGCCAGGTGGGCTACAGTCCATGGGCTGGCAAGGAGTCAGACACGACTGAGTGACTAACACTTTCACTTTTTCACTTTCACAGTGAGCTATGCTGCTAAAAGCCCTGAGCCTGGCCACCTCATCAGGAGCTGACCGCCAGGGAGCAGGGGCCGAGTGATCGTGCAAGAAGGTGCGTGGCCAGGAGGACAGGTGGATGAAGGCCACTGGTGCACCTGGGCTCAGCCACAGTCGAGTGAGATGTGCTGGCCCGGCCCTGGAGGAACAGGCTTCAGCCAGGGGCCTGGGTGCAGCAGCCACAGCCGCCCACAGGCTCAGGACAGAACTCACCTTTTATAAACGTCGTAGTCTTCCTCCTGATCCTCATCGTCGTTGTCATCGTCGTCCTCCTCGTCCTCTTTGGACACCGCAGTTTGGACCACCTTTGTCTGCGGGCAGCACACGTACTCGGTGCCGTGGAACTGGTCCACCCCGCAGGGCAGCAGCATGCTGTAGCTGTACAGGGTCATCTCCTGAGTGAGGCAGGCCTGGGGGCCCGGGAACATGGTCAGGAGACAGCAGTGCGCTCAGAGACCCCACCCCTAGCTCTCTCAGGACATAAGTGCACTCAGAGATCCCACCCCTAGCTCTCTCAGGACACAAGTGTGCTCAGAGACCCCCACCCTTAGCTCTCTCAGGACTCAGCAGTGTGCTCAGAGACCCCACCCCTAGCTCTCTCAGGACTCAGCAGTGCGCTCAGAGATCCCCACCCCTAGCTCACTAAATAACAGAAGAAGCCCTCACTAAATCACAAAGTTAAGCCTTTCTCGAGGACACATTAATTTTTTTTGCCAAAAAGTTGTGACGCTACTACTTTACAGATTTACAAATTTCGCTTAACCTGCAATGGAAAAATGTTATCTGGCCCAAAACAATGAAAGCCCAAAGGTGGAAAAAATTAAGGCTGGGGTGGTGGTGGTGGTGGTGGTTTCTTTGAGTCATTATCAACACTGGTTAACAGTGGTCAGTAATAACATGCATTCTTCAGTGGTGAGGAATTCAAATTACTTCATAATTAGACAAAATAAAGGCAACCGACAGGGAAAACCAACTAAACTTGGAGGACACGCTATGGAAGCTCATCCTCCTCAGAGAAGAGTGAAATGACTTCTGGTCCCGTCAGCACACACGTCCACACAGATCTTCTGTAACTGGATATTTCCACACAGGCCTTGGGGTCTGCGGCAGCCTTACTGGATGCCCTGCCGAGAGCTTCTCAGCAATCCTTTTAACGTCCTTGACTCCAGGCGCTGGACTGTTAATACTGTACTTCCTTACCAAAATAGCTATTCTTCTTCCAAATATTTTTAACTTAGAAGACACAAGTAATTGTAAACTTTGATGAGATAAAGGGGACAAAACTGAGTTAAGAAGACTATTATTCTTCTGGAGAAACGCGCTCCTCTCTCTCCTGACAGGAGCGGCAGCCCCTGACGCTGCCGGCCGGCCGTTACCTCTTTGACCACGGTGTGCCAGCGCTGGTGATTCTCGCACACCTCCATCCGCTCCTTGTGGAAAAACAGGCACTTCTCTGGAACTAGCAGCACATCACTGACAAATTCACCCACTGGAAAAGAGAAGCTTTGTCAGGAGCAAACCTGATCACGATTCAAGGTGAAAACGACCCTGACTGCGGGTCACTGGGATGGTCACGCAGCCACGTGCAGACAGGAGCAGTCTCTGACGCGCGTGAGCTGAGCTGCAGCTCATCTGCAGGAGCCAACTGGACGTTTCGGCTCCAGGCCAGCAGACACACAGCCGTGACGCCCGGGACTTCCTCCCTCCTCCCCACCCTCCATCCCTTACTCCCGGCAGGGAAAACGGGAAGAGGAGCCCATCAAGACCTCAAACACACACGGCGACTCCCCACCACCTCTGACTTCACACCAACAACAGTCCCAGCCTCTCACTCCTCTATTTCTGCCCACATTGCGTCAAGTAACAAAATGTCCAGGAAACTGAGACTGCCTGTTCTCCCAAACTACAGGTGAACTTTACTTTAGCCCTCTGTGTACCTACAGACACCTCACTCTAAGACAAACCACCACTGTGATGACTGATCCAGGTACAGACTGTCAGTGGAGAGTGAATGGAAAATGGGGAGAGATGTCTTTGCAGAGGGAAGGTCTGGCAGACACAACTTAACCCGGGTGAGTGATAAGCTGATGGAAGTCATGTTCTGAGAACACATCACCTAGACGCCTTTCTGCTACAGTCATCTGGCTCTACTGCTAAGTCACTTCAGTCGTGTCCGACTCTGTGCGACCCCATAGATGGGAGCCCACCAGGCTCCCCTGTCCCTGGAATTCTCCAGGCAAGAACACTGGAGTGGGTTGCCATTTCCTTCTCCAATGCATGAAAGTGAAAAGTGAAAGTGAAGTCGCTCAGCCGTGTCTGACTCCTAGTGACCCCATGGACTGCAGCCTACCAGGCTCCTCTGTGCATGGGATTTGCCAGGCAAGAGGACTGGAGTGGGTTGCCATTGCCTGGCTCTAATTATACACAACAATGAGAGGATGAGATAGTTGGACGGCATCACCAACTAGACTGACGTGAGTCTGAGCAAGCTTCGGGAGTTGGTGATGGACAGGGAAGCCTGGTGTGCTGCAGTCCATGGGGTCTCAAAGAGTTGGACACGACTGAACTGAACTGATACACAACAATATGACAGAATCGTATTCAGAGATATTGTGTTAAACAAAGGGCCTAGACTGTCAAAAATATTATTGTCATAAAAGACTCAGGAACTTCCTTAGGGGTCCAGAGGTTAAGACTCCACTCTTCCACTTCAGGGGGCACAGGTTAGATACTTGGTTGGGGAACTAAGACCCCACATACTACCAAAAGAATAAATAAAAGATTCAAAAGAAAAAGCTGAGGAACTGTCTAGATTAAATATAATACATCACCCTTTTTGCAAGGGAGCTGCAAAGGACGTTATTTGAACACTAAGGACAGCTGTCCCAAGTGTGACTGCTATATCACAGTCATAACACGAGAACACCCTTGCTCTTAAGAAGCTGAAAGCTACTTGGAGGTGAACTATCATAAAGTCCCAACTCACTTTCAAATGGTTTAACAATGAAAAGTAAGTAAAGTGCACAAAATAGACAGAGTAAGACAGATAAGGCAAAACTGGAAGCCCAGGTAACAGGTATAGAGTTCACGACTGCATTTACCATAGGTCTGAAGCTTCTCAAAAATAAAAAGCTGGGGGGAAATTACACATAGCTGCTTAGAAAATAGAGCCCTTATCTTTTAGAAATACATGCTGAAATATTAAAAAAAAAAAAGGTATCTGTGATTTGTTTCCAAATAATGAGGGGCTGTTGGGAGTGGGCCACAGATGGGGTAAGGGTAGTCCATGAACTGATGCCCGTTTGATTGGGCAGTGGGCACATGGTGGGTAAGGCGATGCTTCTGTGTCTGGGTATGTTTGTAATGTCCATAATAAAAGGCTAGACACTCTGGGTCAGTAGGTCCAAGGTGGGCCTCAGTGATCTGCACTCAACGAACATCCCAGGCTCTTCTGACGCATCATGGACAGGCCTCACAGGGCCCAAGTGCAGGACACCGAGGTGGTGCTGGGCTCAGGGGAGACGCGATAAGTAGGGAGGGGAAAGGAGGCGGGCAGGCTCAGCTCTGACGTTTTACAACAGCAACAACAACAAAACAACAAAAAGAAAAACCTAATTAGGAAACTGTCTGGCAAGAAAGGTCTTGGGGGAATTCCCTGGTGGTCCAGTGGTTAGGACTTGGTGTGTTCACTGCCAGGGCCCGGGTTCAAGCCCTAGCGGGGAAACTAAGATCCCACAAGTCAAGTAGCAAGGTCAAAAAAAGAAAAGTTGTAGGGCCTGAACTGGTGTGAAGTCTACACGTAGACCAGCTTCCCAGCCTCACCACAGCCTCAGGCCTCAGTCTCTGGGAGGCCAGGGGCAGCCCCTGACCTGCTGTGAGGGGGAACACACTCTCTTGTCTTCACAAGCAGCTGCCCCATATCAAAACAGCCCTCCACAGGGCAGTGAGGTTTCACTCCACTATTAGCACAGGGACTTTGGGGGCCCAATAGCTCAATTTGACATTAATGCAGGAATACAAAGGTGAATTACACACAGTGCTGCCCTCGAGGGCCCCAAAGGCCCCAGGGAAGTAGAAACAAAAGTTTACCATCAACCAGGCTTACAGTTGCAGCTTAGTATAGGCAAAGCCCAGTGGCAAACCAGGATTCAGCTCCACTGGGGAAGCAATCTGAGGCTCAATCTAAGTAGAAATCACTTGAATTCTGACATCCAAGTACCAGCTCTCATTGTTGACAGTAACTGTATTTACTTGGCAATATATTTATTTTTGGTTTTTATTTTGGCCCCGCCTCGAGGCTTCTGAGAACAAGACATCACAGCAACCATCCCCATCCAAAAATCCTTCCAGAAATAAATAAGGACCGAAACAGCCACAGGCTCACAGAGCTCCCTTCTTTAGGTGCAGGAGTCCGTGTGTATATAAATGTCAGAGATGACTAACTCCTTCCCCAAAAATACTACTACCCTTGCCTCTTCACACTTCACCAACTCTGTCCCACTCAGACCAGCCTGTTTAGATAAAACTTTATGGATAACGAGGCAACTAGTAGTAATGTCAGCTATAAGATTCAGTTTGAGGGGGAACATCGAAGTGTAACTTCTCATTGAATATATAAGTACCAGTGAAAAAGAGCCACACTGGGAAAGATCGAGTTGCAAAGGCTTATGGACAAGGATGCAAAAGGAAGAAATGATTGCTAGGTACTATCTATCTATTGTGTAGATAGCATTCAAGAATGCTCTTTCATTTCCTTAAGTTTGAGAGTTTTACAGAGAATGAATGAAACCTCGTACCCAGAGATGCGTTACAGCCAAACACAAAGAAAAAACATCTTCAAAACCACATCACGCAAAACCTTTCAAAAGCCTCACACCACTGCAGGGTCCTCAGTTTTAAATAAACTGTGTTAAGCGCATGCAGTGTCCTTTCCCCCACCCAACATTTTTAAAACAAAGTCATTACTATGTATTTTAAATACTGTTACTCAGGGGCTGCCTCTGTTAGTTTGCTACACGTGAGAATGAGAAAAGCAATGAATCCCATGTTAGGAAAGGTTTTGATGAAGGGAGGGAGGGGAACAGGTTAAGTTAATGGTTAACAGAATTAGCCACACACAGAGAACAAAGCAATGGATACAATGAGGGAAGGGGGGTGGGAGGAACTGGGAGCCTGGGACTGACGTATACACACGATTAGGTATGAAACAGGGAACCAACGAGAGTGGACTGTACAGCGCAGGGAGCTCTACTCAGTGCTCTACGGAGACCTGAACGGGGAGGAAATTCAAAAAAGATCTGGAAACATGGCTGACTCACTGTGGTACAGCAGAAACTAACACAATACTGTAAAGCAACTATACTCCAATAAATATTAATTGAAAAATAAACACATCCACAGAACTACAGAGGCTGTCTACTTTTTGTTAAACTTTTTATTTTACATTGGGATATAGCTGACTAACAATGTTGTGACAGTTTCAGGTGAACAGCAAGGGGACTCAGCCATACATGTACATGTATCCATTCTCCCCCGACCTCCTCTCCCATCCAGGCTGCCACAGAACACTGCAGGCTGTCCTCGCTTAATACTCTGTGTTAGTCCATTAAGCTTCTATGACCAAATCTGCCCAAGTCACCCAGGTTTCAGATGTGTGAACATAACTCAGGTGTGTTGACGCTGAGTGGTCAGGATGAACACACTCACCATGTTTGGAACAACCCTCCTTCTGGGTGATAAAATGTTACAGTGGTCCCCAAGTTCGCTCTGACTGTTCATACAAATGCATGGAGTCAGAACACCCTTATCAGCTGAGCCTTCAGATGGGCAGGTGGCACAGGGCGTGGCCGAGGCCGCCCTGATGTCTACAGCAGCTACGACTCACTCCTTCAGCTCCCGAACACTAAGCACAGAGTCTGATCTGGCTGGCGATACAGGACTTCAGCAAAATGTGTGGGCGAAGTAAGGGGACCAGAAGTCCACCCCTCAGGCTGCTGCAGTACTACGCACGCTAGGGCTGTTAACAGTCATTTCAGACTCTCGACGTGAACGAAGCTGGGCCACTCTGAGGGCAGCGTGCTCACTCAGGGCTGTAGAGAAGGCTCACCCTGTTAAGTCAGAGGGTGCCCACAACGGGAGAGGCAGAGTGAGCAACCAGACAAGTCACCTATCAGTGCCAGAAAGCTGCGAGTGTCCAAAGGTCCCCAGTAAACTCCTACAGCCCTTGGCTTCTTAGCAGATGAAGTTATCTCACTGTGAGCCAAGAGAAAATGAAATGTAAGGGACTTCCCTGGCGGCCCAGTGGTTAAAACTTCACCTTCCAATGCAGGGGGACATGGGTTCAATCCCTGGTCGGGGAGATAAGGTCCCATATGCTACGCAACATGGCCAAAAAATAAAAATTAAAAATATTTTTATAGTTAAAAAAAATTTTTTTCAAAAAGAAAAGAAAATGTGAGACCGGGGACCCTGACTCCCTGAGCGGTACCCAGAGGCCCCAGGATGCTCACCGAGACACTTGAATGGGATCACGATGTGGCTCTTGCACTGCTTCTTGTCCCTCCGGCACCAGTTGTCCACACTGACCGGCTGGTTTGCCTCCATCACATTTGTGATCTGTAGCTCTGGATACATCTGCAAGGGACAGGGAACACGCACGGTAAACGGACTTTGTCCATAACAGACGGACACTTGCTGGGCAAGTGAGGGCGAGGGTCTGTGTGCTCAGCTTCGCCATCGTCCTCTGTAAAGGTGAAGACACCTCCGCTGCCCGGTTCCAGCTGAACTCCTCCTCAAGTACAGACATTCTGTGACCATTAGCTTTCTTTCGACAGGCAGACTTCGGTACACTTCTAACACATCTTCTCTTTAGACCTACAGAAGCAGCAAGTTTTCACCCCGAAACGAGTCTATTAGGTATTGAGTCCACTTACAGGACATGCGTAAATAGCCGAGTTCATGAATTAAAACATTCGAAAGGCAAGTCTATGGAAGTGTCTGTTAATGAAACTATAGAATAATATTCCAGCCCTGACCCCAAAGGCTAGTTTTGGCAAGAAGTTAAAACATCTCATATCCTTTTCTACATCAAGTGTTGACCTGAAAGGTCTGTTCAATCAGACCTGAGAGAATCCCTTACGATACTGGTGGCTCCTGGCTACAACCTACAAATGCAAAACACAAGCACACATGTGACACTGGGCCTGCTTCACGTCTTCCTGTGACACATGGGAAGCCAGGGCTGCATCTCTATGGCCCCGGTCAAGCTCCTGCAGTATTCCTTCTGGAAAGACCCAAGAGCTTGCAGCACGCCTGGGCCAGGCGCACACTCAGAACAAAAGCCTGCTGCCTGGTCATTACAAGCTTGGTCTTAGGTCAGAAGAGGAGATGACAGAGCACCTGTTTCTAAGGTTAATAGGCTCACACATGACCCAGAAAGAAAAGCATCTTTAAGCTTCAGGCAGCACGCTCACCTCCTGACAGTACTGGAGAACTTCTTCTTTTGTGCCGAAGCAGCTCTGGGTGCCCGATGGGTCAGGCTCCCACCTCCCAGTCTGGATGTTCACATGCATGTTTAACTTCCCACAGAACATTGCAATCTGAGGTTCGGCGACAGCGAATCCTGTTCCAGCGCTGGCTGCGAGGGCCTACGGAGAGAAAACAATTACAGGGTCACTCCCAGGAGCCAGCAGTGACAGTACAACTGACCTTTAAAAACTCTTCATTAGTTACTATTTCTTCTTCATAAACAAATCCTTTTCCCAGGAACAAAGCCAGAATAAAAAAAGACCTTTGGACGTCTACGGTCGAGAGAAAGGTGGGTGAGAAACGTAACCCCCTCTCCACCATCTGGATACTTCTGACCTGGGAACAGATCATCCGCCTGCAGTCCCCTCCAACACAAGCAATTCTACTTCCCAGCCCGGAACACACCAAGCCACAGAGTACAGAATGGCAGAAGTTCCAGGGATTTTCTATTCAGTTCACTCACACAACAAAATTTTATTGAGCAGCTACTATCTTTGCACAGCAGCGTGCTAAATGCTTAACACGCAAGGACGAGCCAAAGATTACGTTCCCTGCCTGCAAGGGCTTACGGTCTAGTTCACAGTCGACCCTCACACAGAAAGTGTGATCCCATCCCAGACACCCTGAGGAGGAAGAGAATGCAGAGCTGAAGGAGCCTACAGTACAAAATAGGGATGTGACGTAGGCCTGCGAAGGAGGTTGACTGGGGAAGTGTCCCAAAGAGTGACACTGGGCATCTGTGTGGGGAGTGTCGACTCAGAGTCTGTTGAGGCCCTAAGGGAGGTGGGTAGCACGTAGGGTCCAGACTGGACAATCCTTAGACCAAGGAAGGATGGAGTGCTGAGCATTTTAATTATAGCCTTAATATTTCCAAACGCAGCTCTGATGCTCTCTGTATGCATGGGAATGGCTCAGGAGCTGGAGAAATAACAGTAGCTCGGGTAAGACACCCCTGGGAGACAGGAAAGGCTCGGTGACGATGGTGAGGGGATGTGATACATGAAACGGGAACACTAAAAGGGACTTCAAGAACAATTTCATCTCGTGTTAGGAAAAAAAACCCCAGCTATTTGTAGCCATTAACAGCTCACAAATTACAGGTGACAAAAAACATTTAGGAATGATGAAGCTCCTGCAGTCTCATGCACTAGAAAAAAACACAGGCATCTCTGCGTCTGCAGATACACCAATATTCACAGCGACAACCACAATAAAGTTTTGTTGTCTCTCCTAATATAAAGATTTTTTCAAAACAGAAATTAAACATCTTTTTAAAAACGTGAAAACTTGAGGGTCAGGTTAGATTATATGGTCCATTATGACCTTTTCAAAAAGAGCAAAGAGCATTAATATTAAATGGTTTTCCTATTAACAGGAGAAAACAGATTTGGCTTTTAAAATATACAGAAAGTCGTGTTTTCCAGCCAAGTCTCCTTGATCTGTGCTGAGGGACTGATTACAGACCTGAATGGTCCTTCCAATCAGAAGCCTATGTTAAATTCTGAAATACCACATTTTCCAGGACCAACTTACCACCTGTGCAGGTTTTGCTTTGCAGCTTATTAAAATTAGCCTGCTTTCCACTAGCATGAGACAAGGAAGCATGAACACTTGCTCGATAGTGGGGGGAAAGCTAATCTGGATCTAAAATGTTGCCAAGATCAATCAGGGCTGAGAAACACTTCAATGAGATCCAATAAAGAGAACAGTCAGCAACTTTATTAAGTAGAATAGATCGTTGCCCTACTGTGAGGAATAATCATTTATTAAAGTAGAAGACAGATAACTATGCCTTCAGAATAATTGACTGTGAAGCTACATACTGGAGTTAAGTCTTGTCTACTTCAAAGAAAGAAAAAAATATTTAAGGTACCTGGGGGAAGAATGGCAGGTAGTACCCTAACTCACGGGTCTCCAACCTTAAGTATCTAATGCTTGCTTATCTGAGGTGGAGCTGATGTCATTACAGAAATAAAGTGCACAATAAATGTGCTTGGATCATCTCAAAAGCACCCCCTCACCCTGGTTTCTGGTGTCAAAAAGGTTGGGGACCACTGCCCTAGTGGCATTTAGCTCAAATAGATCATTAAAAGGTATAAAGAGGCATAAGAGAAATATGCTTAATTCTCACACTAGCTGGAGATACGCACAAAAAATGCCTCTTGTACTGGTCCTTCTTCTTCTGGGAGCCATACTAAGGCTCAGGGCTAGTAACCTGGGTTATGATGCGAAGGAAAACGAGCATGCAGCACACAAGGGGGTATATACAGAGACAGAGGGGAGCAGACCCCAGGATGCACTCTGCACTGAAACCAGTATTCTCAGCAAATTCCTTCCTTCCAACTCGTCAAAAGCTTGGACAGAAATAAACAATCAACGGGTCAGGAAATAGTATTTCCTAGTGGCTTAGATGCTCAGTCATGCCTAACTCTTTGTGACCTCATGGACAGTAGCCCGCCAGGCTCCTCTGTCCATGGAAGTCTCCAGGTAAGAACACTGGAGTGGGTTGCCCTGCCCTCCTCCAGGGGATCTTTCCAACCCAGTGATCAAACTTGCATCTCTTACGTCTCCTGCACCGTAGGTGGATTCTTTACTACCATGCCACCTGGGAAGCCCAGTATTTCCTAAACCTGCTACAAATGAACTACTGTGGTTAAACATGAAAGATGCTGAGCAACAGTTTCTAAATTCTGGACTAGACTTATGGATATATACAACAACATGGCTAAATCTGAAATCAGATTCGTGGTTATCCATAACAACTGGGAAAAAGGACAAGAATATTTTTGAGCAATAAAATTTTTTTAAGTTGTAGTCTGGTAATAATTGCATGCATATAAACACTTTTCCCATCTCAAAAAATGGTATATTCTAATATTAAACAAGTGGAATGCCAGGGTGGGATCTCAGGGGTGGTATCTTATCTTTCAGAAGTACAGGGGCAAGGGAGGGAAGCCATTTGCCTCTTATACTCCAAAAATGAATATAGGTAAGAAGCAGTGTGTTATGTGAGCTCACCCAGGCCACAGAGTGGGCGTGGTCAAGATCATGGAGGCAAATGCCCATCACACAGCAGATGATGGTCCATGTGTGGCTGTTGGTTGAAAGACCACAAAGGTTCTGACTGTATGAATGCTCAGTTTATGGGTCAACCACGGAGGTCAGTACACTCGTGGTAAGTGCACTTAATCTTTGTGTAGAGATAGTCAACAGCATCTTCCCCAAAGAAGATCTCAAACACCCAAGGGTAAAGCAGCAGGAAGCAGCAGCTTGCAGCCACAGCTCCTCACATCAGATAACACCAAGGAAAAGGAGGGCAACTGGAATCGGTCCAGACAGCTCATATGCTGCCGTGATTCACTTCTGAGTTCAGAAAGATTAATCCTTGTGGTCATCAGAGACTCTCAAGAAGGTATCATTTGGAATATAAAAAGCCTCTGCGGACCGCATCCAGGAATCAACTAATCAAACATACCCTAACCTTACCTACAGTACAACAGGATTTTTTTTGTTGTTTTTTTGTTTTTCCTGTAATGCTTGTGCTTTTCCTTTGAAAATGCTCTTATTTAATGTGCTCTCCATTTTCTGAAGCATACACTGTGCTTTGATCCATTACATCAACATATAAATCAATCTGGTTCTTAAATTTAACATGTTACAAATGGGATTTTGCTGCCAAGTCAGCACTTCTGACATCCTGTGAACCTGGAATCCTCCGCCAGAGAAAATGAATGCCCCATGCCAGGGCGCTGTGGCTGGCCCTTGATCTGTGCATGCTGCAGCACTTTCAAGGCTTTGAGTACAAATTGCATCAATTGCTTTCCTAGCCCAGCACTTCCACTTTACTTAATAATTCATTCTTAATAAGAAATCCCATTCTATTAATTTGGCTCAGGAAGAGTTTAGCTACCTGAGGATGGAAATTCAACTTGGTTAAAAGTGCTCTAGTCACTTGGTTGAAAACCTGAAATGGCTTAAAGCAACAAACAAATAGGAACAAACAGAAATCTCATCCTAATGCTGATCAAGGGTCTTTAGTCATCACCCCAGGAGAAGCATCTCCTGGGCCCACCTCAGCCCCATCTCCCTTCACAAAACTGCTCCCCCATCCAAAGCAAACAGGTAATCCATTACTTCCTCACTAAAGCTACTGCCCCAGGATCTGATTTGGCTCCAGGCTCTGTTGAGAGTGCCTGCCATGGAGGGAGCATCCTTCAGAGAGCAGGGCTTTATCCCGTTCCTGAGGGAGTCTGTTTCCTGGCACAGGAAGTGCTCCCGTGGTCTGGTCCAGGGCCACACAGCTTCAGCTCCCATCATAGCACTGAACAAGCAGCGCCTACTTACGACTGCACAGGCGTGACATAGACAGACTCTTACTCAAAGACACTTTTTAAAAAAAATGAAGTCAGTAAATGACAATCTACTCATGGATGTGAAGATCCTGTATTCATTTCTGTCTGCTCAAGTTCTGAATGGCACTTCACGATTCCTAAATTAAAATGACTTAAGTCTGTGTCCACATACCTGCGGCTAAGATTTACTTCATCGAGCAAAGTTTAACAAAATCCATAGTTTCAAGGTTATTGCCCCAATATATTAACTACAAAAGGGAAGACAAATGACTTCACAAGTGGTCTCCAGCAATAATTCACATTAAGAGGACAGATGAGCAAAGACGCACCGATGGCTGTCCTGAACTGGAGGCTACAGACAAAAAAAAAACAGATGCAGCGTGGGAGCCCAGACAGCATCCTACAACAGGAAAAGGACACTGGAGGAAACCTGGAGCCGAATGTGAACACAGCCTGAGTCAGTTAACAGCACTGTACCAGGGTCCACCTCCCAGCTTTGATAACTGCACAAGGGTTATGTCAGATGTTAATATGAAGAGAAAAACAGTGTTAACTTATGGGGGAACTCCCTCTAGTATTTCTGCAACTTTTAAAATACTCTAAAGTTATTTCAAAATAAAACAGCTTTGTTTTTTTTTTTTTAAATTCTGTTCCTCACTTGCCTGAATCTGACTGTGACTGCAAGGTTTCAATCTGTCAAAAGGAAATGAAACATTTTGGCAGGACAACTAGCAAGTAAATCAAGCAGGCCCAATAGCTGAAAAACTGTTTATTCTGAACACACCATAATGTAGTAAAACCCCATGTGTATATGATTATATCTGATTTCTCTCCAGTGGGGGGACTACTACAATCCTGCCCACAACCTAACGTGTACGAGACCCCACTTCTATTACTGTCCAAAGGGTGACTGTTGTCTGATGCCCCAATTACGTCTTCCCCAGCAAGAGTGAAGCTTTCAATTGAAAAAAGCTCCAGGGACTTCCCTGGGGGTCCAGTGGTTGAGAATCTGCCTTGCAATGCAGGGGACCCAGGTTCAGTCCCTGGTCTGGGAGCTGGGATCCTACATGAAATGGGACAACTGTGCCCATCGTGCTCCACAACTATCGAGCCTGCACTCTGGAGCCTGCATGCTGCAGCTGGAGAGTAACCTCTGCTCCCTGCAACTAGAGGAAGTCTGAGCGCAGCAACCCACAGCCTGTGTGCCGCGACAAAAAGCCAGTGGGGCCAAAAATAAATAAATAAAAATAAAAAAGCTCCAGGCTTCAAACATTTTAACCTACTATTTAATAAAATAGCAGAATTCTTGTTGAGCATTTTCCAGCTTTCGAAACAAACAGAGAAGCCTGCGCTTAAAAGGGAGTTTACATGACACCAGCTAAAAATCCTCGGTCTCCCTTTTCTTAACATTTGGACTTAATTCAAATTAGAAACTGGTGAATTAGGCTAGGCGGAAGAACTCTAAATGTAAAAGGCCATTTTTCTTCCACTGACATATGCCAGCTGTCAGGTATCATTTTCGTAGGCAGTAATTTATACAAATGATCCTGCTTTTATTAGAGCTCTAAATATTCAAGTATAGATGAGGTATCAATTCCAAGACTGAAAGCAGTTTAGAATGTCTCCAAGGCTTTTGATAGGAACGTGGTGGTCTGTCCATCTGGGCTACACTGGGAAGGATGCAAGCATTAAGGTTTAAGAGCGGTCTGTCTTTAAGTGTTTCAGAGATGAGAGCTAATAGTCTTTTATAAAGTTACTGAAATATAGAAAACACTTTCATATATTAAAAAAAAAAAAGCAGAACAGTGTTTATGGATTTAGAATTCTCAAATGAACAAATTATCTACAGGTTCCTGTGTTTCTTTCCAATTGCCCATAATAAAATAGGAACTCTACAAAACTGACGTCCTTGGGTACAGAGGTCCTAGAGACGATGGCTTTTCCAACCATCATCTCCTGACCCCAGAGCAAGTGCATGACATGATGGCTAAGAGCATTGCTGTACGGGGCGGACGAAGTGTGACTGAGTTCTGGCCCCACGACTGACGAGCTGTCCCACATTTGGGAGGTTACCTAAGTAACCTCCTGGACCCCAGTCTCCTGTCTATAAAATGAGGACAATAATAACTAGACACCATAGTGATGTTTTGAGGTTTAATGAGTTTCACACACATCAAGTGCTTGAAATAGTGCTTGTTACATAGGAGTTCTTCAAGTGTTGGCTAATATTATCAGGCTTTAAACTTTATCTGTAAAATAGGGCTACTGACACACTACTCCTCTCAGGCCTCTTGTGGGATTAAATTAAGAGAATGCAAAGAAGCACTAAGCAAAACTCCTGACTCAAACGTCAGCATTGTTATCATCGGCTGGCTCTTGAAGGCATCATTCTCTCAGGCTACAAGAACAGGGGCTTAAGTCACGGGTGTACCACATGACCAGTCACGTCCCCACAAATCCATGAAATGGGGTGAAGATGGCACCTTCCTTTTCTACCTTTGAAATCTGGACACACCAGAGTGGGCTGCATCCACGCTCCATGTTTTATTTTGAGGGAATTCAGTCATCACAGGTTCACATGATGATTTAGTACTAGGATACCATAGAAAAAGAGAAGCACCGGGGTTGTTGGCTTCCCGGTTCTGGTTTGGCTTCCTGCTCAAAGTGAGGTCAAGATGAATGTGTTTCCTATCAAAAGGACACTATGTTATTTCCCTAAATCTTGAGGGCTGTTCTCTTGAGTTAACTGGCTAAGTAGCCTTGTGGAGGTTATTCTCTTCCGACCCCAGTTATCCCTTTCGGGCGACGTAAATACAGCGTTACCCAAATGTTAGCTGTTTCAATAAATGACACCCGTGGTATCAGCTCTGGCTCCCATTACAGCAGACAAAAGTCCACGCTCCTGTAACTCTTGACACATGAGACACGCAGCTTGCAAAAGACAGCTTCCTCACTACATAAAAATCTGCCCGATTCCCAAGCAAAGCAGTGACCCGTCATGTTTTGAAGGCTGTGACCTGCAGAGCTCAGAAAGCTGGGATGGTGGAGTGTGAATAGTAACATCAGACGATCTCCATGGTGTGAACTTGGCCTTCCCCTTGGCAATCACTGGCCAGTATTACCCAGGCAGCAACCAAGGGCCTGGGAGACAAACAGCCCAGGCAGGCTTGGCAGGGGTGGGGGAATAGGCATGTTTCCTAAACCTTAAAAGACTGAAATGATTTCAAGTTACTAACACCAAGAAGTACAAAGATTAAATATTATTCATTAAATGTGTTCACTCCAAATCATTCTTATGGACTCACAGATGACAGAAACACTACAAACAATGGAGCACTTTCTGTGGCAT
>NW_011494777.1:5740767-5766244 GCF_000754665.1 Bison bison bison | reverse complement strand
TGTGGCATAGGCGAGCACAATCCTGGCAATATTCTCAGAAATTATAAGCATACTTCTAACTGATCTGATGCTTTCTAGTATTTTGTGTATTTTAAACGCATTAGGTCAGTCATTAAAAATTAGGTAATTTGGAGGCATATTTCGAGTATTTTATATACTTGAAACATAATAAATCATACTTCTTTTAATAAATTCTATTCTTCAGATAGATTTAATTCACTAAAATAAATACTTAGTGATTTTACCAAGCTTAAAATGGGTAACTATCCAACATGTCAGCTCTGGCTGCAATGCTCTGACTTTAAGATGTTCTAACCACAAACGTGATCGGTCAATGTCAGATACTGGAATTGATTTCACTGGATCTTTTTTCCTTTAAGTAACTGGGAAAAGATAACAAACAAATCCATACAGCAGCAAACATCCCCACATAAACACTCGGGACAGTTTTTCCTGGTGTTTGAAGGCAGGGGGTTCACAAACACTTGTCGGGGGCTGCTGCAGTCTGTAACACGGTCCTCGTGCAAGTAAGAGACACCTGGCGAGCAGGTGCACACATGACTGTGGATGGCGCTAGCTGCTCACTGCCCTACTTGAGAAGTGACTGTCCTGAGTTCTAAGGCACTCTTCTTTCTACCTTCTGTCTTAAATCATTTTTCATAGGATGACAGCAGTAGGAAATGGGTAGTCTATTTTAAAAAATATGTTCCTTCTTTAATATTAAGAACTGACAACCTTAACCAAAATTTTTTTCTTAGCTTTACTATCCCATGAAAAACAAAGCATTAGCTCTTTATTTCTAAGGTTCTGTGATGCTGAATGGAAAGGGCAGAAATTCTTTACAGATAGAAAATAAGACAATTTGCCAGGATGACTTGCACAAGGCAGGGAGAGGAAACGCACACTTGAAAATACAAAAAATGCCAATTTCCATGTGCGATTCTGTGAAACATGTCAGTGTTTACAGGTCAAGCAACAACCACACACTAATCTTCATATAACAAATCACTCTAACTTCTAAAGTCCATTAAAACAGCTGAGAAAATAACACAAATATGAGAGAGATCCATCCTCTCCAAGTTCAAAGCAAGTCAGAAAGCCATCTCCTCCATGATTTATGTAGCATTATCAGCTCACACCAGGTCTGCCTGCAGACAGTAATTCTTCCTGTCTGGGACCCATGCCCATGAGCACTACTGTAATTATCAGCAATTTAAAAAAATAAAGTAATAAAGCGAGTATGAGAGGCTAGTCAGTATGTTTACTGCTTGCTGTCTCTGCCATTAATTAGCCTTCCTGGGTGCCAGCCACCTAACCACTAAATAAATGCAGGAAGGAGGGCAGCAAAAGCCACACATGAGTAAAAAGAATAAATAAAAAGGGTATCAACATCTGTGTGAATGCTCCCCACCAGGAAAAGCACAAAAGCCCTCGTGTTCCAGTGGTCAGGTGGGCCCTGGGGCCAGTGTCCATGCCGCCCTCCGCAATCCACTCCAGCCACAGCATCTGAACCAGCTCCAGGCAGAACACAGCACACACTCTCACGTTCCCAGAGTCCATCTCTGGATGACCCCGGCTATCTGCCCCCTCCTCCCTCCATCACCCCACCAGGCACTGGGTATCATCCTTCTGGGCACAGGCCAGGGTCTCTCCTGCCTCAAGGCACCTAGAACTCGCAGCTCACCTCTCAGGATCCGGTTCAAATGTGCCTCCTTCTGGGGGCCCTTCCCAAGGACAGGCCCCAACCTGTTGGTTGTTTTATTTTCCCATCAAGCAATCCAAAACCACCCTCCAATAGGATGCAGGTTCCTGGGGGCAAGAAGGGGGGCTCTCCGGGTGCTCTAACTGCATCTGCAAACAGCACCTAGAACCTAGTAGGTAATCACTGACACCCAAGGAGGTGACGGTCTGATTCTAAAACCTGTGCTCTTGGTTTTTTTGTGAAGACATTTAGTTAAACTAATAAGAATTAGCAGATACCGCTCAGTGGCGATTTCTATGATGAACACTGTGCTGGTCTTCACATCAGTACATATATAGTGAATGAACAAGTTAAATGAAAAACAGAAACCCAGGCAGTGTAACAAGGCTTCATTTTTAAAATGTTATTGTCACGTGAGTCCAGCTGCCTAGCCCAAAAAGCCACCACCAGCCGGCTCCTAGTGGAGTCCTCCACCCCAAGGCGGGTCCTCCAGGGGGGCACCCTTCGCAGCCCTTTCTCCCACTATTTGCCGCCTTGATTCTAAATGACAAGTGTCCCTCTGCACCTTTTCAGTCCAGACATTCTCCATCAACTTTCTATTAAAAAGGACTGAATTCAAACGACCAGACTCTCTGCTCACCAACCCCGCCCCCCCCCCCACCCGGCTTCCTGTGCCCTGTTGGTTAAATCAATCCCCTGTTTACATGATTATAACATAAGAAGGTACTATGGTTACAGCTCCCTTAGGCATCTACCCTCCTCAGGCTCAGCAAGACCATCTCTTCTTTACTTCCCTGTACCAATGGCTGGCGGGCTTCCCCGGTGACTCAGCAATAAAGAACCCGCCTGCCAATACAGGAGGCACGGGTTCAATGCCTGGGTCAGGAAGATCCCCTGGAGGAGTGCATGGCTACCCACTCCAGTCTTCTTGCCTGGAGAACCCCATGGAGAGAGAAGCCTGACGGGCCACAGGCCACAGGGTCGCAAAGAGTCAGACACGACAGTGTGTACACAGTGATGGCTGGCACGCCGTCTGTCAGGAAGATATGCAGAGAAGATCGGAGAAGACCGCACAGCGTCCTGCCGCTTCTCCCGTGCGGATGCCTCTCCAGGAGAGACCCAGCACAGCCACCACTCCTGGGGCTCCGACCACAACCGTCCTGAAGACTCCTCCCTTCTCTCCTGTTCCCCACTCAGGCCTCTCTCCTTCCTGACTGACCCCGTGTCAGTGGCTCACAGCTTCCCACGGGCTCCTGGGAAAAGGTGTGAGTTTGCTGAGTTTCAAACGTGATGGGTCTCAAAATAAGCTTTTATTTTACGCACATTGTTGGCCATTTGGACAAGCTCTAAATTGTAACGACACAACTTCCCTCAGAATTTAATGAGTGGAACTACTGTCCTCTGGCTCCCAGCACTGCTGCTCGTACATCTAGCCAGTTTGATCCCTAGTTTGCTGTGCAGGTTTGGTTTTTCCTACATGGAAGTAAAATTTTACCAATCTCTGGTATCCTGAAATTTGACTATAAGGAGCCTTGGTCTGGTTTTTGTCAACTCACTTGCCTGACCTTCATTGGGGTCACATCAGTGTGAATGAAACACTCAATCCTGGGTTTCTTCTCTCTTTCTGAAGTTTTTATCAGGTACATCTTACCTTTATCTTTTCTAGCTTTTGTTCCTTCTTTCATAAAGATTTCTAACCAGATTTTTAAATGTCTAATATCACATTTCTGGAGAAGGCAATGGCAACCCACCCCGGTGTTCTTGCCTGGAGAATCCCAGGGACGGGGGAGCCTGGTGGGCTGCCGTCTATGGGGTCGCACAGAGTCGGACACGACTGAAGCGACTCAGCAGCAGCAGCAGCAGCAATATCACATTTCTAATAACCAACAACTCTTCCTTTTTCTCTGGAAGTCTTTTTTTGTTGCAAAACTATTTCACAGAGCCAATACCCTCTCCTTTCTGAGATAAGCAGAAAGAGTCTACTAAAGTTATCTGTCCACTCCCTGCATGGTCTTCAAGTTGCTTTCTCCCCATCATTTTGGCTCTGGTTCATGGTGTCCCTGAAGTAGCTGTGACCCTAAGTCATCTAACTCAGTATTAAAGAAGGGGACACTGCAAAGCTGGCTGGATGTCTTCAGCCCATGGAAAGAACTCATCCAGAGAGGAGTTCTACAGCTCCCCAACTTGGGCCCCGAGCCTGGCTGTCGTGGGTCTGGGGGGCCTGACTTTCCCCTCTCAGTGCCTTGTGCTCTGCTGGGCCTGAGGTCCCAGAGTAACCTGTGGTCTTCTCCTGGGGTGCAGAGTAGGGGTGGTGTTCAGGGACTAATTACTCATAATGGCAACCCACTCCAGTATTCTTGCCTGGAGAATCCCATGGACAGAGGAGCCTACTGGGCTACAGTCCATGGGGTTGCAAAGAGTCGGACACAACTGAGTAAGTGAGCGCACACACACACACACACACACACACACAGATATACTGAATTAAACAAAATGTATTGTCAAAGCTCATTTCACCTATTTTTGCTTTTAAAAAAATGTCAACTGGAGAAAGTTACATTTCATACGAGCCTCGCCTTTCCTTCTAGTGACAGGGCTGTGCTAAGTGCACGGCTAACACTGCTAGGAACGACTGCTTTTCATTCACCTATAGACTCTGTTTTACTGCATTTTCCTTTCTTTCATTATGAAGGAAGTTTCTGGCCATTACAAGACTGAGGTGCTTGGACAGCTAAGTAGGTGAAAGCCACAAAGCTTCTCTGAAGAGGCCAGGCTAGACAAGTGGTTACAAGTAAAATAACGAACAGGAATTAAGACAGGAAAAAGGACCTTGAGACATTTCTTCCTAAAAGGGGGATTTGGTGTAAGTTATGTAAGTGGGTGAAGCAGGGCCAGGAGCCAATGCTCTTAATTTATCCAACTGCTGGAGGGTGGGGGAAGGGAGGATGATTCGCCTCCATCTCCCAGCTCTTTAGATCTACAAATAGGAAAAGAAGCCTGATTGAGACATTAACAAAACTAGACTAGACAAAACAGAAACAAACAAAAATCCCACTCTCCTAGGCTTCTGACAACCACAGAATCAAATGCACGGTGCTGACATCACTCAGGAGTTGATTCAATTATTTCTGTTTTGAGTCAACACACATTTCCAACAACCTTAGAAGAGCAGACTCCAGAGGAAACAAAATGAAAGAATCACAAGTTCTCACCCACAAGGAGGCTTGGGTGGTAAGGAAGACGTCATGTAAATAGAATAATCCCAATAGAAAAGAGTTGCAAACTCCGTCACATAGGAGATCCCCAGCTTACTGTCCAACTGGTTCCTGCTGCTGCTGCTGCTAAGTCACTTCAGTCGTGTCCGACTCTGTGCGACCCCATAGATGGCAGCCCACCAGGCTTCCCCGTCCCTGGGATTCTCCAGGCAAGAACACCGGGGTGGGTTGCCGTTTCCTTCTCCAATGCGTGAAAGTGAAAAGTGAAAGTGAAGTCACTCAGTCATGTTCGACTCGTAGCAACCCTATGGACTGCAGCCTACCAGGCTCCTCTGTCCATGGGATTTTCCAGGCAAGAGTACTGGAGTGGGGTGCCATGGCCTTCTCCGAAAGGTACATGACAGGACCCCTATTTAATGTAGGTATAATATTATAAACTGGGAGTCTATTCCTGACCAAATATGAAAATAAAGAGAAACAAGGACAGACACGAGTGTTGTTATAAACCTAAGTATTTTGATCGTAAAAGTTCTTTTGGAGTTCTTTATCTTTTATGGGATGGTGTGGCTGAGGCTCCTTAAAATATTTAAACCTAGTGAAGAACAGAGAAGATGGCATCTCTTTCCCTTGAAAACGTCCCTGGGGCAGGGATGAGCATCCTCTGTTGCTCTGACAACCGTACTACCTCCTTCCAGTGTACATGCCTGGATGGTGCTCACTGCTGGTTCACTGCACATGAATGCCTCAATCACGTCCAGCAGGGATGCGGGCATCTTCCCCAAGATGCGTTCAGTGATCTTTTACTCCCAATCTCAACTAACTTTTCTAGAAACCTCCGTGATGTCTCCATGCCAGTGTTTATAACCTTCCCCTGAGCATTAACTTTCTTAAAAATTCATCCAATCTTTTTTTTTTTTCCTGGAGCAATTAAACCATCCTTTCCTTGTGCTAAAAGCTCCATCCGCTGACGATTTACAGACACTGCCCAATCAAGCTTAATCAATTACTCTGAACAATAACACGCCTTTTTAATTTAAATTCAGACACTCCACAAAAGTAATACAATAAAAGACAGATGAGAGCATGGCAACTATCAGCAAACTCCAACTACATTTTGAATGAAAAAACCACCACCACCTTGCTAAATCATCTTATGCATTCCCAAACAATTAAAAAGTACCAAATAGTCAGGAAGCAACAGTTAGAACTAGACATGGAACAACAGACTGATTCCAAATAGGAAAAGGAGTACGTCAAGGCTGTATATTGTCACCCTGCTTATTTAACTTATATGCAGAGTACATCATGAGAAACGCTTGGCTGGAGGAAGCACAAGCTGGAATCAACACTGCCGGGGAGAAATATCAATAACCTCAGATATGCAGATGACACCACCCTTATGGCAGAAAGTGAAGAAGAACTAAAAAGCCTCTTGATGAAAGTGAAAGAGGAGAGTGAAAAAGTTGGCTTAAAGCTCAACATTCAGAAAATGAAGATCATGGCATCCGGTCCCATCACTTCATGGCAAATAGATGGGGAAACAGTGGAAACAGTGGCTGACTTTATTTTTGGGGGCCCCAAAATCACTGCAGATGGTGACCACAGCCATGAAATTAAAAGACACTTGGTCCTTGGAAGGAAAGTTATGACCAACCTAGACAGCATATTAAAAAGCAGAGACGTTACTTTGTCAACAAACGTCTGTCTAGTCAAGGCTATGGTTTTTCCAGTAGTCACGTATGGATGTGAGAGTTGGACTATAAAGAAAGCTGAGTGCCGAAGAATTGATGTTTTTGAATTTTGGTGTTCGAGAATACTCTTGAGAGTCCCTTGGACTGCAAGGAGATCCAACCAGTCCATCCTAAAGGAGATCAGTTCTGGTGTTCATTGGAAGGATTGATGTTGAAGCTGAAGCTCCAATACTTTGGCCACCTGATGCGAAGGGCTGACTCATTTGAAAAGACCCTGATGCTGGGAAAGATTGAGGGCAGGAAGAGAAGGGGATGACAGAGGATGAGATGGTTGGATGGTATCACCAACTCAATGCACATGGGTTTGGGTAGACTCTGGGATTTGGTGATGGACAGGTAGGCCTGGCGTGCTGTGGTTCATGGGGTCACAAAGTGTCGGACACGAACAACTGAGTGACTGAACTGAACTGAAATAATCTTTATTTTTTTATTTTAGTATATCTTTAAAAGCCACAACCATATCTGTATGTATCTATATGCCTATATACACATATGTGTATTTACACACATACAAGTTCAATAATTCTTAAAAATTCACCCAGTGAGAATTGATATAGCTTCGGTGCATCAACAACCAAACCACTTTATAAAAAACTAACTCTACTAAAAGTAAAGAGTTTACATGTCCTTAGTTAGACCAGCCTCCAAATGACAGCAACTCAAGCAATGAAGGAAGAAAATTATTTCTTCCAACAAACATACTGTCCTTAACACAAGGTCTCTGAAGTATTCAAGTACTGGGCGGGGGGGGGAGTATTTAAGAACAGAAGTAATTGTCAACAGATATGAAAATATGTACAGAACACACACTGTCTAAAAAAGTCCCTTATTTTTTTCTTCTAAATAGTCTTACAGTCATCAGAACTAGTTCACCTTGAAACCTTCAAAAACTGGCAGGCCAGCAGCTATTTGGTAACTTAGTGCGTGAGTGACCCAACAAGTGCCCAACTCTTTGCAACCCCAAGAACCGTAGCCTGAGAACCGTAGCCTGCCACGCTCCTCTGTCCATGGGATGCTCTAGGCAAGAATACTGGAGTAGGTTGCCATGCCCTCCTCCAGGGGATCTTCCTGAGCCAGGGATTGAACCAGTGTCTTTTATGTTTCCTGCATTGGCTGGTGGTTCTTTACTAGTACCATCTGGGAAGCCTCTTGGCAACTTAGTACCCAGGTCCAATTTGGGCGATCCATGCTGGCTACTAGAGCAGTAGCCTTTCTCGGAAACAGCTACTAAGTAGTTCAGTGGAAGAACTTTCACAATGCATTTCTAACGCCTTATGCTAGGATGAGAACAAGTGTTCCTGTCAGGTTAAAGTGAATTCTTTGGCCTTAGGAAAAAAAAAACTGGTTTCAAATATTTCCAAACATACGTAAAACTAATAGTAACCCACATAACATCACAAAGCCACACCTTAGTCTCAGTAATATTTAACATGATAATATTTTACTTGGCCAACAACGAACTTTACCTACGCTGCTACAAAATGATGTAATCGAAGTCCTGTATTTCTTCCAAACATTTTGTCCCATAAAACTCTAAAATGTTCCAAACAGTGATGTGATATCCAAAAGAAATTTATCTTCACAAATTACCAAGGAAAAAGGACGCTAGAAGTGGTATAGCTATAACATTATCTTAATATTTACTGCAACAAACATTGCTACCACGAATCAACTTAAGAGTCTCAGAGTCTAGAGCTTTTCAGAGACAAACACAGAAGCTGCTCGCCTGATATCAGATCTCTGTGGGGATGTTTCAGTGAGGATCCATTTGTCCAGCAGGAACTGGCACTGGGCTTACAATATGCCTGAACCCCCACCAGCCAGTGACAAGTTTGCTTCTTCACCAACACACACACACACACACACACACACACACAACCACATGTAATGGCTCAGCCTGGTTGGGAGTTTATCAGTTTTGAGTCCGTGCTTTGCATTTAATCCTTTAAAATCAATATGTTAAATGTTTCAATCCAATTTTAATCTGTCCTGACTACTATTTCCACTGTTTAAAAACAACACTAACAGCACTCAGTCTCAACGACTTGCATCAATTCACAAGATTAATCTTTCAAAATACTAGCCCAGTAGGATATTTTATTAATGTAGTCCCAAGAATCTAATCAAGCCTCAAATAATCATTTTTCTTAAAGAGCTGCTATGAGAGAGAGAGAGAAAAAAAAGAATTGCTGAAAAGAAAAACATTCATAGAGCATTAAGCAGAAGCCCTCTTCAAAGGGGCATGGGGCAGGGCACTGGCGAATTGGCTGGTTTGACAGCCAATCAGGGAAGATTCTGCTATGAAATGTGGTTTGCAATTCACTTGAAAATGAGTAATACATAGTTATTGCAAGAGGCAGTTTCAAGCCAACTTTCTCCACTTTTTAACAAGGGTTGAAAACTCTGTGCCTCTGAATGACAGAGAGCAGAGGGGGGTGTAGACAAAATGATAACCCACACCCAGCCTCTGGTCGGGAGACCAGAGGCTCTTACAAATAAAGGGGGCCTGCTGCTGCCAGATTTCCAATTTCTTCAAACACCGGAAAGGAATGTTTAAGACAAAAGTCCACAGTATTTGGAAATGGTGATGTTTAATTTGAACGTAAAATACAATGATGCCCATGACAGTGAGAGCCAAATAAAACTTGGAGTTTGAGTAGGTTCTATTTTGTCTTCAAGCGCCAAGTGTTCAGTCTCTATGGGAAGGAATGTACTGGGAGGCTTCGTAAGAGGGGCCGCAGTTAATCTGTAAAGTGTACAATTCATCAAACAGCTAACACCCAGAAGTCATAGTATAAACAAAAATTAATTATATTCTGTCGATTATAATAAATTTGAGGGTAATCATCTATCTTAAAGACCCTTGGCACCTAAGGATTGGAAGACTTAATATTATTAAGATGACAATACTACTCAAAGCAATCTATTAATTCAATGGAATCCCCATAAACGTCTCAACAGCATATTTTGATTCATATGGAACCAAATTCATATGGAACCGCACAATCTTAAAAAAGACTCTCACGTCCTGACTTCACAACAAAGCAACAGTAAACAAAACTATGTGGTCCCGGCATAAAACAACAGATGTACAGAATGGAGAGCTCAGAAATGAACCCTTGAATATATACTCAAATGACTTTTTACAAGGGTGTCAAGACCATTCAACAGAGAGTCTTTTCAACAAAGACTGCTGGGAAAACTGGATAGTCACCTGCAAAAGAATGAAGGTGGACTCTTATCTTAAGTCATAAATAAAAATTAACTCAAAATGGATAAACGATCTAAACATAAGGGCGAAAAAGATAAAACTCTCAGAAGAAAATATAAGGAAAAACTTTCACAACATTGATTTGGCAATGATTTCAATTACATATGATAACAAAAGTACAGTCAATACAAGAAAAAATAGCTAAACCACACTTCAAAAAAAAACACCAAAAACCTTTAGTTTTAAAATCACAGATCTGGTAAGGGATTGATAGCCAGAAAATATTGCGAGCTCCTACAACTCAACAACCACCATCACAAAAACCCAATTCAAAAGTGAGTAAAAGAGTTGAATAGAAATTTTTCCAAAGAAAATGCAAACGGCCAACAAGAAAAGGCTTTCAACATCACTAATCATTAGGGAAATACAAATTAAAACCACAGTAAGATACCACTTCACACCCATATTAAGATGGCTTAATATTAAAAAAAAAAAAAAAAAAAAAGGCATCAAGTGTTGGCCAAGATGTAGAGAAATTGGAAACCTTGTCACTGATGGTGGGAATGTAAAATGGAGCAGCGTTTCTCAAGAAGTTAAAAAACATAGAAATTACTGTATGATCTAGCCAGGCTACTTTCCAGTACATACCCAAAAGAATTGAAAGCAGGAACTCACTGGAGGACAATGTAAAAATACCTGGAAGTAAACCCTATAAATAGTTTCTTTTTAAAAAAGATAAGCTAGATTAAAATAATCTATTTTTAAAAGACTGGAGAAGTGCTATCATTTTTTTAACCACCTAAAAGGTTTCTTTCACTTATCATCACAGGAACTGTATGTTGCCCTCAGCTGTGTTATATGCTCTGCACAGTGCTCTGCATACAGCATTTTAATAAACGTCTGCCAACAACAAGGACCATGAGGAACTTCAAATGAACCAGTTACCAGGGAAAGTCTTCAATTTTTGAACAAGTTCATACAATAGTTCTTTTGTCAATTTGAGATACAGCTAAAAGGATTTAAAAAAAAAAAGTTACTTATTGCATACTGTTTACATTAGTGAAAAATTAGAAATGTAAATTATAAAAATATTATAGAGAAGACTCTTGTTTTTACATATAATCCTGAAAAGACAGGCAAAGTTCAAAGACATACATGTGATTTGGGGGAATTCTGCCACTAGAAAGCTAATGATTTATACAAATCTCAATTACTTCCATTGTTTTAGGGACAAAAAATTATTCTTGAAAACTTAATTCTAGCATTTTATAAACATTCCTTAGCTCTTTCTACATAATTGAGCCCACTGTTCGTTCACCTCAATTCAAAGACTCTCAGCCTAGAAAGCACCAAATAAGCACCAACTGCATCAAACCGTATGCTGTGCATCAAAAAAATAAGGGCAAAAATGCAGGAAAATACTCAAATGATAGTTCCAATAGTGCTGCGAATATCCAACCACTGGCTGGTAGGCAGTATTCTCACGTAGTAACTCAGAATATCTGTGCGTCAACTTAAACAGCCCAAATTCAGAGTATGGGAGGCAACTCAAAGTAGTGGATAGTGCACATCTTCTTTTTTGGAGGGAGTTCAAATGTCCCAAACCATGAAAGGTGATTCAATTTAAAGCAATGCTGTAAAATGTTTAATGGGTTGGAAGTTATTCAATATGTCAAAAGGAAGGAAAACAGACTATACACATATTAAGAGGGAATCCATTCTTTCAAAAAAACACAGACTGGGAAAATTTTAAGGTTTTTTATCTGGCAAATTGCTGTTAATTTATTTGTTTTTGTTTTAGCTTTACCTGTATTTTCTAGATTTTTCACAATGACCATATATTTTTTCTTTAACACAGGATACACAGAGTCACTATTACAAAAAATCATTTGTAAAGCATCAATTTATAATCTCAGTCATTTTTAATGAAAGATATTAAGACATAGCAAATAGGTTCCTGAGATGATACATACTCAAGTCATAATGCACAGTGACTGTAAGCCTAAATTCTATGATCTGATAGTGATTCTGTGGTACAGAAAGATAAATAACCTTGAAACGGCTTTCTTTACTTTCTGATTACTAAGAATCACCTACTGCAAATTTCTGCCTGAAAGGGACTGTTGTTAGGTAACCTCCACAAATCCGTGGTGGTCCCATGCTGACCTGAGATATCCCTTTCCCGGGCCTCTCCCCAGGCTACCTTTCTACCACTAAGCACAAACTTGAGAGCCAGTTCATCACTTACAGATTATAACCAAGATCAAGTCACTTTATCTGTGTATGCTTTAGTTCCTGTATCTGTAAAACAGGAATAACCATATTACCTGTCTCAGAAGGTAGTTCAAAGGTTTCAATGAGTATGTGTAAAACACTATACATGGTAATTGCACCATAAATACAGCTATCACTATTCTGACTACTTCAACCACCACCAGAAGCTGCCACTCCACTCTTGCTTGTCTACTCTTTTCCCCTAACTAGTTAAAATAACATAGGTTCTCTCTATAAACTCCCAGCAGATATCTAATTTCAAGGGAATTAATTTTCAGTTATGGTCAACTACGTAATTCAGACCAATCCTCCTGATAAGGACAGCTAGAAAAGCAACATATTTTTAAAAAAGCATTTAGTTAAAGGCAGTAGGAACCTAAAAAGACAGTGAAGATTTCCCAAGTCAGTAACCAGGGGAGGATGAAAGCCCAAGGAGATGAATAAAGCACAGAGGGCTTTGTTCCTCTGGGGATGCTGAAAAATCCTGAAAGATGCAGCTAAGCAGTACTTTTAACAGCCTGAAAGATCAAATAGAGAGGGCTGGAGTCCAGGGCAGGAGGCAGAGGGGAAACAACACTAGTGGTTTGGACTGAGACCCCAACACACGCTGATTCTAGAAGGGTAATCCAGAAATTGACAGGACTTCACAGAGACTGCAGCTCAGCTTCTATTTCTCTCAATTTGTGAAACAAAAGTGAGATCCTAGATTGCCAGTTCATCACACCCCAGGTAGAAACAAATCACTCACTGGAGTGTAACAGCCCCAGCCTCAAACTCATCTATAAGCATTTGTATCAATAAAATATATGGCACATTATCAAAAATAATCTGACAAACGAGGTAAAGGAACATGAATAAGTAACCAGCAGAAACAAATAGAAAAGACACACAGGGACCTCAGACACAGACTTTAAGTATACTTCTCATTTTCAAAGACACAAATTAAGAATTTCAGCTGTAATTAGGAAACAATTGAAAAAAAAAAAAACCCAACCAATTCTGAATTATAAAACTGAAAACTACAACAATTAAATTTAATTCAATGGATGAGACTTCATGGTAGATTAGCTACAGCTGAAGAAATCCTTAGTAAACAGAAAGATGGGTCAAAAGAAAAGCTATCAGATGAGGCATGAAAAGACACACAGGCTAGGGCAATAGTGTCTATGACGTCTGTTTCTGGAGTCCCGAGGAAAAGGAGAGAATTTAGACTTAAATACTTAGATGGTGGTTGAGAATTTTCTAAAACTGATAAAAGACGTCAAACCACAGATTCGAAGAGCTCTACAAGCAAAAGATAGTTAGCCTCTCATAACTTCAGATTCTGTATCCATGGATTGAAGATACTCAGGGAAAAAAAAATTCGGTAGGCCAATAACTATCTACATAGCATTTACACTATCTACATGTATTTACAACTATCTACATGGTATTTATACTGTATTCACAACTATCTACATAGCATTTACATTGTATTTACAACTATCTACACAGCATTCAAAAAACAAGATCATGAGATTCGGTCCCATCACTTCATGGCAGACAGATAGGGAAACAATGATAGGTTTTATTTTCCTGAACTCCAAAATCACTGCAGACGGTGACTGCAGTCATGAAATTAAAAGACCCTTGCTCCTTGAAAGAAAAGCTGTGACAAACCAAAAGAGCATATTAAAACACTCAGTCATGTTAGACTCTCTGCAACCCCACCATGGACTATATAGTCCATGGAATTCTCCAGGCCAGAAGATAGGAGTGGGTAGCCTATCCTTTCTCCAGTGGATGTTCCCCATCCCAGGAATTGAAACAGGGTCTCCTGCATTGCAGGCACATTCTTTACCAACCGAGTTATCAGGGAAGCATATCAAAAAGCAGAGACATTACTTTGCCAACAAAGTCCATAAAGTCAAAGCTAGTCATGTATGGATGTGAGAGTTGGGCCATAAAGAAGGCTGAGCACCAAAGAATTGATGCTTTTGAACTGTGGTGTTGGAGAAGACTCTTGAGAGTCCCTTGGACAACAAGCAGATCAAACCAGTCAATTCTAAAGAAAATCAGTTCTGAATATTCACTGGAAGGACGGATGCTGAAGCTGAAGCTCCAATACTCTGGCCACCTCTTGCGAAGAGCCAACTCATTGGAAAAGACCCTGATGCGGGGAAAGATTGAAGGCAGGAGGAGAAGGGGACGACAGAGGATGAGATGGTTGGATGGCATCACCGACTCGATGGACATGAGTTTAAGCAAGCTCCAGGAGATAGTGAAGGACAGGGAAGCCTGACATGCTGCAGTCCATGGGGTCACAAAAAGTAGGACGTGGGTGAGTGACTGAACAACATTAACAACTATCTACATAGCATGTACACTGCATTAGGTATTATAAGTAATCTAGTGGTTACTGCAGCTATACAGGAGAATATTCGCAGGTTGTATGGAAGTACTACACCATTTTCAGAGAAGGCAATGGCACCCCACTCTGGTACTCTTGCCTGGAAAATCCCGTGGACAGAGGAGCCTGGTGGGCTGCAGTCCATGGGGTCACTAAGAGTCGGACACGACTGAGCGACTTCCCTTTCACTTTTCACTTTCATGCATTGGAAAAGGAAATGGCAACCCACTCCAGTGTTCTTGCCTGGAGAATCCCAGGGACGGGGGAGCCTGGTGGGCTGCTGTCTATGGGGTCGCACAGAGTCGGGCACAACTGAGGCGACTTAGCAGCACACCGTTTTATATAACAGTCGTAAGCATCACAGATTTTGGTACCGGGGGAAGGGGAATCCTGGAACCAATTCTCCAAAGATAGCAAGGGGCTATACATTTTTAAAAAATCCACACCTAGGTACATAGTAAAATTGCTGAAAATCAGATTCAAAGAGAACGTCTAGTAAGTAGTCAGAGACAAGGGACACATTACCTTCAAAGGAACACCAATCTGACAGTTAATTCCAATAAGCTATTGATAATATTCAACATCAGAACAGACGTTAAATATCAAGGAACAGAATAAAGAATAAGATCTTCAAAATGATGAAAGAAATTCTATCTCCAATGAACCTGTCTTGCAAGGAAGACACTAAAACAGATATCTGGTGAAAGAATATATGTCACTAGCCAACCTTAAGAAAATTCTAAAGTGTGTCTTGGAAGATACAAAATTACCCGAAAAAGCAGCTTAGAGATACAAAATGCATGAAGAATAACAAAGGGAATATGTAAATCTAAATCAGGGGCTCTCAATCTCACTGTAAATTTGCATCACTGGGAAGAGTTTTTAAGAAATACTAATGGCTCACACCTTCTCTCAAGAGACCTTGATGTAATTTGTCTGAATTGGAGTGTAGGCAATCTGTGCTTTGTAAACATTTCCCCAGATGATACCAGTGTGCCCCCAGAGTTGATAACCACTGATGCCAAGTTCACTTGACTGTGTAAAACATGGCTTGTATGAGGTCTTCCAGGGTTTACATGAAATTAACAACAATGGCAAAAATGTTGAGGGGAGGTTAAAGTGTTCTGATCTTCTATTCTTGGAAGAGGGTAAAAGTACCAATTAATATAAAACGTTGATAAGTGAAAGATATTTACATGTCTAAAGCAACCACTAAAGGGAGAACAAAAGATTATGAAAGTATGTTCCGAAGTAATACGAGAAAGAAGTAAAATAAGAACCACTTTCAAAGGAGTTGAGTAAGGGGATAAACATAGCAACCTGAATGTCCACTGAGAGGTGAAAGGATAAAGGAAATACGGTGAACACACACACACAGTGGGAAGCTATTCAGCCATAAAAAGGATATCCTACCATTTGCAACATGATGGTCCTTGAGAGCATCATATAAAGTGAAGTAAGTCAGACAGAGAGAGAGAAACACTGCATAGTCTCACATGTGGACTCTAAAAACACTGACTTCATAAATATAGAGAAAAGATCACTTGTCAGACATGTGCAGTGAAGGCTGAGGGGTGGAAGGTGAGCAAAATGTGTGAAAGCAGTCAAAAGACAAGTTTCTCTAAGGTATAAGGTACTAGTTATAATAGAAGTAAGTCTGGGGAAGCAACATACAGCAGTGACTGTAACGACCCACATTGTACTGTATATTTGAGAGTTGCTATAAGAGTAAATCTTAAACATTCTTGTCTCTCACACACACACACACACACACACACACACACACACACAAGACAAGTCACCATGAGGTGGTGGGTGTTAACTAGACTTAAGTGTGGTGATCATCTCACAAAATGTGAGCGTGCGTGTTCACTTGCTCAGTCGTGTCCAACTCTGTGCGACCCCATGGACCAGAGGCTCCTGTTTACACACAAATATTAAATCGTTATGTTGTGCACCTGAAACTAATATAAAGTTGTATACCACTTATACTTCAGTTAAAAAAAAACATAGAATTAGCAGAACAAAACAAAAAGCACTAAATAAGACAGTAGATGAAAACCCAAATACCTCAGCAATCATGTTAAATGTAAAAGACAAACGCTGTTTCCTAAGTCTGCAAAAGAACAAACAACCATAAACACGTTTAAAACATAAAGATGGAAATATTAGACAAAGTACTGATAAAGGCAAAAACTTTACTGGAAATAACACAGGAGAATACCGCTATGAGAGGTTCAATTCCTTAGGAAGAGATAGCAATTTTAAAGCTGTATATGCTTAATGACAGCCTCAAACTAATCAAAGCAAACAGAATGACAAGGAGAAACATTTTTCCAAAATCACTGTGGCAGATATATTTTTTTGGCCAATCCACACAGCACGTGGGATTTTTGACCAGAGATCATGTCCAGGCCCCCTGCATTGGAAGCAGTCTTAACCCCTGGACTGCCACAGAAGTCCACAGTGGGAGATTTCTAACATACCTTTCTCAGTAAAAGAAAAAAGATTTAAAAAATAATTAGGGATATAGATCTGAACAACAATGAAAACAGTATGATCAGAAGACATATAAAACACCATCAGTAACAACTACAGAATAAAAATTTTCTTTATGCACACAACAAAAATTTTATCATAAACTGGGCCATGAAGCAAGTCTCAACAAGTTTCAAAAAACTGAAATCATACAGACTTATTCTCTGACAACAAAGCAGTTAACTTAGAAATGAACAGCCTAAAACACAGCCAGATACCCTCCTCCACATCTTTGGAAATTAAGAAACATACTTCTAAATTACCTTTAAAAAAATTAAGTCACAATGGAAAAATCTATTGTTTTACTTGAATGATAATGAAATTATTATATATCCAAACTTGTATCTTGTTTAAGGGTACAAATTTGTAAACGATGGTTAAAGACTAGAGGCCTAACTCTCAGCACAGTGATTATAGTCCATAATACTGTTTTGTAAACAGCAAAGTTGCTAAAAGACTAGATCATAATTGCTCTCACTACCAAGAAGAAATTTTAATTATGGATGAGAGGTGGTAGCAGCAGCAGTGATACAGTGGTAAACATGTTGCAATATATAAATGTATCAAATCAGAATACTGCACAGCTTAAACTTACACAGTGTTGTACACAATGGGCTTCCTTGGTGGCTCTGATGGTCAAGTGTCCGCCTGCAATGTAGGAGAGAGTCTGCCTGCAATGCAGGAGACCAGGGTTCAATCCCTGGGTCGGGAAGATTCCCTGGAGAAGGGAATGGCAACCCACTCCAGTACTCCTGCCTGGAGAGTTCCATGAAAAGAAGAACCTGCCGGGCTACAGTACACGGGGTTGCAAAGAGTCAGACATGACTGAGCAACACACACACATCTCCTTTGTTAAAAATATTAAATAGAAAGCTACAAAAAGTTATGAATTGCAGCTAAAGCCCTGTTCAGAGGAAAATATATAGCTTTAAACAAATTAGAAGAGAAAAAAAAGCTGAAAAAAATAAAGCAGTCATCTCAAAGTGCTAGGGGGAAGAAATTAAACCTGTGAAAAGTAGGAAAAGAATAATAATGGACAGAAAGTAATAAAATAGAAAATAAACCTACAGAAAATAGGAAAGAGGCAATGAAAATATCAACTTTACTTCTACAACCACAACAAAATGACAACCAAAACTTCAGGATGCCATTTATAATAGCACTCAAAAAAAGAAGATATCTATAAATAAATCTAACATACTATATATAAGATTTCTATGCAAAAAGCTTAAAACACTGAGGTTGATTAGTGAGGACCTAAACAAAGGCATATATCATGTTTCTGGGTTGGAAGACTCAATATTAGAAAAATATCTCTTTTTCCTAATTGAATTATAGACTCCATGCAACCTGAATCTAAATTCCAACAAATGCTGTTTTTGGTTAAATGTAGCCAATGTATATGTAAAGAAAAGGGTCAAAGAGCAGTCAAGACACTAATGAAGACAATCCAAGTAGAAGGGCTTGCTCCAGTAGGTATAAATCCTCATTACTAAGCACAGTCATTAAGACAGCATGGACTTGGTACACGGATACAGTGGATTAGGACAGCCCAGAAAGAGTCTCACACATACAGAGAGATAAATATTAACAGAGGTGGCAGGGGAGAACAGGAGGGAAAGGAGACCTTGACATTAAATGGTGCAAGCTGGGTAACTACGTGAAAAACAATAAAGAAGTAAAAAGACCAATACTTTGTATCTACACAACAATGAGTTTCAGGGAAACTGTGGCTCCAAATGTGACAGGCAAACAGAAGGCCCGTGGCAGGCAGCAACACAGGAGAATAACTATGTCCTCTGGGGGCAAATTTCTCACACGTGACACAAAAAGTACCTACCATAATTTTAAAAAAAGTAAAACTGATAAATTAGACAGTAAAATGAAGAACTTCTAAAGACATCATGAAGAAGAGGGTAAAAAGGCAAGTAGCAGAAGGGGTAGTGTTATCTCAATAACCTCAAACTGGAGACATTCCAAATGTCCGTCAACAGCAAAACAAATTGTGGTTTCTTCAGATACGGGAGTACTATACAGCTGTGCAAACAGGTGAACCACAGCTACAATCAGTAATCCAAATGATCCTCAAAAACACGTCCAATGAAAGAAGCCAGAAACTCAAGAAAACATACTGAGGGATTCCATTTACTTAAAGACTAGAAAACAAGAAAAGTTAAATTACAGTGTTTAGGGATGAATGCCTGGATAGTAAAACTATCAAGAAAAAAAGCAAGACATAATCACCATAAAAGTCAGGCTAACAGTTACTAGGGGCAATGGGGAATGGGAATGCTCTATTTCTGGCCCTTGGCAGTGGTTACACAAACATCTGTTTTATGAAAACACACTGAGTTACACTTTTTTTTCCCTTTGTGTATTTAAGTTGTAAAAAGCTCAGAAAGACCCCAGGCTTTACACGTCGGTGTGCAGGGCTGCGATGAGGCAGTAGCACCTTTCACAGGCACCGGTTTGTCCTTACTTCCACTTCAAATACCCTAGCATCCTTACCTTCTGAAATTCTCTAAAACACTCCAACAATTTGCACTCTTCCCTGATCTCTGAAAGCGTGGGATCCAAAGAGATCAAAGGGTTTTCTCTCAACATAGGAACATGAATGGGAATGCTGAATTCCCAACTCAAGATAAGAGTAACTTCCGGAAAGGAAGATTAATGGGATGGGGGTTCAGAGGCCTATTATAATGCTTTACTTCTCTATCCAAAGTGTTTTAGTTCTTTAAAAAAAAAAAAAAAAAGTTAAAGCAAAGATGGGAAGTGCTAAAATTTAATGAAACTGGATGGGGGATAAGTGGATATGAGTACCTTTTATATACTTACCATGCTATGCTGGTAATATTCCTAATGAAAGGGAATAAAAGGTCCTACACTCTTTACACTTACTGGCTCATTTCTTTCTCCATGTAAAAATTCTGCTTGAGCCTAGGTTAAGTCATACTTAGCCTTCCAGAGACAATATATAAAAACCTGAAAATGTTCTTCATCACCCACATTAAAATCCATGTTTTCATCTTCTCTAGGCTAAATATCTCCCTTATAAATTTTCAGGTACTTCTCCATTCAGCCATTCTGTTCTGGATGGCAACATCCCTCAAAACGAAGTGCAAGACCCTAATAAACCATGGGAGAGCCTTCTTCGTTGTCTCAATTCCGCCAGCAAACTTTTAACTCACAGGTAACTTAGGTAAGAACAAATGCACTATTTTCCTTTCCAGCCAGACCAGCCATATGTAGCAGATGTTGGGCTGGTATCCACCCAACATGCACAGCCCCCTTTCCCGTCAGAACCCAGTGCACAGTCTAAGCCTGTCACAGAACCACCACCACGACTCACCCATGACTGCTTCGGCTGGAAGCACCAGATATCATTCAGCCCAGCTGATGAGCTCTAAGAAAAACCCCATGATCCCCTGGATGTTATCACAACAGAGCCTGTGCTCTGAAACTGAAACACCCTTCTGCAACCTCAAGAAGCGCCAGGCTGAGGAAGGCAGAGCAGAAAGAAAGGCTGTGGCGGGGCTGTTCAATTAACCCACACAACAGGTGCCCACTCCAAATGATGACTGACTTTTTTCTGGACCACAATCTTATTCTAGTCGTATGCGTTACTGTGTTAGCCTCTTTCTAATAGTTTGTCTACCAACCAGGCCAGTGATTGGAAGTCTGGTGCCAATAACATTTTCCCTTCCAAATAATCCCATACACTAATTTGATAAGATTCCCCACAGGTGGTCAGAGTTTCTTAAATTTTTTTTATCAGAATATAAAGACAAGACAAGCTTACTATTGTAAAAAAGAGAGAACTCGCACATACAAAAAAGCATTCGATTTTTTTTTTTTTAAATCCATGGAAAATGTAAAACGGCAAGGTCTCCTTTAATTACAACCTTCAAAGAAAACCACTGTTAGCAGTTTGGCAATACGTGGATTCATGATACAGTATCTGTGAAATTAGTTTCTTTTAAAGAAAATATTCATATCAGATTTCCTGATGGTAGAGAAAATAGGTAAACAAGAGTGGAAAAAAAAAAGAAAGAAAGAAAGAAATCTGCAACCCAAATAGAAATGTCATGAAACACCCGGATATAGAAGGAGCAACAACTCAATAAGACAGACCAGTTCTCAGCCTGGCCTTGCTGCCCTCTCCTGACTCCCTTTTTCAGGTGTGGATGAGAAGACCTACTTTACCAGACTTTTGGGGACTTATGTAAGATGCTGTACCCACTTGAGTTCTGTTGGCTTTTTGTTTGCTGCAGTTTGTTTTTCTCTACCTGCACAGGAGAAACCCCTGGGGAGCCCGTGACAATGAGATTCCCAGATAGCTTCAAGGAGAAATCTCTGGGGGTGGGGCCTGAAAGTCACAGGCAAGTGCGCTCTGCAGAGGAAAAGGCATGAGGCATATCTGGTTTTATTACTGCACTGTTTAGCCTCTAACACGGAACCTGGTAACAGTGTTCAACAAACATTAGCGGGATGGTTAACAAATGAAGAGTTGTATTTTAAAAACAGATTAGTTACGTTGCAAAAGATTCCATGAAAAGCTTCCATGATGCTTATGTAAGAAAATGTCTCTCGGCAAAAAGCAGTTATTAGCTGTACTTGATACAGAGAACTGGAACTCATTTCTATTTCGTTCATTTTCCATCTTACACCATAAATCAAGGTGCACTAGACTAAATTTAATTAAGAGTCAAGGTAATCTAGTTTACCTCACTAAAAAAACAACTCATGAGAATTGGATTATGGGCGATTTCCAACTCTCAAATGGCCTCCCTCCACAGACTCTACAATCACTGTTCAAAAATTTATCCCTTTTTAATCACACAGAAAACTATTTTCTTTCAGTACTTCTTTAGGACAATTCAAAATACTAATTGTTAGGTACCAGCTTCAATAAGCAATCTGTCACTTTGATAAAATGTGTACCTGGTAGCCAGAGGAGGCTAGACACCACCAACACATTCACAGCGAAATTTCCACGGACAACACAAAGATCTCAGGTTATTTTTCATCTTATTCTTCAAATGAATTTAAAATTTCTACAATGAATACGCACTCCCTATGTAATTTTTCTTGTAATTTTAAATAGAAAATGCAAAAGCCCAAGAATTTAGTAAGAGTAATATAATTGAGGAATCCTGTAAGGTTTTTAAGTTTTTATTTCCTAGAGTCAAAACAATATCAGGTAAGTTTAAGATATTATTTTATATTTGGAAAAATAATTAACCCTTCACGTACTGCTACCAAGAATTCTAAAGCTCTTTAACTTAAAAAAAAGTTTTCAAATTCTCTGAAGGCCATTATTGGTTCTACTGGCAAAATGGAATACAGAGAGTAGATCTGATCAAAGTATTGTATCAAAGTTAAATTTCTTTAAGCTGATAACCAAACGGGTTAGGCAGGACACAGTCCTTGGTTCTTAGGTTCTTAGGAAATACACTTGCAAGTTTTCAGGGGTAGAGGGGTAAGATGTATGCAATTTGCCCCCTTTGCTTGTTTGCAAAAAATACATAATTACACAATGAGTGACAAGACAAATGCTGAACTGGGGAAATGTTAAACTGACGGATCTGGGTAGAGGGTATGAGTTGTTCATACAATTTTTGCAATTTTTTGTAAGCCTGAAATTATTTCTAAGTAAAAACTGTAATTGAAAAAAGTGAACAGAAAAAAAATACTCAAAACTGTTAAGATCATACTGGACCAACTTTAAGCAAGGCTTTATTGTGGGAAAACATAACATTTAAAAACTGTGCTAATAAAAACACTCATACAGCACCAACTTTAAAAAATAAATTAGCACCACCCAGGAGAAATATGAGTCATATATGTTATATTTGAAACAGGTGAGACTAATTTTAATATAATTTACTTAGCCAATGTGTAAAATATCACTCCAATGCAATCAATATGAAAATTACAAATCAGTTATTTTACAAGGTTGTTCATAGTAAGTCTTCAAAATATGGAGTGCATTTAGCACCTACAGATCTCAATTCACATGCTAAATTTCACAGGAAATATCTGACTTGCATTTACATTCATAAAATGTAGTTTAAAAAATAGACTCATATAAAAAGTTGTTTCCAATCACTGAACTGAGTTTTGTTTTTAAATGTAAATTAGCTAAAATTAAATAAAATGGAAAATTCATTCCTCAATCATTATAGCCACCACTGCAAGTGGCTACTCTGTAGGACAACCCAGCTTTTGATGATGAAAACAAACCTCATCAAAGGAGGATTTGCCAAAACTTGGCACATCACATTTATCAAAGGATTTTAACACAGTTATGATAAAATAAAAGCTGATGCTTCTATCAGAGGCATTGGTATTTGTCCAGGTCATAATCAGACATTGCCTCTACCATCACTTAAATACCAGCACTGATCTTCTGCCTCAGATGTCATACTATGAGTTTCCTGAATATTGGCTACCAAAGGGCCCACTCATTTTAAAATGTGGTGGAACGAACTAGAGCTCTCAGTGTCCAAACTGTACAGAGTGCAGGATTTCAGCACGAATACCACAAGGGAGCAGGCCCTCAAATGAACTTGTCTCGGATTTAACAGAGGAAGTGACCCTGAATACAGAGATTCTTTTTCTTTCCTTTTAAACAGGTGTATGAGATTAATTCAGTCAACACCAGGCAACACTCAAGATTTGCCAATCAATAATTCTGTGCCAAGCAATCCGATCAGGGATTTGGCTAGAATCCCTTTGGCTAATCTCAGTAAGGACCATCTCAAAGAGAATCCTGATTTCGGCCATTCTCATCTAAACCAAGGCTCAGGCGGCCCTTTGCCTGAAGTAAATAAAATCAAATTATATATGTATAAAGGAAATTCTGCCTTTCGGACAAAAGAAAAAACCATCCGAAAGATAATTTAGTAAGGGTGGGCAAAAATACAGCTCCAAAGATGAGAAGTTTTCCTAAAACCGCATTCAAACACCATTTTAGGGAAATGTCTAATTCCCACTTTCTGTCTAGTCGGACTTTCCGATTGAACAATGATGTGGATAATAACCAAACTTAATCCACAACAGCTAATTCTGGTATTGTTCACTGCTCTTTCTCTGCAGGCATACAAGTGCCTGTTTAGACCTGAAAGGAAGATATTCTTTAAAACTGATGAACCCTTGAATGTGAATTCACTAGTGCCTGAAGTTACTCATACCTCTGGGAAGTGAGGCAAAAGCATGTGAACAATGGTTTGTGACATCCTGCCCCAAGAGTTAAATTCTGTGTTCCAAACAAAAGCTTTTTCCTTTCCCTCCCACCCCACTCATCTAGCGTGCTTCCCTGCGACACCATATCGTGGATCACAGACATAATTCTGAACACTGCGTGGAAACGAAAAGAATCCTAATCTAGAAGTATGCTTACATAAGCATTAACTATTTCTACTTGAAACTTCCTCCACTACCACACCGCCCCCCGCCCCTGCAGAATCAAAGCTTTAAGCAGGATGAATAGGACGTTTTAAGCTGTTCACCGGAGGTTTGTTCTAGAGCCGACTGTTTCTAATCGTGGAAATATTTCCACTTTCTGCAGAAAAACACGTTCTGTGGGTTTTTATTAGAAACTCTTCAGTCAATGCCTGTGTAATCAAATCCAGTCTCACTTCTCTCTGAAATTAGCCAACTCCGCAAAAAGCCATTGTAATTTGCAAAAGAGCGAAGAGGGGAAATAAACTACACCAGAAACACACATTCCAGTCCGACAGTTCAAGCACTATTTCGAGATGCCAAGTAAAAATAAAGCTCCACGTCTCCCTCGTGGACAGAAAGGTTTCTACAAGCGGCCAGGCCCAGGCCACAAGGCAGGGCCCCCTGACCCCAGCGAACCTTCCGGGCACGCAAGCACCGGACCACCGCCCGGCACAGACGTGTGTGTTCGCAAGGTCGCCAGGTGCGGGGAAACTACTTACGCCGAAAAAGTACGCTTCAACCAGAGTTTTTACAACGTATTCACGGGTACTGTCCCTGCTCGCTGAAACCCACCACAAAAGGGAGCAACGCCGACAGCGGAGAAGGGTTTCCCCTGGTTCATCAGATTCAGGCAACCGGATTCTATTTAACAATCCCTCCCGAAGGTCCGACGCCAGAGCCGGGATCCAGAGCGGGAGGCGCACAGGAAGCAGAGGGCGCACCCGCTGCGGGGAGCGCACCCGCTCCCGTGCCGTCCGGGAGGCTCTGTCCGGGCGCCCGCATCCCCGCGGCCCGGCCCACTCGCCAACAAAGGCCGCATCCACCGCTCCCGGGTGGGAAGCCCAGGCGACCCACGGGGGGCCGGGTCGGCAAGGCCGACCCCGGAGCGAGCCCAGCCGCACCGGGTCCCGGGCTGCAGGGAGCACGGCAGAGGCTCGCGCGATCCCGGGG